>NC_073699.1:52461381-52828048 GCF_023634085.1 Falco cherrug | reverse complement strand
GCATTGGAGATGTGGCATGCCTTGTGGGTTGCTTAACAATGGGCGCAGTATTTTATCAATGGAGACATCCAGATTGCAGGACAACAAAAACAGGCCAACATTTTGTTAACTGGTAAGGGTTTGTATACTTAATGTTGTGTGATGTTTTTTAGTTACTTCAACTGAAAAATTTAAGTCATTTTATGAACTTATGGCCATATAACTACAAATGCTTACTTCATCTTAAGAAAATAAAGCAGCACAGACACTTAAGACATTCTAAAACAAATACTACCCAGCGCATATTACCATATTTTTAAATTTGTGTCATTAGGGGGGCGGGGGGGAAGAAGACATAAAGAAAGATTTGAAAAGAATTCTAGGACCGAAAACTGTATCTTAACAAAAGTAATGTCCCATGTCTGAAATTTTTCACTTAATTCTTCAGCTCCCAAGCCTACATACATCCTCTTACTATTCCATGTAGTTGCACTTTCAGGCATTAATTATGATTTTTCATTATGCATGTTTCAGAATTGCACTAGATTTTACATTATGTGAAAACAAATTGTGGGAAACTTTTTTTTAATTGCCACATCCATAATAGAAAATGCAGAAAAGAATTTCTTCCAAATTAGAACAGCACCCTTGGCAAAAATAAAGTGCATTTGAAATATTATGAGTGAAGAAATTACAATCAAAACTGGTTTGCAATCTTAGAAAGAGCTTTGTGGTTGTAGAAAGAATAATTAGTAATTGATTTAATTTTGTAAAAATAATTTTTAGACCATTACAATAGTTCTCATTGATGGTATTTAAAATACAGCAAGGGTTAATTTGCTTTTGATTATGTGTATGGCTTGGTTTACAATGAAGAAACATAAAACTATCCTTTAAAATTTCTATTAACCTTCCACTTTTACATCCCCTTGATTTTCACTCAGAGTATTATTACTGTAATGGCACCCAACCTCTAGCTATGCATATTCCTCAGAAGGGAAGGTACATGACTTCCCTATGAGCCAATAAAATCAGTGGGATGGTTATTTGGGTAATACTACCAGCACTTCCCACAGGACAGCATGTAAGTCGATACCCTAAGACTATCCAGGAGCATGGGGTAAGATTCAAAAGTCTATCTTCTAACATGGGAGTCCCACATACCAGTGTAGCACGCTGTTGGAAGCCATTGAGTCAATTAATTAAAGACAATTTTATAGCCAGACTATTTGCTATCCTTACCTCACACACACAAAAAATAGCCTAAAGGGAGCAACAGCTCTCTAGCTTTTAAAAAAATCCCCTTTCATCATATATCTTCAAATGTAGCTCTTGAGTTTACGTGGATGTGCTGCAACAAAGCTCTTCCGTAACATTAATACTGATTAACAGTATTTTTTGAAAGTAAAAGATGGAAACTGCTCTGAAGGTATTAGTGCAGCAAGACTGACAAGAATCACTAGAAGACAAGATAACCTAAATAGATTAATAGTAAATGATAAAAGACACCCACTGGATTTTACCTAATACCATCATGATAAACGGCCCCATGGATCTAAGTTTGTTTTCCCTATTTCTTAATTCAGCTTTCAGCAGTATATTATCATACTTCCATAACAATCTCTTCTGAAATATGCCATTTTGTAGATTATGTCATCAGTAATATTCTCAGTATCTAATGAAACAACATATCATGACTAGCTATTAGAACTGGACATGGATTTTCTGATATATCATTCCTCAGATGGAAAATGCTTTTCTATAAAAAAAGAAAATGCTTATAGGAACATGTTGATTTGTTTTAAAATGAAAAACATTTAAGTTAAGATAAAAACATACCGAGCAAACATTTGCAGACTAAACATTTTTTTAGTGAAAACTGATTCAAAACTCTAATATCTGTATCTATAAAATTTGAAATAAACATTTTTAAAAAAAGCATATTCCCCCTTTTTTAAACTTTCTGCACTGTGATAAGGAAACAATCTTGCCATTCCATTAAAGGAATTTCCAAATGTCCTTTTATATATCCGAGAAATCCTCATTCAGTTTTAGATGAAACATCACTGACCTTGGTGCAGTTTTAAGGTACAATGCTAAAGAAAGATCAAGTTATTACCATTGCCTTTCCCAGTATCATGCAACAGTAAAATTCATGGAAAATCTAGAAACAGTTGGGATGTAAGAATAATTTAGTGGAAGGCTAATGTTAGTAGAATTAGGAAGTTATGATATTGCTACTATATCAAAGCAAAAAGAAAGTAAAAGTATCAGCATATCTGTTAATGCTTTGGGTAACAGCATTTAATGTGTTTACCAAAAGCACAAGGCTGTACATAAAGATGTCTGACTTTAAAGATTTATACATCTGCACTTCAGAAATATATTATTATGTGTCCAACAGCAAATACTGATGAAGACAAATTTCATATTTCAAGAGATTTTTGGTCATTCAAAATGTCTTGCTATTCAAAATCCACAGTAATCGTTTTTACCATTACTTCAATTGAAAGTACAATAATCACATTAGCAGCAGAAAAGAAGAGCAAGCGGGCTTGTTTTGAGGTTAAGAAAACAAGGCACAACATAATCATTCTGAATGTGATCCAAACTCATTATGAATTGTTATGTCAAAGAAGTCTTATCTGTGTGTTTAATACAGCACGTATCAGCACTGAACCGAATGGCAATATGATAGGGAACTGTACTGTCTCTATAGAACATAAGGTAATGAGGTGCTATGAGAGTAGGTGCAAATAGCGCAGTGATAAAATACACCTGTAATGTATAACTTCATCATTATACATGTAAATTTTGCGGCATTTAGTAGCATGCATATTAGTAAAACAAAAGTCACACCTTGTATTTAGCTGTGACATTTGTTCCGTTTATGTGTCATAGTCTTACCACCTGGCAGCCTTTTCTCCTGTGAGAAGACAGAATCCAGGTCTGCAAATGGGTGACTCAGCTCTCCAGCCACATCACACACGATGTGTGTCCCTGCAAGAACCAGGCACGCTGATTCTTCAGTTTAGCAGCCTATTCAGTCCTGATCATGAACAGACTGTTTCTATCCTTCAGTGTACCGCAAGTCACCCCACAAGATCTCTTTCTCTGTCTGGATCTGTGCTGAAGCCACTGGTTTCTTACACAGATTCTCTATCCATTCTTCAACTCCATTTCCCTTTATGATGCTGACAACAAGGGTCTCTAGTTTCCTCACCAAGTTTCTGGCCAGTTTATTTCTTTATAAAAGATTGTTTAATCACCTTTATGGACTTAACTGTTCTATCTAGCCTCCAGGAGAGAGGGACCTCTTGCTTGAATAAAGATGCCACTCTCTATCCTCTTCCTGTCAAGTTATTCAAACCTTTTTTTTTAATTGGCAAAAAGTTTTTCCTTCCTCTTGTTCTTGCTTACTGGCTTTTATTCACCCTCACAAAATCTACAAGTCACCACAAAAAGGCCATTTTATTGGATCTTTTCATAGATCTCAGGCTGGGATTTTCAATCTCGCTGGTCTTTCCATTTATTACTGCATCATGCTCTTCTGCATATGGTGTAATGGTTCATACCTGTTCATCTTAAAAATGAGATAATGAGGATAACTGGTAATTCTAACCTCCAAACGGTATTCTTAGCTGTGCACCCCTAACTTTTTGTAACATGTACACCTGCATTTCTCCTTAAGCAGACAGAACTATGAATTAACTTTCCATTTTCAGAGTCAAGAGTTTGTCTTCCTGCTTAAATCTGACCCTGAGTCAACCAAAGCATCCAACAGTACTTCTCCCAAACTAAAAGATACAACTTATGTTGAATTGTTTGAGAATTTGTTTTCACCTTAGCTATGAACATGTATGACATTACTATACATATTCACAGCCTATATAGGAAACATCCCCTTTTAGTTTTTGCACTTCATGACACTTGGAACAAAGTATTCTAATTTTTTCAACTACCAAGACAGGCAGTTCTCATTCAGTATATTTCACTAGAATTTCTAGAAACCCTAGATCAGATCCTCTTGAACTGCCTCTTATAGTCTGTACTCAAAAGTTAGGGCATTGTTTTTTAATGTTTTCTCCCCATGGGGTTAATCCTGTGATGACTACTTTTTCAGCCACTCATCTCTCACCTTAAAAATATGCTTAGTCTATCCCTATTAAATTATCTATCAGTTGGGGTTTAAATGGTCTCACCCAGCTTCAGACTCAGAGAAGCAGACTGTGAAATCTGGTCTAACATGTATGCTCCGTTACTACTTCAGTAAACCAGCTTTCATCTCCAGACCCTGGGTGACAAAGCCTCATAATCATTGTACCACATTCCCTGATGTCATGACTTTTACAGGAACTGTTCAGTCCAAAATTCAGAATTCAGAATTTTCAGAATGAAAAATGCTTTTTCATTCAACCCTGATTAAAGGAGAAAATTTATCTTTATCATTCAATACCAAAGCAAGGTAAATTATTTGAATTTTTACAGTCAGAAAAACTTCTGAAAGCTGGTCAAGTGACTTTTTCCAGAGAGCCACACTGGTCATCCTTCAAAAGCCATAGCACAACTTCTGCACATCACAGCCAGCCTCCTTGAAGAGCCTGCCTGTTAATCCCAGCTCCAGTGCCCTCAAGTACTTTCTCCACCCACTGGTATGAGGCCTTGTGCCCATTTCTGCTGGGTAACAAACTGAAGAACCTGCTAAATATTTTTGTGTGTCCATAAGGTACTGAAGGAATATTTGGCTTTGCTGTTGTTATTACCACCAGTTTAGTCTTTCCTGACCAGTTAGAAAAAGAGAATAAATGAGCTTGATGTGAAGACAGAGAGAGAGACCTTTCTGATATAATAGAAATATTTAGGACATATTCTATTTTTCTTTTCTTAATTAAAAAAAAAATCAAATGGATTAGTGGAGTTTGGGATTTTATGGATATGAATAAACACTTTTAACTGCATTTTACATAAAAATTATGAAGAATGACATAAAAATAACTAAGTCATAACAAGGTAAATATTCAAAGGGTGACAGTGCGCGCCTCCATCCTAGCTGTAGGCCTGGATGGGAAGCTGTCATCAGAGAGACTAGCAACACGTTCCAGTAAAAACTAAAACTGGCTCTCAGGTATGCAGCTTATTTCTGCTTACATTTAGCCACCAAAAGCTTAGCATAACCTGATAACTCCAACATTAATTTAACAAAGAAATACTGGTAAGAGCTCTGCACTTCATGCAATACACGTAATTCAGCGTCTTAAGGAGATGGGAGAAAAGACGAGATAGTATGAAATGAGACGCATTAGTAGAAACAAATCTGGATGTCCTGAGAAGGCAACAACAAAGGTACCACACCAAATTATCCTTATAGCTATTTTTGAAGTGAAGGTGATGATGAGCAAGTCAACATACCAGCAAGTATTTTTTACCTCAGAATTAATTTAACACAACAAAGGAGCCAAATTTGGTATTTTGAAATGACTAGTATCTCTGTAAAAATTAATGAAGTAGTAATCTCTATTTTTTTACAAAACATGTTATTGTTGTTGATATTTCCCTTTCTTTCATATTCTGATCAGTACAGATTTTGTGAAAACAAACAAAATCAGTAATTAATACATCAGACATAGAAAGTAAAAGTGAATACTAAAGAGAATGTAATTGAGAAACTTACTTTATCTAAACTGTTCTAAGCCAACTGAGAAAACTATATGATGGGCATAAAAGTAAAGAACACAAGATTAAAAGTGTTTTAATTATTTTTAACACAGCTACAATTGCAAAAATCTTAATCTGGGAATGTGTCCCCAAAGGAGAAACATTTGATGTTATCATTTTTGTGTAAAACCAAACAAAATTATACATCAAGAATTAGGCAATTATCCATTTTCTTAGGAAAAGGTTTAAATATGAAGATAATACAGAAAATAACTTAGAGAATTGCACTCGCACCTGATTTCTCTGAAGATTTTGTGGTTATTACCACTGTGCATTTTATACTTCTATTTCAGATAGCTCTGATTCCTCAGTTACATCTACACAGACTCTGGGTCCCATTTGCCAGTTACCAACCACAGCACCTAAGATACAGGTGAGTGTCTTGTTAAGATGTAGCTCCTAACAGTTCAGAAACAGCATTACCCAAAAGACCAAAGTTTGACTGCTGCACTATGAAGATTTTTGCATACACTGAGCACTATTCTTGTACTTAAGTGATTAAAAAGGAATGGAAACTTATTGATGCTGATCATAGTCAAAATTATCTGAGATTTATTTATTACTGAGCACTTGGTGAAAAGGAGAAAAAGATTTTCAAGTCAGAAGAAGTGATGTCTTGTTTTTTCTTTCCAAGAGGTATCCACAAATCAAAGCAAAAGAAAACAGGGAAGAGAAAGTATACAACAGCCCTAAGCATTAATGAATAATTGAAAGTGCTAAAGCAAATTAACAATTTTATAATTTTCCTAGAATTACTTCTTTACTCACAGAAATATAGAAGTCTACTATAGAAAATCAGTAATTTCTTTATTTGGAAATACTTGCATATGGACAAGAAAATACTAGTTATTTAAAACTTTTGATAAAACTAGTATCCTTTTTAGACCTAAAAAGGGCCAGAACTAACCAAATAATTGCTTCACTTCTCACGTAAAGAAACACAGCTCTGATAATACTCACTTCTGAATAGTTCAGGCTTTTCTTTCTAATCTGTAGTAATTCTCCATACTTCCTACTTTAACCTTTTCTCATACTCTGCTAGCTCACCTTGGAGATGATTAAATACCATCTGAACGTTTTGCTGCTTAAACATCACACCACTTAAATTTTTCCTTTGAAAAAAAAATATTCAATTAAGTAATCAAGATATTCTGCTATACTGTTTTTTTAGTCTAATTTTATAATAGATAAAACAGTCTCTTTTTGTAAATAGTGATACTCAAAAAAAAAAAGAGGTCTATGATGGAGCTTATCATTAATGTTTTGACCACTTAAAGTTACTCTGCCTATGAATCCATATCCAATGTGTTTATTGAGATACATAACTCTCACAATTTTAAAAAATAACTTACATTTTTAAAACAACTTTTAGTGAATGGACTGGTTGACTCCCACATGCAAAGTATCTGTTTGATTAATTGTATTCTGAGACACAGAGTGAGCCCATGACCAGTGCCATATTGGGTAACAACTATTTTATTATTTATTGGGACTGGAAGTAGGAGCTTCACATCATTTGTGTAATATTTTGTTCCTATCTCTGTCCATACCTAGTATGATTTCTTTCTTCCGTACATATAAAATGTGTTAGGCAATTTTAAGAGGTTTTCACTTTTACTAACATTCTGATCTCTCAGAGTCTGTATTTCTGTTAATTTTAGACAGAAGCATATTTTTATAAAAAGAAAAAAAGTATTTCTAAGCGATTTTCTGCAAGATAACCTAAACTAGAGGCTTGTAGGTAATGTAACAGTTGGCTGCATAATAAAGACTGTATCACAATGTGCACAGACAAAAGGAAATTTGAGACAAGTTTAAGCCTACTTTTTCTAATTTTAAGGATTTGTTGTGTAAAGTCAATGTTGTTTTGACACTAAAATAAAATATTTTTAATTTTAAAACAAATCAACCAGTCTGCTAAAGGGAAAAATCTATCATGTAAATATTATGCTGACCGCTCAGGAGCCATTTATGCTGTCAAACTAGGAACAGCTGGGACCAATAATAAGCAGTTATCCTTCTTATTGATTAGCTGATACTTGACAGAACAGATGTGTTTAGGAGTTTTGGAATTTAGTTCTAAATTCTGGAGGTCACAAGATCCTCCTCACAGTCTCTTCTGAGACTGTCTGCAGAACATCAATCCCCTTTGCAGAAAATTAAAGCGTCTAAGGCCTCCTCCGAATTAGTGTCTACACAAATCTCTCTAAAAAGGGGCTAAGGGATCCACCGGAAACTTCCTAGGGCTTCTTTTCACTGAAACCCCCTTCCAGTGTTCCTAATCCCTGGCACATCCCTTTAACTTTCCTCCTATCCTTATTTCCTTCTGGCTGGAGGTAGGCACACCATATGGGAACTGATGCATATCAACAGTGGGGGCTCCAGTACAAGCATGGATGCTCCTCACATAAACATTAAGTTCACAGGATTTGCTTATCATCCTCCTAATTTAATTAGCACAAAACTCCACTGAGATAAAAAAAATGAGTGAATGTATTACATGTTCGTTCTTAACTTCAGATATGAAGACATGTTTTTAAGTCCTCCAAGAATGCAAAAACAATTTTTCAAAAGTCATTGTTCCAAGATGGTTTCTATAGGGGATACCTGTGACATATAATTTTCCCTTCGTTAGCAGGTTACGCTAAATTTTCCTGTAGACTTCAGATTTGTAGTCAATTCTATTGTGGAAAAAAGTTTTTATTTCAAATTACTCTTATTTTGATAACATTGTGTCAATGTTTCTATTTCACTCTAGTAGCTATTATTTAATCTTTTTATTGCATTAATGGTAAGCAATAACAAGTCAAGGAGGTGTTATTCAGACAAAGATGCTAGAAAGTACCTATAAAAGGACAACAGTGAAGACTGAAAGCAAAAGTAGGAACTCCTTTACCTTAATTTTCTCCACCAGATCAGGCCAGAATTAGCCTGATTAGATGCCAAAAAAATGGAAATAATAGCCAAAAGTAAAACCCAAAAAAGTTTATCCTTTAGTTCCAGTTTTTCTACCAAGTCAGGTAGGTATCAGCACTCTTACAAAAAGAAGAAAGGTCAGTTCAAATAGGTAAGTACATTTGATATTGAACTATATGTATAACAGGAAATGGCTAGGGCAGACTTTCTTAAGATAGATTGATGAAATGCCATGTCATATGTCAGATTATTGGAAATATTAATAGAAGAAGGTAGATTAGACTGAAAGAGATATTTTTTTTTCTGAATATTGCCACCATTCATCTTCACTAATGAGAAGCAGGAAGCAATGAAAAAACACCAACTCCAAACTCTTCTTCTGCTTTGTCCCTCAAGCACAGACAGTCTGAATGCTCTGAACACCAGAAGGCATAAGTATGCCGCCAGTTTTCAGCAAGTCACATGATGGAGAAATTCCCATGTGCTGTACCTTCTGTGTTCAGAGAATGACAAATAGGAATACTAGCCATCAGGTTAGATAATCTGGAAGTCAGAGGGGTTTGTTTGGACCTTTTTTGACTTTACAGTTCTTTTTGTTAATGGGATCTCTAAAAGCAGGTTCTCAAGAAAAATGCAAAGTTTTCATTACTATCTATTTTAGGTGTAGAAGTTGGAGAATCTGCAAGAAAATTTCTCTTTGAAAGAGATGGACTTCTTAGCTATATAGAAATAATGAATTGCTGGAATGAACTTTCAGTGCCACTTTGTGTTGATAATATCCCTTTCTTCTCTGATTCTGAATAAAACATGTCATTATATGAAACTACTGGCTAAAGAGCTGTGGAAAACGAGAAGAGATTTTTCAGTCATGGAAAGATGCCTTCCATTCTTGAAGTTCAGGAAGTTCAACTGCACATTGGGTCCCTCTGAATCATTCTGTTTGAATCAAGAGTTGGAAAAAACCACAGCCAGTCCCATG
This sequence comes from Falco cherrug, assembly GCF_023634085.1. Taxonomy (NCBI): domain Eukaryota; kingdom Metazoa; phylum Chordata; class Aves; order Falconiformes; family Falconidae; genus Falco; species Falco cherrug. Next base: position 52,818,459 of record NC_073699.1, on the reverse strand, counting down.
TACTCAGCTAAAAAATTTACATAGAAAAAAAATTTCCCCAGTAAAGAATTTCATGGAATAATCTCTCAAAGATCTTTCAACAATGACAGTACATAAGTTAAAGAGATCACAGAGCTGTAGTATAAAGATGCAAGGATCACTTTCTTACTATTCAGTCATCTTGTACAATTCAATAATCCAAGCTGCTTTCTCTTCGACATTGCACAGCAGGTTCACCTTTATCCTTGAAGAGTAAGCCTGCTGTGCAATCAGCATATACAGCCCTCCAAGGCTTGTGTGGCCTAGAAGGCAACCTGCGTTATCAGCTGGATAGAGCCCTTTGAGACTATTTTCAGGACTCATCAGTCACAGTAAGTGTAGGTCCACACTTCTTAAACCAGAGAAAACACAGAGTGCGTGGAATCCTCCATTAATTAAGGATGCAACTGACCATGAATATTATCAAATTTCCAAAAGTAATTCTGATGCCTGAAATTCAATTTGGTAAGCAGACAATTTATCATGAATAACTTCTACAGATATGTTAAAACTACAAGCAGCAATCAGACAAAAATACTCCTAATTATTGATGAAAAGTGCATTATATTTCCTAGAAATAATACTGCAAAATAACAAAACTACCTTTGGTAATAGCAATAAAGTAGGCTACTAAATTACTTCAGTAAAAGTAATAAACTGTCCTTTAAAATTCATATAATAGGTAGGTCTTACCTCAAATCAGTGAAAGATTTCTCTGTATTTTCCATCTGTATTTGCTTCATGTTCCATAATTCATTTAATTCTTTAAGTTCATTTTTAAAATTTTCCATGTGTGAGAGTATTCAGCAATTTGATCGGAAACAAATAATTTTTTTTTTCCTGGGAATTAGAAAAAATACATTGCATCTAAATTAGGCAGGGATAGATTTCCAAATACTGTATTTTAAGTGCATGACTGTGGGCAATAATTCATGAAATTGTATACCTAAAGAAAGATAATTTCTTTCAGGGAGGCAGTTGAAGCACTTAGTGCAACTGGAAGAACTGCCTTGCTGTGAAAGCATGGCTTTGCACATCCAGTTATATTTCTCTAACTTGTTGCACAATTCTTCTACTCTATATCCACACATTTTATTATACTGCTTGTATTTTTGCACTTGCCTATGTTGTATATGGATGTATGCACATTGGGGGGCCACCATCATCATAAAATACATGCCCTCTTTAATTATTGCTCTCATACATAGAAGTTTTTCAAATAACCACTGGCTTGCACAGCAAAAACTTTATTAATAATAGTGAAAAGTAATAAATTTTGCATATGATCTAAGTCTGGGCCTATTTATTTCTGTGTATGCCGATTCAGCATCTTAACTGGCAGCTTTTATTTCTAGACTGTCAAAGTACTTACAAAATGTAATACTAAAAAACTTGGCCTTCAGGAAAAAATAGTATTTTTAGTTGCCATTCTCCAGAGAGAATATGGCTTACTCATCTCTGAAAACTGGCATTTTCCATTTAGTTGCCTAAATAGACAGTTGTCCTCTTTCAGATGTCAAGTTTTTGTAACAGTTGTCCTGTACTCCAAACTGTGGAGGATTACAGCACAAAGATTCCTGAATTCCTGCCTACTTTCCTCAGATACAAGTACAAAACTCAGAGAGATGCTGACATTAATCTGCTGATAGATGTTTAATTTAAACAGTGTTTTCACTAAACTTCCTATTCTACAGAAGAGACATCAAGTTGCAGCGTCTTTATCATACCAAAAGTGACCACAGCCACAGGACCCAAAAAATGTAAAGCTTCGTGACACAAGCAAACTCTACTTTCAAGAGCAACAGTACCTGGTAAACAAAGCTGCAGCTCCTCACAATGAACAAGGTAAACATACAGCATTGTAGCAGTTCAACGGTAATAAACAGGTGGGAGTCTTCTATTTGGGTGATACCTCTAAAGTGGTCTTGCTGCATTAGATTTTGTAACTTATACTAATGAACTGTAAGCAGCTATGTAAATGGGTTAAATTAAGAGGGAGGAAAATACCTTTTGATTATCCTTATATACACACATATAATCTAAGTGCACACATGTATAAACACCAAATTTCAAGACATCACAATTCAGTAGGCAAAGAATGCATCACATTATATTTAAATAAAGACCAGTATGTTAAAAATTTCTTGGTTAGATACTGCCCCATTTTTCTGAAGCAGTAGCCTGATGCATAGTGTAATGATCTTTTTCCTTATGATAAAAGTGCTTCTTAGGTATACCTAAAAGGTAGCTGGTACTAGGAATCAAATTTTTTGTGACAGATGTTAGCACAGATATGAAGGTGTGCAAGGTACCGTAAGAACATGGAATTTTTAAGGCCGCTGAACTTTGTAAAAGTGTAATCTGTATCTGATATGATTAGATGGAAATTTCAGGTTTCTTGCAGGAACATAGACTCGAAAGAAAATGAAGATATGGTAATTAATGCAAGCCCCTGTGCAACTGAACTGCTCATAGAGAGTCTCAACCCCCAGGAAAAATGGTATTTTTAGGCTTAGTATCAGAAGAACCTGGAGAAATGTGATAGTCCAAGATATACAGCATGTCTCTGTGATCTGTCCTGGCCTTAAACTTTACAAATAATGAAATCTGAGATGATTAAGATATGAAGGCCAGATATAGATATGAACACAAAGAAGCCATGACTTTTTTTTTTTTTTTTTTTCCCAGAGTCAGGTTCACATATGAGCTATGTTACAACAAAGCTGACAATCAAGAGCTTTGTCTCTTTGACTTCCTGCACTTTTTTCAGGACTTTTCAACCAAGGCAGAGAAAATCGGAAAATGTTGGCTTCCACGCATGTGGAATACTAGCCATTGGGTCAATGCAACCTGGTTCCTATCATAGACGACATGCAATCAGATTTTAGAACAAACAAATGAAAGTGGTGAGACACTACATTCTGTGATCCAAATATAAATAGACTGAATATCTGCTCCTTATGGCTTGCTGTAGTGGATAACAGTCCAGTATCCTGCCTAAGCTGAATGAGTCCCTTAGCACTTGGTCATTCAGCTGTTCAATATGTGAACAGTATTTCTCATTCTTCTGAGCTGCTAAACGAGACTACTGGTGTATTAAGTAGTAGAATTCATATGCCCATACCTAGTTACCTAACTTTTAGACATTTAAAAGTCAGCACAGCAAACTAAGTCACTTCACATTCAACAGTGAGATGGAGAAGCTTCCAGTGTGTGATTCATCTTGCCCTAAAGTAGGTAAACCATGAAGGGTTGTGAATTGCTTGATCAGTTGGAAGATTAAGACTCCATATTACTCCTAGACTAAGATTACTGTGGAATCATAGCCATTTCTTTCATAACATCATTTAAGCTACACTAGGCAACCTTTAAACAAGCCAATGTCTTAATCATGGAAGAGCACCAAAATCTTGGAATATAACTTTAAATAATTTTTCCTTGAAAACAAAATAATACAATTAACAGAATCATATAGTGTGACCCTGCACAGCTAGAAATATTAGTTATTAAAAATAAGACATCCCTTTTTATAAAGCCTCACTTTTACGAAACGTCAGTTGCTGCAATCAAGGAACTGTATCAGGCTGTAAAAAGGAACATTTAAGGTATCCAAGTATTGTAACCAGCTTAGAGCAAAACAGGCTTTGTACATTGTTTTATTCCACCTAGCCAAAACACTCCTCTAAAACACTTACACAACACCAACTCAAATATTGCTAGTTACTAACTAATGTATACAGGTATTTACAGTTACTAGGAAATGCAGCATTAAAAATCATAATATTAAAAGTATAGAAAACAAATGCACTGAAAAACATTGTAGAATTACTTCTTATCTGTATGCTGACTCATCAGTCATTTCCACGTTCTAAGATCTATTGGCAAACCTGCAGTTTCATAGAGCACAGTCTTTAACAGAAAGAGATGTATAAACTCTGTCTTCCCTGCCAAATTTAGAAACCTGTGTGAATCAATGAATTTCCCAATCCTTAATTTAAGATTCTGTCATACATAGGAAGTCTCAGAATTTTTCAATAGAAATTACCGAATTTATGAAAGCTACTCTGGACAAGATGATTTTTTTAAAAAATCTATATATCTCATCTTTGATGCTGTAATACCTAACTCAAGTTTCTACAATATGTAAAGGAAAGAATAATAAAAATGAACAGAATCTTAGAAAGAAAATGCTTGTTTCTTCTAATGCTTATAACCATGTTTATATAAAGCATAGTGTTCAGTAATGAAATTCAATAATTCCCTTTGGTGGATTATACAGTTTAGTAACTGATATAGCAGATATAAGCCATCATTTACAAAAAGATGCCATCTGCTGAGCAAACATGCAATCAGCAGGCACTTCCTATTACACTAGAACCTTTTTTGTCCTTTATTGATTTTCTCCATTGCATTTCTAAAGCCCCAAAGCAATCTGAGCCGGTGTAGCAAATGAAGAAAGCAAAGGACTTCTCAATGACCCCAATATCAATTCTGCTTTGTACTTTACACTGTCTCAAGGCTATGAACCTCATAGGTTAGTTCAAGCACGAGACAGAAAATAGTACATATACTCTATGTATGTTTATAGTTTCAAGGCAACTGTGTAGAAATGACAGCCTAACCTTTGAGATTAAACATACTTCAAAAAAGCCATACAGGCCTTAAATTCTTTACCTGTATATCACTTAATTGTTGCTGCATAATAGTTCTTTGTTGTTCCAGTTGTTCATTTTGCTTCTGCTCTTTGTCTAGCTCTTGTACTCTCTGATCCAAATAGGAGAGCTTCTGGAGAGTTTATGCATAAACAGACAATGTTAGTATTCAAAAGTTATTGTCCTACATTCTGTAGAAATCAGAAAATATATTAGTCATTACATACTTTAATAGTTACCATTCTTAAACTCATTTTTGTTTTCCATTCCATACATATTTCTCCATCATGTACATTTATATACTCTATGCTTTGAATGAAAAAATGCACATTTATAATAGAAAATATTTGCTACTTCATGTAGTGTTTATTCTCTAGCAGCAAAAAATTACCACTTACTCTGCTCCCCATGCTTCTTTACTTCCTTTCTGCAAAGGAAGTTATAAATAAAGTTCTGAAGTCAAAATATATACTTGGAATAGCTTCCATGGGGTTTGTATAAAGGGAAAAATAAATGTTTTTGACTTACTATCACTAACACATGAAAAATATAGCTATAGACAGCTAACAAGAGGAAGAAGAAAGAAAATTAAAAATTGGGATATGTCATGTTTATATTTTTCATTAAGTCACTCTGTTATTTATTAGCACCTCAAGAAAAGCCCAAGTTTTTGTCCATTTTATCAATTCCACTTGCATCATCAGTGTGAGCACCAAATATTAAATTACAGAAATCATTATTAATACAGGTAATAAGAAAAATTTTACATTACTAAATATGATTTTATAAATCGTATAATAGTTCTATTATTCAAAGTTTCAAATTTCATTTAGACTCTATAATAAAGAAAACTAAAATAGGTATTAATATTTCTATTCTGAAACGAGAATTTAAACCTTTCATCAATGAAAAAGTCCTTCCTTTAAATTACCAATATCTTTTGCATATCATTCACATACTGATCTGCTTGTGCAAACTCTTGTTTCCAAGCTTTTAAAACAGAAGCAAATACACAGCTATAGACCATGATGTATAACTTACACCACACCTCTCTAGGTTTCCAGGATACTAATGATGTGGTCTTTGTCACATTGTTTCTACTCAGTTTTATTTGGGGAAGGGCTAACAAAATTAGTCACTGCCATTCATGTGTTGTTTTGAAAATACTATTAACTATTAGAGGAATCTCTTCTTTTAATTTTTCAATTTGACTTATTAAACTCAAATCAAAAATAAACTATCACATAATCCATTATCTGAACTAAAACTATTCAACAACCTCCACCTCTCCTCCAAAAATGGTGAAGTATTGCTACATGCAGATTATGTCAAGAGCCTTTCAAATAAAATAACACTAGAGAACTGGAGAAGACAATCTCCCATGACAAGCTGTTTACTAGTAGTCAGATAACAGAACTACGAACCTACAGATTGATTCTGCAACAAAAAAATTCCTCTTGCTGAGGCAGCAGATATTCTTTATCTGGGCTTTGAGCAAAAATACAAAAAAAACCTGTATCTAAACTCAAAAAATGTTGATCTTACTTGACTGTGAGAATGTTCTGTAACAAGTATATGGCTGATTTAAAACTCCTTGCCTTAATTCTGGACATAAACCATCAATAGTTAGTTTTGTTTCCTACTGATTTGGAAACAAAAATGAAGGCATTTTGCTTTTTCTTTTCTGGCAGTAAGCTCCAGTAAAAATGCCCTCCTTTTTCAGACACTTAAGAAAGAATTACTTTTTTCATACAGAGTACTGTATTTTCAGTTCTGGTCCCTAAGACACTTACTTCCCCGGGGCTGGTGGGGTGGGGATGGGAGGAGTGGGGGTGGGGGGTGGAAGAAAAAAAAAAAAAAGAAAGCTTCAAATGCCTTCCCTGGATTGTAAAACTGCTCATCACAGTGAACAATGCATGCCCACCTATTCATGCAGTGTGGAGCAGCTCACATTTGGAAGGACCTGTTTGCAAGGATTTGCACATATTTTGTGGTGCAATACAGAACAAAGGCTTTAAGTAGTACACAAAGCTTAATTTAAGCATTATGATAGGACAGCCCCCAATTTCAGTGTTGCAGATTTGTACAATTACCACTGTGAAAGCCAAACTGTTTCACTCATTATAGAAGACTGGAAACAATTGAAAAATATTCCCGTGTTTCCAGTCATTTTCACAGCCGCTGCCTGAAAGAAGAAAAGGAACAAGCACCTGCTCAAGAAAAGGACATATAAAAAGGAAAAAGCAGAGTTATGGAAATCCTCTTAATTTAAAAAATAAAAATAAAAAAATCTGTGACTAAATTACATTCCAAACGGCTCTGCAAATAAAGACTGAATGGTTTTGTTTGAGGGTTTTTCTTCAATACAATATGCAGAATTTACATCTTGCACCAGACTATGGTTCAGATTTTGAATATTTCCACATAATTTCAGAACAATAAGGTTTGTTAAAGTGGCAGGGGGACATAAAACTATCAGCACTGCCTAAGGAAATGATTGTCTGCTTAGCTAAGGTCTCATGTTTGTAGAACTACTAGTCAACTGATCCACGTACTAACAAGTATTTTTCAAAAGCATCCATAATTTTAATATCTTGTTTTTAAACACTGATTTATTTAGAGAACATTGTTCACTTTGCCATCTCCTATCTACCACCATTGTTGTAGCACTGCATATAAGCAAAGCTTTCAAAGATCTAAAAGATCACCAGGTCTAAAAGAGGAAGGTCTAATAATGAAAGAAATATTTCTCAGTCATACAAGTTTAGTTAGTATTCCTGTTACTCTTTTGAGCAGGACTGGACAAAAGGTTATTTCTCTGAAAAATTTCCCAAGGTTTTAACCACAGGGAAGGTTAACACCACTAGTATACCCTGCAGATATGGGGAATAGGCTACTAGGTCACCACTGGACAACTGGATGAAAATGGCTCTTTGGCTGTACTTTCAAGATGATGGGGGGACAACCAAAACACATCATACTATAACAGGAGGAATGCTACAGTAGAAGCAAAAGAAATGCTTGGAAGAGAAGAATGTACTTAATTAGGTTGATACAAGTAGGTTGAGGAACTGTTTTTAAACATCTGTCTCTTTTTCTTATACAAAACAGACCTTTCATGAGAGGAAGGGAAAACATTTTTATCAGTATCTTCCATAAAGCAGAGGAGCAAAGAGGGTCCCCAGCATGCCGTAGCTGCGGGCTTATACATTAGTTGCTCTCTTCAGCTTGTAAGCCCACAAAGTAGTACAAAGGAAACAAGCAAGTATTCAACCGTCTTCCCTTTTGTAAGAAAACAGATCACAGAAGCTAAAAGAGACGGATTTTTCTAATATAGAAAGCAAGAAAGGTCAAAACTAAGACTGGAATTACATTGTATTTTGTTATGTTGTACCACAGCACAACTGCACAGTTGCAAAATCCAACTCTTCTGAGCTATGGACTTCTGTTTCCTCTTATTTTTTTTCTAATAATGACAAAAAATATGCCAGTTAGTGGTCCAGAATCTACTACTTTTACCTCATAGTTGTCTTTAACAATAGCTTTATTTCTTTTAAATTTTGTTTCTAGATCAACTACTTGTCTCTCTTCTGTTCTCTCCATATCTTCCTCTCTTTTCTTGACTTTCTCTTGTTGCTTTTCCTCTAGTTCATCATTTAGCACATTAATCCTGGCCTGTTTCTTAAGGGCTGATTCTGCCAGGTGTATTGGGTTTGCATGGCCAGGTTTTGGTAGCAGGGGGGCTACAGGGGTGGCTTCTGTGAGAAGCTACTAGAAACTTCTCCTATGTCCAGTAGGACAAATGCCAGCCAGCTCCAAGATGGACCTGCTGCTGGCCAAGGCCAAGCCCATCAGCAACAGTGGTAGAGCCTGTGGGACAACATATTTAACAAGGGAAATAAAATCCAAACATGAGCAATTGCACCCAGACAAGAGAGGAGCAAGAATATGTGAGAGCAACAGCCCTGCAGCCCCCCAGGCCAGCACAGAGGGAGGCAGGAGGTGCCCCAGGCCCCAGAGCAGAGATTCCCTGGCAGCCCGCGGTGAAGCCCCTGGCGAGGCAGGCTGTGCCCCTCAGCCCGTGGAGGGCCGTGGTGGAGCAGATCCCCACCTGCAGCCCATGGGGACCCCACACCAGAGCAGGCAGACTCCTGAAAGAGGCTGTGACATGTGGCCAGCCGGCGCTGGAGCAGCTCCTGGCAGGGCCTGTGACCCAATAGAGAGAGAGGCCCAGGCGGGAGCAGGTTTGCTGGCCGGGCCTGTGAACCACGCTGGAGCCATCTGTTCCTGAAGAACTGTACCTCATGGAAGGCACCTATGGTGGAGCAGGGCATGAAGAACTGTGGCCCTTGGGAAGGGCTCACATTGGAGAGGTTCCCGTGGGAGGGACCCCCGGCTGGAGCAGGGCCCGAGTGTGAGGAGCCTCCCCCGAGGGGGCAGGAGCGGCAGAGGCAGCGTGTGATGGACTGACCCAGCCCCATGCCGTTCCTGTCCCCCTGCGCTGCTGGGGGGAGGGAGAGAATTCGGGAGTGAAGTTGTGCCCGGGAAGATGGAAGGGGTGGGGGCAATGCTTGGTTTTAAGATTTGGTTTTAGTTCTCATTATCCTACTCTGATTTGATTGCTAATAAACTAATTTCCCCAAGTCGAGACTATTTTGCCCATGACAGTAATTGGTGAGTGATATCCCTATCCTTGTTTTGACTCACAAGCTTTTTACATTTTGTTATATTTTTTTTCCTCTGTCTGGTTGAGGAAGGGAGTGATAAAGCAGCTTTGGTGAGCACCTGGCTTTTAGACAGGGTCAACCCATGACACCAGGCTTTTGTATCATAAAGGTCTCTGTGTTACTGGATTGAAACTCTGAAGGAAACACTGATTTTCTGGCATCATAGAGAATGAAGGAGTGATCTCCAGAAAGTTGCTCCTCGGACAAAGCCAGAGCTTAGTTCTGACAGACCCACTTTAAGACTTCCTAACTCTGCTGGTGACACTGAATGCAGAGATTAAGGACTTTTTCAGAAAACCACCCTGCAGCTTCCACTCGGTGTCTTGCCTGAGACTTTAAGACCTCATAGTTATTACAATAGTTTGAATATGACCATCATCCATGCTGTTGCAGAAGACAGCTGATGGAATCCATCTGCCAAAGGATTGGATACAGACAGAATACCCCTTTTGGTGATGCCAAACTTGGGATTTTAGTCAGAGAAGCTGAAGAAATATCAACACTTGCCTGAGGATGGTTGAAAAGCATCACTGAAGTCCAGAAGAAAAGAGCTACAATTGACAATCAAAAAAGGAACACCAAAGTTTGTTGCTATATTAGCAGTTCACATCAGGAGAAAATAAATGGTGTTAGGGCACCCTATTTTACATATGCATCCATCAATATAAGGTATGTTAAGGGTCTGATTGCAGGTTTGTCTTGGTTTCAGCTGGGATAGAGTTAATTTTCTTCTTGGTGGCTAGTGCAGTGCTGTGCTATGGTTTTGGTGTGGGAACAGTGTGGTTGGGGACTTTTTGCTTTCTCAGGCCTTGCTGGTATGAGGGCTGGAGGGCCACAGGAAACTAGGGGGGACACAGCCAGGACAGGTGACCTGAACTAGCCAAAGAGGTATTCCATACCATAGGATATCATGCTTGGTATATAAACTGGGGCCCGGGGGGGAGGGTGGGTTGGCTGGGGCTGCTGATCCCTGGTCAGGGACTAGCTGGGCATTGGTCAGCAGGTGGTGAGCAGTTGTATTGTGTGTCACGAGTTTTCTTTTCTCCTTCCCTTTGGATTTCATTCCTCTCCTCTTCTCCCTCCTTTTCGTTATAACTGCTGCTGTTGTTATCATTGGGGTTTTTTGGTTTTATTTTATCTCCATTGTTAAACTGTTCTTATCTCAACCCTTGAGTTTTACGTTCCTTTCCAATTCTTCTCCTGACCCCCCTGGGTGATGGGAGAGTGAGCAAGTGGCCGAGTGGCAATTACAGCTGGGGTTAAACCACGACAAGTTTCAAAGAAACTTAGGAAAAATATACAAATTCAAATAATGTCACTGCATATATTGAATATTACTAAAGGTTTTTTATCTTTTAAAGCAAACTGGAAAATTTTGTGCATAACTGGGATACAAATAAAGTATTTCATGTTTTCATGAGTATTTGAATTTTCCTAGCAGCTGAACAGCAGGCATCATTACTTAGCAAAATCTATTAGCCTTCTATATGTGAGGTGGTCACAAAGTACTCAAAGTTAATTCATGGTAGGAAGTAAAAAGAAGGTAGAAGAAGATTTTAGATTTGAAGTAAAATGTCTACTGTCATGTTTACATGAGTCACTTTCTAAATTCCTTTTTGATCTTGAATTTCTTTTTTAAGGTTCCCCTCCAAATTCTTAGGAAAAAAAAAAAAAAGCCATACATAATGCATAAGAAAAAAAGGTAATGGACAACATCAATGAAAATTTGACACTAAAATCACAGCAAAGAGGAGCACAGCATTTAAAATTTTTCTCAAGTGTCATAAAGACTATATTAAAAAAGGAAATTCCAACAGAGTCTCAGGCATAAAAGGTAAATAAAAATAGACCATACTGTAAGTAACAATATTTTCTAGATTTAATATAATTTATTTTGATATGTTAAAATAATTAAATACATGAAGAAGCTGAGCTGGCTTACCTAAATGGATATTGAACATCAAACGTTCAAAATTTAAAAATCTCGGTCCCTTCTATATTTTATATGATGAGACTTTTTTTTGTAGTTTCTAGTAAAAAAAAATGACCCTGTTTTAGTCCTTTCTTATGACTATCCTACTCATATCACTTCTAGGATAATAGTTATATAGCACATCATTATAGTCTGCACCTTGAAAACCTCTAATTCAACATACATCAGATTACCAGACCATCATAACTATACCTGATTACAATCCAAGTAAAACTCTAGGGTTTTCTGTCTCTTTTTTAAGTTAATTTAGGTAGTGGGAAACTGATTATTTAAGCAGGACAAGGCACAACGTGGCCAACAGTGAAGTAAGAAATTAACTCAATCAACTCTATTATTGAAATGTATTTATTCAAGATGTTTTATTCACATCCATATCTGCACTTTGGAAGTGCATATGCCATCAGCACTTGGAGAGGGAGGTTCCTGTATAAGGAGGTCATAAACATCTCCCAGATGCCAAATACATAAGAAAATTCAAAACCAGGTCCAAATATCCCCATATATTCTCAAACCCCGAATCTCAAAGGTTGTTAAGAACTTCAAGGAAACAAGTAACAGAGATCAGTGTTCATGTGGAAAACACATCCTGTAATCAATGAGTAAAAGCCTTTTTTCCCCAGATGAAAGTTTATGCATTTGCTCCAATAATAACTCCAAGCAACAACTTGTGCCCATGGCTCTGCCCTTCCCCTCACACCTCCTTGTCCCCATATGTATATAGTGTATCTGAACCCAAATCCTGAGTCTAGTAAATGAACTGTGGCATCTGGACCAGTCTCCAAAATGCAGCAACATCTTGAATGACTAATGATAACACTTGGTGATTGCATGAATCACTATATTTTTCACTCTATTCAGTAGCCCAAGGATACAGTTTAGCTACTGGTTACAGACAGACACTTTTTTCAGACACACCAGGAGGTAATTGCTCTCATAGAATATCAGCAGAGACCAGGCAGTGAAATACAAATTGCACCTTCATTTATGTGTTCATATTCAAAATTCACCACTATTCAATTATTACTTAAGTAGAGACCTTCTCCATTCATGCTTTTACTTTGCAATTAGCTCTTGAAATTGGTCGCCTTCCCTGTGTATGTCTTCACATGTATATGTATGCTTTAACTATTATAATTACAAAACTTTTGTTAATTTATGGTAACTAAGACTAAATATAGCAATGTTAACTTAAAAGCTGTTAACAGAATGGTTATTCTGGAGGTGGTAGGAATAGAAGTATTAATTAACAACGGCACCGAAGCAACTTGAACGGTACTGGAAAGCAATCATTACTGAAGGCAGGACCGCTAGTAATAGCTTCATGTAGGAGTTAAGTTGTGCCAACAGGTGAACCAGAATACCTACAGAAAGAAATTCCATCTCTAACCATAAATGGATAGATACATGGCTTTGAAATACATTTCTGACTGACTACATGCCCGGGATGTTAACACTAGCTATGACTTGAGAGCTTAAGGAACAACAATATTCAAACAGCAACACTGCATTCAAATTAAAAAAATATGTTTTATAAAAATTACAGGAGTTTATTAAAAACTTTATGAGGAACAGCTAAAAAAGTAAAATACTTCTAATCCAGAGGGAGATTACTTTACAGATATCATACTGGAGGCTCAAAGCACATGCAAATCAAGTTTGTTTGACAGACACTTTGGAAATATCAAAAAGAAAATCAGTTCTACTAAACAGAAGGGAAGATATTAGCAGCAAGACAAAAAGTTGAAATTATGTCTAAAAAAAGGGAAAAGATCTTGAACTTTGCATATTTAAATCTAAAAATACCACCAGGCAAGCTAAGAGTTCTTGGGAAAACCAGCAAGAGACTTAAAACAAGTCTTCCAAACACATCTGATATGAAGCCTGCTAGATAATATGTAAGGCCAACAGATGATCAGAAGCACTTAAAGATGGACTTACCATGAAGCACTCAGAAAACAGCATATGAAAGGGGGGGAAAGCCCAAATTCCAAAACAAATAAAACCTGCAAAGCCCTAAGAAGCAAACTCATAATATGAATTGTTATGAAAACAAAATACTAGTTGACACATGGAAAATTTGATGCATAGGAGAGGTATCAGCATGACTGGGAAGCAATGTCTAAAAATTCGTCAGTTTTCTTTAGTATTTAAAAGTATGTAGAGAAGAGATATCTGGACAATACAGTCTACTTGGACTTCTAAATAGTATTTGGTAAATGAATATAAATAATTCCTTAATTAATTGTTCATGAGTTAAGGATAAAACTCCACACGTGAATATATAATGCATTTAAAGACAGAAGACCTACAATAGAAATAAATTACCAGTTTTCACAGTGGCGGGTACAGTGGGGTGTTGCAAGTATCCATGCTGGATCCTGTGGTTTCCAATTTATTCAGAAACAATATGGAAAATGGGGGATTTTGTGAGATGACTTATTAAAACCAGCTGGACTTCTTATTTACGAATGTCAACATTCGATGAAGGTAAATGTATGTTTGCACATTGGGACAAAGTCTTCACTTTATACAGTGCTTGACTCTGAGCTGCCTAGTAATCCAACAGGAACATGATCATAAGAAGAAAATGCTCCACTGCATTTAAAAGTCTAAATGTAAAATTAAGAACTATTACAAAAGGAATACAGAATAAAACAGAAGTCATCTTTATACCACTATATATACACCCAAGATGTGTCTACACACTGAATACCCTATGCTCTTTCCCCATAACAACAGAACTGGAAAACAGAACTGGATGACAGACATGGGACAGTTTCCATGAATTAAACAAGTTGATGGATTAGGCGACCACAGCTTGAAAAAGAGGAAGAATATGATAAAAGCCTATAAAGTCATGTCTGACATGTAGGAAGTGAATATGGAATGACTGAACAATACATCTTTGAAAATAAGAACCAGGTCCTATACAAAGATAGTATATGCCAGGCAGAAAATAAAGAAACAATTTAGTTTTTAACACAACACATGGCAAAGCTTTTGAATTCCTTACCACAGAATGTTGTGGATGTCAAAAGTCTAAAATATGACTGTAAAATTAATAGAAGAAAGTATCACCAATTCTAAATTAATTTTTAATAGTAAAGAGTAAACATAAAATAAGACACACACACACAAAAAAAGGGGGGGGGGGGGGAGGATGTAGGACAGCAAATATCTAGAGGCTTTACCTGAATCCCTTCTAAAATCCTTGCTTTTTAGACTAATATTTAGCATCCCTTAAATACTTAAACCATAAGAAGACTCATAGTGGACTCCCCTGATTGTACAGTTCAACATCCATTTGTGTAAATATTTCAGCACCCAGTGCTGAGAATGTGAAGAAAATAGTGCTTGGGAAATTTATATACAAACAAAACAGAAAAGTCATACAAATTTAGTATTAAAACATATGGCTATAAAACAGCATAATATACCAAAAAAATACAATGTATAAGACAAAACTACATGGTGCAAATTCAGATATTGTTGGGAATAGAATTTTGATCCAAGAGAAGACAACCTGGCACTATGAAGGACTTTAACAAACATAAAACTGACTCACTCCTATTCATTATGAAAACAGCTCTAAAGTTCTCTAGCTCATGTTTTACAGTTTTTTACCTCGATTCTATGAGCTTTTTAGCTGACTTTTAAATCATATCCAATGATTCCTTTTTTCTTTTCAGAAGCAGAGTCTGGTACTTGGACATACGTTTACTTTTGGCCAGCAGCTAGGTGAAAAGGCAGGCAGGAAGCATGTGGAGTGCCTAATATACCAATGCATATTATAACCAGGAAAATACTATTACTGTTCCTAATGTTACTGATTACAAGTAATGAAATCCTAAAATTATTACGGAAAATAAAACTGTGAAAGTCTTTTCAGGCAATCTATACCTTCTATGTAGCAGAAGTTCTCTAGTGAAGAATATGCAAAACACCACTTATACCTCCATGGTAAAAAAAGACCCTTAAAAATTCCCCATTTTATTTTCTTTCCATATTTCTGAATGCTGAATCTTACACTTTGCAATAACACTGATCCTAAAAGTTGTATGCATATGTACCATATTATTCACTAAGAATTGTGTGAAGTGAAAAAACAAGTCTTGCAAGTCTTCTAAGTCTTCATAGTCATGGCAAGGCTTCTATAGAAGGATGAATTAAAATTTCAATTCTAGATAACTAATGATATCCAAATGATAATTAATTATTCTAACCTAGTATTTCATTTGCAATGATTACATTTAGCATGAAATAAAACTATACTGATTTACAAATTATTCTAATCATTTAGTTACATAAAGAATGAGATTGTTATTTGTTAGTATTCATTTTAAATCACTTAGCAATAACAAATGCTTTGTATGGCTGAGAATATTTAACCTGTTAACTTTACTTTTTAGCCTGCTATTACCTACGACCGTTTAGTAACCAGTTTATTTTATCTTCCAGAGACTATTATTATTTGCTACTTTTCAAGTGTTTTAAAATGCAGCATTAAAATCATAATGTTTTAAATTATTTTTTTTTTAATATTCGGTTGCTTGCCCAATAATTCTCTGATACAAAGAACATTATTTTCAATTCTTCTTCTCTAAAAAATGAATTTGATGAAAAATTATATCTTGTAAGAGATTTCTTCTGCAGTTTTGGCATTTTTTAAGTCCTCATACTTCCTTTTATTTTCACTGTAGGACAATTCAGCATTACAGAGATCATCATTTAGTCTTTCTATTTGCTGTTCAGTCTTACACAGGCTTTTGCAGATAGTTTCAACTTCTGACTGATACACCTTTTGTCTTGAGCTGTTGAAATAAAATGGCCAATCTTACATTTTGTTTTGTAAAGTGTATTAATAAAAATAAAACCCATTATTGAAAAAGTAGAGCTAAAACATTCTAAAATTTTATTATTAAATGAATTATTATTAATTAAAATTAAATTGTTCAAATTTACTGAAAACCAGTATTTCATTATCCTGCTATTTGATGTTGAATACACCAGGCTCTACATCAAAGCCTTAAAGTCTTTTTATTCATGAGCATAAGGCCTGATAGTTTACTGATATCAAACAATTATACATATCCATTTTTTCATTTTCCTGTATATCTGTACTATGTTTCCTGATTTTCATACAGAATCTCCTGTGTTTTGGTTTTTGCCCATCACCTCTGGTCCTGCCACTGGGCACCACTGAAAAGAACATGGCTCCATGCTCTTTGCACCTTCCTGTCAGGTACTTATATACATTATTACTATCCCCCAAGTCTTTCCAGGTTGAACAGCTTTCTCAGCCTTTTCTCATAGGACACATGCTCCAATCCCTCCACCATCTTCATGGCCCTTTGTTGGACTCTTCTCAGTACATCCATGTCTCTCTTGTACTGGGAAGCCCAGAACTGGACATAGTGGGGCCTCACTAGTTCTGAGTAGAGGGAAAGGATCATCTCCCTCCATCTCTGGCAATGCACCTCCTAATGCAGTGCAGGATACCATTGGCCTTATTTGCAGCAAAGGCACATTGCTGGCTCATGTTCAACTTGGTGTCCACCAGGACCTCCAGGGTCTTTTCTGCCAAGCTGTTTTCCAGCTGGGTGGCCCCCAGCATATCTTGGTGCCTGGTGCTGTTCCTCCCCAGGCACAGGACTTTTTACTCCTCCTTGTTGAACTTCATGAGGTTCCTTTCAGCCTATTTCTCCAACCTGATGAGGTCCCTCTGGATGGCAGCACAGCCCTCCAGAGTATCAGCCACTTCTCCCAATTTGGTGTCATCCATGCAAGCCTCCTGGCATTTTTGCCTTCCTTCCTACTCATTGGAAGGGACAGCTCTTGAGCTTGAAGGAGGTGAACCTTGAATATTAAACAGCTTTCTTGAGCCCCTCTTCCCAAATATAATATAAACCTATCAATTCTGGATGAGAAGAAAGTGGCAAGAACAGCCCTTTTATCTGGAAGTGTTAAAACTGGACAGAGTCTCAGTTCATCTATCTTATAATAAAAGGCCATGTCTAGGATACTTCATATCAGTGCAGTGGTACAGGTCATACAGCTGATGAATTCAAATTCCTAAGTATGTTGCTATTTGTAGAATTCTTAGATCACATAGAACAATTTCAATTTATCTGCATACAAACAAACTTTCAGAGGTGAACTGTTTAACAGAAGTGAACTTAAAATACTATGTGATTAGACTGCTGGATTATACAGCAAAACCCAAACAGAATCAAATACAAAAAAACTACAGGTAAACCCTGATATTGCTTTGACTGACAGAATACAACCTCTGTATCATCAGAACTTAATATTCTTCAATGGAATATTTCTTTGTAGAAGAATGGGATCATTGAAAAATAAAGTTACTGAGTGCTGAATTAGAATGATAAACCTAAATGGTATTGTAAGGAACTTCATAGGATATGTAACATTGTTTCCGACACTTAATCTGCAAACCCACAACACGCTGGCACTGATCACACATTTCCTTGGCTGAATTAGTGGCCAGAATATTTTTCTCAAAGATCAGCTGCTTTAACACAGGGTGTCATTTGTTTAGTTAAAGGAAGGAAACATAATTTACCTTACAAAATCCAAAGATTTCTAAGTGTTCAAGGACTAAACTTCACAGGTTGTTTCACACAGGCATGCACACACACACACACACACACAAACACACAGTCTCTCTCTGCACATTCCGCTTTCAGTGCATGTGAACTGCTGGTTCCTAAATATACAGTCTTACAGCTGTAAGTATCTTCGATATACTCCTTGAAAAACTTGTAAGAGAGTGCAAGCCCACAGCGACTTAATTTCCCTTCCCAAAATTCATGTAACAAAGAAGCACAAAGCAAGAGAACAGAAAACATTGCCCACATGCATCTTGATGAACTATACCTAACATATACCATGTATACAGTATGTATTACAACTGCCCTTTCCCTGTTAAGAGATCGTCTACAGCTAGACTCAATGTACTGATTCCCAAGCAGCTGATCAATCCGATGGAGACAAGAACTCAGCCCCACTAGAACTAAAACTGCAATACAGTCTTTACAAAATATCACCTAGACCAGGGGTCCTCAAACTACGGCCCGCAGGCTGGATACAGCCCCCCAGGGTCCTCAATCCGCCCCCCGGTATTTACAGACCCCACCCGCTGTGGGTTGGGGGGAACCAAGCAGATGCAGATGACTGCCTGCCACTGCATCCACGCGCCGGCCCCCTGGTTAAAAAGTTTGAGGACACCTGACCTAGAGGCTTCAGCACTGTCACACACCTGTAAGACCCTGTGCTTAAAAGCCAGGACTGACTGATTTACACAAATCCACATACAAGCATTTTTCAATATTGCAGAAGCTGTAACAGCCCTACTCACAAACTGAGCTCCAGGGTTATAACAGCTGCTGCTGAGGATGGAAGATGGGATTTTCCCTGCACCAGCCGGGAATCGAACCCGGGTCGCAAGAATGGGAATCTTGCATGATACCACTACACCACTGGTGCCTCTGTGCAGTCTACAATGAAATCACCCTGGGCTGCGCCAGTATGCAAAGTGCTGCACCAGCATGCAAAGTGCTGCATAGTCAGTTATTGATTTAGACAGTCCTTAAATACAAAGGATTCCTCCCCCTTTTTTTAACTATTGAGACAAAAATCTTGCATAGATCTAAAAGAGCTTGTTCCTTGTGAATTAAAACACTAGAGATGATCAGGATCTACTACAAGCATGTTAGGAAAAACACAGCTGAATGGCCCAAATCTTCCCTACATGTTAATGCTCAAAGACAATTACAAGAAAGAGCAACAGAAATTTTTTGGCTAAAGGGTGGCAAGATGAAAGCAGATGTACTTTGCTACTTCCAAGTCTAAGACCATTTAGTTAACAGCCATCTCATTAGACAGTAATAATAATTCTATTCGTTAGACTCACAGGTCTGCCTCTGTCCCATGCACTGATTACATTTTCCTGCACACTAGTGAGGTTGGCAATGAGATACAGAGCAACTATACCAGAGTGAGTAGTAACAAGGGCTGTGACATAACCATGATTTAAGAGAGTTATAACTGTAAGTGGATTACCAGTTACAGACAGACTGATAAAAGAGGTCAAGAAGATACTGTTATGGAGAATCAGTGAAAAATAAGGAATTTGTGAAGGTACAGTATGGCCTTGAGACCAAAGACCAAATGATTAGCTGGGATCAGAAGTAATTACAATACTCCATCCAATAAAGAGAGTTTCAAGGATATTCTGACTACCAGATGAAACTTCAGTTGCAAATTTGTCCCTGAACAAATAATTTCCATACACTTTTGGTAATGGTTTTGGTTAGTTCTTACAGAATTTCTGAATCCTGCAGCCTCTGATAACACTGATTTGAACTATTCAGACCACACCACATCACTTTCAAACCAGAAAGTTTTTCTACAGATGGTCTTGTGACCTGATTCTGAAATAGCTCTCACAACTATTCCAGAGATAGATGACTTAATTTTGCAAATTCTACATGTAGAAGACTTACAGATCACATACTTCATGACATATACTGTTCTCCCTAATTAAGCACTTTTAATATGTCCATATAACCCATAACATCCTCATATAAACAATACTTACAGGACTACGTAGGAAAAAGAATTCTCTACCAGAAGCAAATTACCTGAAGAAAGTAACGTATATTCTAAAATACTGGAAAAAGGTCACTAGGCAATTAACTGCTCACCTTGCCTAGGGAAGTTTTGACACAACCAACACCAGCAACCCTAAAAAATTAATCTGATTGACTGTTTCTTAAAATGGGTATAAGTATAGCTGATCTTATTTTGGGGAAGGTGATGACTAAATGGCTTCACAAATTACTTCCAAAATGTCTATGATGTAAAAAGACTTAAATTTCAAAATACCAAAGCCAAGAGAGCAATTCATCTGAACACTGCAGAGTAAGCGGATCTGTGCTGGAGCTGGAAAGAAACAAAAGGAACCAAACAATGACTGTTCCACTCTGATTTCCTATACCTTTCATGTGGAGCAAAATTGTTTTGATGCTTATAAAGAAGTCAAATCACTTTAAGCATGGATGCTAGAAGATATAAATATTTCAAGCAGAAAAGCAAGTGGACTACAGCTGAAAGAACTACTGTTCTTTGGTGCATGTGTTCCGTACTACACCCCTTTGTATAGGTCTTTAAATTTATCACGGCTTATGCAGCTCACTCAGGATCTCTGCCCCAATTTGAGAAGCATGCTAAGTTTATCTTTCTTTCCCTAAGCTTTCATACATTCAGTAACTTCGTATAGCATGTGTACCTGATATTTTCTGACCTAATGGTATCTGTAAGATGTACTCAGCCTTCATAGGAAACAGGTATACATCAGGTCAAATGCACTGTTTTTCCTCAGCTTCTTTCATCCAAGATGCTTAACATACTATGAAGGAAAGACAACACATATAGGGGGTGAATGTTCATATAGACAACAAATCCCAACGTATTTCAGTAACTGGAAGTTTTTTCCCCACTGAAATTTGCATAAGTTTTGTATTTTAGATCCTTCTAAGCTCAAACACAAGTTAGCTAGAGAAAAGTCTTGGAATTCTTTGGGGGAAAAAATGAATTCAGGATCATTTTCCCAAAGGCAACACTATTTCCAGATGCCTCTGTACAGCACTCAGTATCAGCGCGTGTGAAGATATTGTCATCAATGCCTTCAATATAATTTGAAGTACACTTCTGATTATAAAAGCAGGCCCACTTCAATGGGCTCATAAAAGATACTGAGAATATGATAGCCATTTTAGAAGATGTAGGAGGTAGAATTCTCCCTTTCTCTCATAGCAAGAGAGACAAGACAGGACAGGAAATGAGACTATTTAAACTGCATGTGCTCCTAGAATCTCAGGTGAGCATGAAACTTATTTCTTGCGTGTACTGCATGTTCTAAATAGGAAAGAGACACAACTAATCTTTCTAGGAAGAACACTAGTAGATAATTCTCTGTCTTCTTGCAGCTTAGTAGGAGCTGGAGAGTCACTCACTTTCTGGTCTTGTGAAGTAACATGTAGGGACTCTATTAGTACGCAATTAATCAAAACACGCACTCCAGTTCTTAGAGTAGCATGAGACAATGTGTTGATTTTAAGAATCCCATTCTGATGGAATATAGCAATTCCACACAATACTGCAATTCTTCTCTAATACAAAAGACCACACAGAAATCACAACATAATTATATTGAGAAAGTTTGTGAGAAGCTAGAAAAGTCTCAGAGTATTAGACTAATGATATGACATGTAAAATCGCTTCAACATAAGGCAAGAGATTACTGGCAGATCAAAGAATATAAAGGTTTCTGAGCAGAACCAAACATACTGATCTCATAGCACTTAATGGCAACACCCCAAAAAGAACTATAGTTAGTTATAGCCTTTGTTTAAAACACTCCTTATTCAGTCAAGAACTCCAAAAAGATAAAAAAGGATTTTCAAATAAAAAGCCCTACATTCTTCTTTTTTTAAAAAATACTTCAAATTGAATTCTATATTCAGCCTTCACTCCTTATTTCCTGGGAATAGACCAAATAGCAGTCTTGAAATGGTATTTCCCCTTCAAAGGATGTCTTCAGATCATCCATTGAAAACATAAATAAACTTAGCTCCTGGTATCCTTCATTACTAGGAACTTGTCATAACCATTCTCTGGATCTTGAATCTGAACTTTCATATGCATTTTATGAACTCCTGAACATGTGGAAGGACAACAATCAGGACACACGTCAATACTAATTATATATGAAAAAGATAATTTGTCTTGTGAAGTTGTTCAGTCTTTCAAGGATCCCTGTAAAGCGTTAGTATATAAGATGGTCTCAAGTAACAATGTTTCCTAATTTTGTTTTCCAAGAACTCCCCACTCTTTCCTGATGCTCTACATTTGTGTGTACATGTTCTTGCAAATCTGAATTTCCTCTTTCAGCTTATCAGTTAATACTTTGAACATGGCCAAGATCTCTCTCCATTATTACATGTATGATGAAATAAAAGCTTTAATCCATCAAAAAAAATCCAATGAAATTGAAAATAATAAATTTGGAAAGCTACAGCACTAATTCCAAAATGTTCTAATAACCCCAATGAGTAGTTCCATCAACATCAGAACTAATGAAGCCTGGTTTCTTACCCATTTGTGTCCCATCATTGATTGACTTAGGTATGTAAGGTATGAGCTCCAACTTGGAATATTAACAAGGAGCATGCATATAGCTGCTCTCATCTTTTTATATCCTCCCTTTTCCCACATCTCTTGTATGGACATTTTGGGGTCTAGTAAGGAATGTTTTTATGATGACAGGGTGTCTGTATTCAATTCAGTCATCAATTTCTACAAAACTTGTAAGACCCTAATTATTTTCAAGAACTTTTCTTTTCAGATGACTTTGCTGAAACCAGACAATAAAATCCAAAGTAACTGAGGGCACAAAGAAGATAAACTGTCAGATACATAAAACCAGCATACACCTAGTGTCCAAAGGAAGAAAGAACTAAAAACTGGGGGGGTGGGGGGTGGGGTGTGTGTGTGTGTGTTTCTGTCATATTATAAAGGCTCTGAGAATATTATGTACAATGTAGTTTATAGCTATTCTGAATCATTAAACTGAGAAGCTACAAAAGATGTGTACATAACATCTTACAAGAATTCAAAGAGAATAAGAGAAAATCAGTATTTCAGATTATCTGTTTATAACCATCATATATGAAAAAAATACAAATATAATTCATAAAAGATTTTACCAAGATGTTTTGGGGACTGAGGCTTCTGTTAACAAAAAGAGAAACCTTCCTCATTTTGTTTTATTTTAATTGTCAAAGTATGTATTTTTTCTTTTGAAAATTTTTAGTTATTTTTCTTTCAAGTGAAGGTCAAAAAAGTTAGATGATAAATTTCAGCCTGAAATGACTTGAAATTATTGAAGTGTTGAATTACAGATAAATGTAAAATAAAAGCAAGGTTCACTTTTATAACCATGTTTTCAGTGAAAAAATAAAGCTTCCTTCCTGTATTTATGTTGCAGGCATTACCTATTTCTGAGTTTTTGCAAAAGCTCTTCATTTTCTCCCTCAAGTTCTTCACTTTCACATTTCAAACCACCCAGTCCTTCATTAATATTGAGGATCTTTTGCTTTATATTCCGTAGATCACTTTCCCTGGTGGATTTCTAATGAACATTAAAACATTAATACACCCTTAGCATAAGCTGAAATTATCTCAGGCCAACAACAGAACACACAAGTATGCAAGCATTTTTACATAATTTATATATAAACAGTAAGAAACTTACTACTTCTTCCACAGCTTCAATCACTTCGGAAGAAGCATCTGATATTTTTACACTCTCATCTCTTTAGGCTGCTATTTTATTATTCAAATCTTCTATCTAGCAAATTTTTTGTAAAGTAAGTAATACAAATATCTTCTACGTTTCTTTTTAATGATTAAACAATCTATTTAAAAATTAAATTTCAAAAGAAGGCTATTAAAGAGTTAATAGAGGTCTTTCATGCTATAGTATTCAGATGCACATTGCCATTGCAATGTATTCTAGCAGAATCTTTGGACTTCACAGTATCAGTAAGCACATACTGCCTGCTAATTCATACCTGACATATGTGGTATAATTAAACATAATATTTTAAGTTCCTCTCAGCCTCAAGATTTTCCATAATATCTCCGTATTGCTATTAATACAGATTCATGCAGAGATTCAATGATGGATCAATCATTGGAGCTTAACGAAAAATGAGGGTGTGAGGGAAGCAAGGATCTGCAGGATAAGGAAAACATCTAAAGTGCCTTTAGACAGACAAAGGCATACCTACTCACACCGAATTTAATGAACTTTGTTTCCTTCACATCTCCTTCCTCTGCAGAGGCTGAAACAACATAGCTACCCTGCCATAACTTACCTATAAAATCTCCATACGGACAAAGGTCTAACTGGAATATGACCAGAAAACACACACGTCCAAGCAGGGTCAGAGTTGATAGGGATGTCAGAGAATACATGTGGGAAGTTCAGAACAGAATTAGGACACAGATACTTTTGATGGCATGTAATTTCCTACTGCTACCTCAAGAATCTGATGAAGAGCAGATTTACTTAAGATACTTTGTGCCTATGTCCCTGCAGCCAAGGAGGGAAACATACAGGCTTTGTCTTGTTATCTTGTCGAGAAAGTCACAGTTCTGTTTTACTTCTCTAGGATTCTGCTGATTGTCCTTGTATGGCTGCACCTTCCTAACTAGCTGGAGACTGAAGGTAACCAGAATGGTTAGGAATTATGAGACATTATCTGTGAGAAGAAACTGCAAAGAAGCACCTATACTAACCTAGGGGGGGGGGGGGGGGGGGAAGAAGAGATAAAACAGCAAATTGTTAAGTCTCTCAAAAGATAAAATATTCTAAGAAATACAGTTCAGGGGAAGTGTGGGACAGACAAAGAGAAATTGGTTACATCTACAGGGGAAAAACACCCAACAGATTAAGTATAAGCAAAAATGTCCCAGTTTTTAAATTACTAACACATAGGAAAAACATGATTCAGAAATGGTTTTCTCTCTTTCGATGTTTTTATAGCAAACATTTTGTCAGGAATGACCTGAAATACTGCCACACTGTGCAGGTAATTAATGAAGACAAAAGAATAAAGGAGGAATAGTTAAGTATGAGATTAATTTTGTAAGAAGGGTTTCTTCTAATCTTTGAAAAGCAAAAGCCATGTAGATACAGAAAATGGATTTAATGCATACAGATACCTTTTGTAATGCAAATGTGGGTAACATGGGAAAAAGATAACTCAAAGTTGTCCTAATAGTGTCAAAAGTTGAAACACTCCTAATAGGTCATACATTAAATTTAAAAACCAGCATGAATTATAATGAGAAAAAAAGTAAGGGAAAAAATGCAGAAAAGTATTAGTTCACATAACTAATTCTGTCTTCAAACTTACCGATGCACATGGTAATTGTTGTGTTATAATTTTGATCCAGTTCAAACCCCAATGAAGTCACTGAAAATAATCCCAATGTTTTCCCGACTCCCCAAATAACTCCATCATGCCAGTAACAGTTCTATGATGATCAGAAGAATCACTTTGAGCTTTCTGAAAATCCAATATTATTTATAAAGATTTATTTAGTTAGATACTTTAGTCATGGTTTTGAAGGAAATTGATAATAACAAATCACTTTATGCTAAACTTAACTGTGGTTCACATTTAGCATAAACTAATCAAACCAAAGATGGTCACCAAATGGAGAAGTTCCATGTTCCAGCTTATCCCTGTTATATATTTTTCTCTTTTCCTTGTGTTGGTCTTCATACTCAAGCAATACACACTGAAATATATCAGGTCAGGCAAACCCATACCCAGAAAGAAAAAAGTTTACTTAGAAGTATTGGCTCTATTTGAAAATAGTGGTTTTCTAGATATCAGTTGGTAGCAGTTGCTGGTGCCAGTAACAGGAAGAAGACTGTAATACACAGTTGGAAACAAAAGACAAGAACATGCCCACTGGTGGCTGTCTAATGTGACTGTATCTTTATTTTTGCTAGCAGTATGCTTTGGGGTTTGGGTTTTTTTGTTCTGGGCATGCTTGGTTGATCCAGCTTCTCAGAACTACTCTATCTAGATTCCGGGTTCCATCGGATCATTAGCAGAACCTAGCTATCTAGATGCTCAAACCACAACAGTACTGGGTATGTACAAGAGAATGAATTTCATACTTCAAACTTGTATACTTACACATACACACACGTTCTTACAGATATTTAAAAAATAAAAAGTTCTATTGTGGGCATCTAAATCTGGTTTTAGGTATTTTCTACTTGTTCCACATATGGAGCTGTCAATAAACTGAAAACTCCTAGTCAGGCAGTGTGAGGAACTCCAAATTTTAAACTACCAAGTACAAGATTTCAAAATGAAACTTAGACAAATACAGCAGAAAACAGGGGAATTTTAAGTAAAATAGGGTATCACTATGTGTGCTGTAAAAGTGCATCATGTGCCATCTCAGGTCAAAAAATCTACTAATTCAAAAGGACACTTATGCTGTCCCTCTAAATGCACACTTTCTTCCAGATGATTTAAGACAACAAACAATACTAAGCAGATATGCATCCAACAGTTAAAAACATCTAGATCACTTAAAGGAATATAAGATGATTATGATATTTTTAATAATTAAAGCTGAAATATAATACTACAACAAAAGAATGAACAGAATTCTAGAGAACCTACCACTTATTATTTTTAAATCAGTATTTGTATTTTTACTTTTACAGAGGACCTTAACTCTTAAACATATAAAATATTGAGGCATTCATGTACTTTTCAATAAAAGATACTCATTTACTTGCTTGTTTATAAATATTCAAGACTCACTTTGCTGTTCCAACGTTTTGCATCTTCCTGAATTTCTGCTTTTTGCTTCACTAACTCCTCAAGGTGTTTTTCATCCTTTATAATCTTCTCCTCTGTTTCTTTTAACTTCATACAGTATTCGGTCCAAATAAATTCAGAATGCTTTAACTCATTCCTAATAGAAATACAGACAAAGTGAATCCATCTATTTGGAAATATTCCAAGGTAGTCCCTCTCCATAAAGGAAAATGTAAAGCAGATCTGAATTAGTAAAGATTTATTTTGATTCTCTACTACATTTCTTGAACAGGTATGCATGAGAAAATTTCAAAATAGCTACCCTGGCAGGTTCATGCAATTTCAGCCAGATATCAAAAGTACTCATGCTACCCATTCACTTGCACTTGAACAGCCTGCCAACATTACAGCTTCTAATTGGACTTGTGAAGAGGTATTGCTGTAGTTAATCACAAGACTTTGTTTCGTACCTCACACATTAATTAAACAAAACAGGACTCAACTTATTTCTCTGCTAGTGGCTGAATCTACTTCAAAGCCATCTTCACTTATTCAATCTACTGTACTCTCATTTTGTGGACAAATGTCACCTGTGAAGAACATTTTTTATGGACATCCATTCCTCATGTTAAAAGGAACTTGTAGACAGTAGACAAGGGCAAAGGAGGAGATAAGGTCTTTACTTCCACTCTGAATAGCAGATTTATCAACATTATGACAAAGAAACTGGCCATAATTACAGAAAGAGATAATAATAACTACAACAACCATCAGGAAAACATTCCCTCAAGACAGTGTTAGGCCTCATTATAAGCTGTGCACAGGCCTTTTGTTACAGCTGTGTATGAGAATAGACTTGGTGAAAGGCAAAAGAAACAGAGGGACACCAGATTATAATTTTACAGTAACAGTTGGTGCTTATCCATTATTTTTATTATTGTTTCAGCAGGCAGAAAAAAGGAGTTTCCTCCATGCTCCCCAGAGAACTATCTTAGTCAATAACATATTCTGAAGCATGCCTTAAATGACAAAATAAATCCACCACAGCAGAACTAAGACCAACAGTAGTTGGGTTTTAGAGACACTTATTGCGTAACCCAAACCCCCCTGAATGCGTGTTGCATACTTAAACACAATAAGACAACTGAAACCAATAATGAAGAGATTTCATCACTAATCCAAGAGCCATTCCTACAAGATTATTTGATAGACGTTCCTCCTTTTTTTGCTTCCAAGATTTCATCTAATGATGGAGTACAGGTTTATCTTGCAAATTCACATTCCAAATATCACAGAATGTATATAACATGAGCATGAAACTTAAAACTTCAAACACGTCTACTTTCTTAGGTACCACCACCCATGAAAAAAACATAAATGATACTCGAATTGCTCTAATGACAGACATGTAACAGGCATAGACTCTAATTTTGTTCTCATATTACTTATCAGCTACAACTTTCTGAGTACAATTTCATGGAAAAATACAGTAGTACCAGCCACAGTGAGCTTGTGTAAAAATAACAGACTGTGCTGTGTGATGCACCCAGCCACAGTATTTTGAGTTTCATGCAGTCATCATGATTTTCTCACTGATGGCCCTGAACAGAAATAAGAGTATCAACTGCAGAACAGTCTTTCAAGTCTGTGCCATCACAAATCTGCCTTTCTCACACTTATCAATACAACATGTTATTCTAGTCCTCCTCAGATGGCAGCTGAAGGGACTACTTCCTTTGTAACATAACTATGACTTTAATTATCAGTCTAGCAAATGGCTGGGGGAAAAAGAATACAGTAGTCAAAAAAAATAATTGATTTCTTCACAGAGGGATAGAAAAAACCGTCTTCTACTCAATTTTCCTGTAAACGCTGATATTCCTAAAAAGACTGGTATCATTAGCATTTTTAGTTCAATTCACATTCACACAAACAAAACAGGTTATAAAGTGCACAACAGTCTACATCACTGTCATGTGGTATGAGTAGAAATCACTTAACTAGGTGAAACAGAAAGCATACATGTTATATATCTGTCAGTATTTCTGGTATTAGTTACCCATTGTCATTATCATGGGGATTTTACTTATAGTATGACTTTTTCCAAAAGAAAAAAGTTCCTGTAAAGCAATTTTAATGCACCTCAGAACAAAGGCTTGTTACAGGAAAACATCACACTTTCTTTAGTGCATGTGAAACAATCTCAAGAGCCTTGATTTCCACCAAGACTACCAAAACAAAAGAGGAAAACTGCCCACACTGACCCACAGCTGCTAAGCAAGCTGACAACTGTGACACAACCACAGAATTCTAAAGGGAATTGAACAAAATCCTGCAAAAAAGATTATTAGAAACTGAAGTAGTCAGAAGGCAAGATGAAAACTTCTAATACTAATGAAAAAATGCAGAAGTAAGATTAAACAATCAATTTTCATTGAAAGAATAGGTCAACAGCATGGTATCTCAAAATCTCATATCTGTTGCTTTGATATATTTACAAATGATCTCAAAGGGCAAGGACTAGTAAATTTAAAAGTCTGCATATAGTGTCATTACAATAGGCAAGGCCAAAAAGAACTTAGAAACTTACGAAAAATTTGAAGACAAACTACGTCACTGGGGAACAAAACAGCATATACCATTTCGTGTCTGAACTCAAAAGAAGTATAAGATCAGAGAGATTAAGTACACCTTAAAACTAAATTAACTGTATCAAACGGAGAAAGACATGTATGCATTTCCACAAACACTCAGAAAGTCTACTCAACATTCAGCACAGATAAAGAAGCTAAGAAGATGTTAGATTAAGTAATAAATAGTATGAAAAACATTAGAATAAAAAAATGAGGGGAAGACATCCCTGCTAAAGTAACTGACATGGCTTAATTTGGAATACTGTTTGCATTATCTTTCAACACATTTCAGAAAAGTATATCACAGAAGTGAAAAGGAATTAGAGGACATTCTGAAAAGGTTATAAAATGCAGAAGTCTTCTGAAAGCACACTGAAAATAATGGAAGTTCCTTTAGAAAACAGATAGGGAGAAGGAACGAAGTAAAAATCGAAAATCACCGAGAAGAAGGATCACAATACACAGCAATATTTATCATTGCACACCTCTTAAGGCTTAGACTCCCAAACTACAGCAATTTGCCTACAAGAGGACAATAACAAATTGCTGCTGACCACACTTTCTAAATATGAATTGATAAGGAATAAAGTTTAATAGTAGGTACATGCTGGAACAGCAATAAATAAATAAATAAATGAAAACTAAAGAAAAGTGCAATCCTATACTTTAAACAGCATTTATTCAGGTATTACACAATAAAATCACCTCCAGCAATGGATCACTATAACCATTGTTAATAATTCTTGCCTGCAGCCAGTAATTCAGACAAGTTGACAGAACACTAAATAGGCCAGTAAAACACTAAACTGATATGCAGAGCATCTGAATACACAGTAATAAATCACACTACATTTTTGGTAATACTTCTTCCTCAGGACCTGATCTTTCCCATAATTAAAATCACCATGAGGTTTGCAATGAACTTAACCAGTTACAGAATCGGGGCCCATGCTGTCTGATTTCTCTCATCTGGAACCCACAGAGGAGCTAGCTAATGAGCATTTGATCAGATCATCTCTCTATATATATTTAAGCTATAATTAAAATTCCAAACATTGTGAAGACATTGTGAAACTTGCATTCCCAGCCTCATATCCATCAAAACTAAGTATTTCCTACTCTTCACACCCCTCTTTCTCTATTTGGGCATATGTAGTGACTTTAATTGGAGAATCACATGGTAATTTCCAGAAGTCACTCCAGCTTTGGCAAGTGTTGGTATTACAGAATTCTGGTCTTAGATTTTGTATAATAAAATATTTGGGGTTTAGCTAAATTTCTGACTAAGGTTTTAAGTTTCATATGCTAATTTTCTTTCCAGATTGCAAAGTAGGCTCTCAAACAAAAAAAATTAAGCTTTAGTTAACTAAGCATAAATACACGAATCTTTTTAATCTTACAGGTAATAAAATATGATTAGCATGAATACCTCTAATATAGTATCAGAATTATCCTGAACTCAATAAAAACAAGACCAAGAAATTAACTGTAAATGTTAGAATCAAAAAAGGAAAAAGTCAAACATGCAGACAAAAGAAACAAGTCAGAGACACTTTTTTGTCTAGTATTGCTAAGCTACCCATCTTATAGAAGAATACATTTATTTTATCCTACATTGACCCATCCTTACTGAGACATAGACAGTTTGGATCTTACAAGTTCACAGACACTTTACGAGTGCAAGACTGGAACTTCTCGAGCAGCAGCAACATCATTTGAGAAAATACATGTCACCCAGGATGCCTCCTGCTCCCATATTAAAGCATAAACGTATTACAGGAAGAGCCATGATCTTTCTTTAATTCTGCAGTTTAGTGCCAATGGCAGAGAGATCTACAGTGATATGGTATCTTAACGAAACAGGATTACTGCATCTAAATAAGCTTCCTTTCATCAAGAATGTGTCAGTAAGGTTTCTGCTCTAGCTGACTGGCAAGCACAGATCTCCCTGGATAGCAGACATCAAAAGCACCAGTCATATTAGTCAAAGTAATGATTTCCTGAGGTTGATATCTACCCCAAAATACACTGTTAAGAGTGCTCTGTTTCGCAGAAGTCAGTATTACTTTGTGCTGCAGGTTTAACAACTTAGAAGATTCTGAGGCAGGCAGCAGGTACTTACTTCTTCTGTGTGACTGGAAAAGGTGTTTCAAGTTTTTGAAATAAAGTTGCCAAGATGTTATAACCTAAAGAAACTGGAAATGACACAACCAACCACTATTATTTTGATCAGGACCATCTCTTTACTATGGCCTACTGAGCACCATAAACAGCAAGCAAAACAATCACGCTTATTAATTCCAATTAGTTCTTGAACAAAGCAATGAAAAGAAAATCTAAACCCAACAGAAAACAGCTACAGCAGCTACAACCTCTTCTTTACATCCCTCTAAGAATGGGTCTTTTCATAGAGGGGACCAAAACACCTTACTCTGAAAGTCTACTGTGTGCCTTGTTTTATTCTATCATGTATTACTAAAATATATACTAAAACAATAACAGTTCTTCCTATTTGGTACATCAAACAAAAAGGTCACTTGCAGCACCCTAAGCTCTCACAACTACACAGTTATTTGAGGATTTGGTTTTGGCCTTCGTGGTTAACAAGCCTACAAAAGGTATTTCACTGACAGAATGCAGGAATTACAATGGGCTTGTGTATAAGTATACTGGTTTTGGCTGGGATAGAGTTAATTTTCTTTATAGTACTTTGTATGGGGCTGTTTTGGATTTGTGCTGAAAATGGCATTGATAACACAGGGATGTTTTATCTGTCACTGAGCAGCTGGCACAGCGCCAGGGCCTGTGCTGCCTCTCACCCCACCCCAGCGAGCAGCCTGGGGGGGCACCAGGAGCTGGGAGGGGACACAGCCGGGACAGCTGACCCCAACTGGCCAGAGGGATGTCCCAGACCACATGGCATCACGCTCAGCATGTAAAGCTGTAGGAAGAAGAATGAAGGGGGGGGAAGACATTCAGCATTAGGGCGTTTATCTTCCCAAGTAACGGTTACGTGTGATGGAGCCCGGCTTTCCTGGAAGTGGCCCATGGGAAGTGGTGAATGAATCCCTTGTTTTGCTTTGCTTGCACACATGGCTTTTGCTTCACCTGTTGAACTGTCTTTATCTCAACCCATGAGTTTTCTCACTTTTACCCTTCTGATTCTCTCCCCCATCCTGCCCGTGGAGAGAGAGAGTGAGTGGTGGTGTGGGGCTCAGCTGCTCACTTGGATTACATCACAACAATAAGCTGTTCGTAACTGCTTACTTTCTCTCTTTTAGAAAGTCTAGCAGTGTGCTGCTGGCCTGTAAACACGCAAAATCACAAAGTTTATTTCTGCTAGTAATAGTTTCTAGATTTCAATGTTTTCTTGACAAAGATAGGTTGACACATGGTGTAAGATTCTTAGATACGTACAGATGAGAATCATCATTGGTAAACAGGCCTTCACTAAACATAAGCAAGTAAGAGCTCTTACATATATCACAATTGTGCTGGTGTGAAGAGTAGCTCCTGTAGTTCACAGTCATATTTGGAAGCATAAGGAAAGACTATCACAGCATTCTAGAATCATGCAGTTACCTAGTCCATACCTGTATCTATCTACCTGGCCCATTTCTTTGAGGGACCTAACACTACTGCCAGGAACTTTGCTGTGTAAATTCCACTGTTAGCCCAACAACCCTCTGCAAATGGTCAGGGAGTATTTTATGTTTGCAGTAGATCCTGTGGGGTGAATGGATCAGTGTATGGAAAGAGCCATTCTGCAGTAAGAGAAACTGCAGTGTCTTAACTTTGAAGAGAAAGAATGATTGTAGAATAGATAATGGCACTAACTTGAGATGATACATGGGTCTTTAGATAACAGACACCCTTCCTTCTAAAGCCCTTATTTCTTTAAAAATTAGAAATCCTGTAACTAGAAACTTCTCTTCAGGTTTGTAGTTGCTCCTTTACTGCTCTTAGGTAAACTAACAAGGCCAAGCCAACAGGAAATTCTCATGAGAATGATCCTTGAGAAGAAACAGGGAATAGGAGTTATATGGGACAGTCCCTGGCAATGGTTTTGCTGGATGGGAAATTAACATCTGCTGAAATAAGGTTACCAAGGACATGAGTCTACATGTACAGCTCAACCATTAGCATTAGTCTCACTGCCTTGAATGAAGCATCAGTGAGCAGGACAGGTTTTCAGACACTAATGTACATCACGGGCTTTCTAGTATCAGCTCTCTGGAATGCCAAAACAGTGCATGCTGTCCCAACTCCGGTAGTGCCTAGCACAACTTGAATTATAGAACTGGCATATAAATTCTTAGTGAATCTAGGGAGTTTCGGATGAATAGGATGGACCAAATTTGGTGACTTACTACAAAATATATATACTCCATAATTACCATACACAGTTTTTGAAATACCTGATACCTGAAGAACAGTTGCTGTCACATGGCTGAAATACAGAAACATCTGCTACTGCCAGTAAGGTTATCTTGAAAATTTACTGATGTCTTTCAATTCTGTCTGTAAGCTTTCCTCATCTCAAGTGAAAAAGAGCCACTGCGTCACTTGCTACTTTGCCAAACAAAACCTGGCAACTAGCCATAGGCGTATGCAGCAAAATCAAGTGCAACCTCCCACTAAACTTGAAAGTACTTAGTATTCTTATTCTTTGGCACAGTTATTTGTGATGCTGAATTTTGTCTGTATGTCCAGCAACAGAAAAGAGAGATTTCTTGTCAATGACTCGCCATTAGTGGTATTCTACTGTTACTATCACTTGATAATTAAAGGGTTAATGACCTGACAGGTTACAGTGAGTAAACTGCTACATAAGTCATTATCATACAGAAGCTATCTTGAAATCCAATAAAGTTATAGTAATTTTGTTGGTTTTCTAAAAAAAAAAGGAAAGGCAAGGTATTTTGATAAGTTTGAAAGTATGTGCTGTTGGCTAGAATCATTCTGGTTAATATACAAGTTCAAAATTAAGCTACAATTACAATATAACTATGGTACTATAATAAATGCTGATGTTCAATGCAAATAATTTATGCCATCAATAAGAATGATAGCTAAAAGCTCTGTCAAAGGGATAAAAAAATTCATAAGTAAGTAATAGAACATTAAAATGGCATGCTGTAGGAGCCAATTCACGGAATCTTCCATTCGGGTTTATTTCTGGACATCATCCCTTCCTTACTCTGCTAATACAAGCTAAAACAAACAAGGAAAACACTTCTTTTATGTGTAATTCTGTTATTTTTTTCTAAACCCAGAATTTAAGATGCTTTCTAAAAACAAATTTTGCATAGTTTGATCGTTGCTATTAAAACTAACAGGACATTATAACACTGTACTGAATAGCTCTTACTTGACTCAATAGCATCTCAGCATATTTAATTTTCTCATACATAGACTTTAGCTTCTTTTCAGATTCTTCATCAATTCTTTTCATTACCTTTTGAATTTCCATGAGTTCACAACAAACATCACTATACATTTTTGATGTCTAAGAAAACAAAACAAGTTTCCTGAAATGTTATATAAAAATTATAAAAAATGTTTAAAATAAAAAATAATTTCAAGATTTATCTGATTCTTTGCAGTTTAAAAATTGAAGTGTAAAGTTGAGGTAGCATTTTGTGATGTCATACAACCTAACAACAAAATCTACATGGTCTGCAATAGATAGAACCCTAGCGAAAGACAACAGAATGTGTCGTAAAATTGCATAACAAAGAAATGGCAGCAAGAGGGCTTTCACTCTGTTACAAAACTTTGAAGTTATGTTGAAAAGGTGGCTACTTCCATGGGAAGATAGTGACCTCTGGAGCAGAAAGCAAGAAATAAAGTTGAAAGAAACCACTGAGGTATCTATCACTCAGTTATCTGACAAAATCATTACTTAAACATCTCCTAGAAGGTATGCAAGCCCAGCAGTCACCTATATAAAAGAGGTGCTTCAGACAATGCAGACAATGAACACAGTTTTCAATGTTATAAATAGTATTGGGACACTCCGTTCCTAACAACTCTCAAATAGAGATAAGCACATCTGTTGTCTCACTTTTTAAAATATTAAAAATATAAACAAACATTATATAAAATCTGTATGAGAATCTAGCACTTCACTACTCAAACTAGTTCTCTGGATATTAAAAATTAAATACTTGTTTCCATTACAAAGAAGATTAAGTACCAGTTGCCTTTTTAAGGCCATGGGAGGAAAAAACCACACCTGAGTAACAAACAGCATATACGTTAGAGCACAGTGATAGTCATAAATAATTTACTTGACAATTAGAAATTCTGTTGAAATTAAATATATAAATAAGTTACAGTACCACCAAATCTATCTTCTTATGATATGTAGTGTCACTTTTTGGAAAGAAAGAAAAAAAGAACCCTCTATAAAAATGTACTTTAAATAGTCTTTAGAAAAAAGATATTTTATGTTTACTTTCAGAGTTGTAGTTTAATACACCTCAGTATTTTAGATGCATACAATATATTCTAAGACATTAACAAGAAAAAAGGATAAAAAATAAACCCCAAAATAACCAAACTGATTTTTCATTAGCCAGTATTTTGAATGTACCTCATAACACTGATAGAACTATAAGCTATTTCATAGGTCAGAGATAATTCACAATAATTCTCACATTATTTGTGTAATAGTCAATTAACTTTTTAATTCTAGAAGTATTTTGTACATGACTGTTGAGTCCTCAAAAGATGAGTTCAAAATAAAACAAATTACAATAAACAATATTTATTAAGAACCACCAGCAAACAAAAGACCGTTTTTAGATTGTAAGTACCTTGAAACAGAGATTATTCCCTAGATTTGTATTTAGAAGTTACTATAGAAAATATACAGAAAAGATAATAAGTAGTACTAAAATCTGCACTTGAAGTAATAGTATTTCCCCTTTTTAGACATCAGTTTTAAGCTACCTACAACTTTGCCACACTTTGATTATTCAGCCTGACATGATCCACGTTAGATATTTATTATCTACAAATAATAAATCATTAGAAATATAATAAACAATAAATAATATAAACAAATAAATTAGGAAAAAGGTACACCAGCATTTAAAATTAATTAAATCTTAAGAAGATTTTTTTAACAGCTTCTAACATATTCTGGAACAAATAGTGATGTATGCGAGAAATCCGAGAAGAATCTATGCAAATATCAATATGCGCCTTCTACTTCTCCCATGAAAAATCCCACATGAAATCAACTTACAAAGTTAGAATTACATTTCCTATATGCTTAAGAGACATTTATTAAAGGCCAACAGCATTATCCTCCCTGGTTTCTGCTTGCACTGAGTGCCTGTATGTAGTGGTACAGGCACACAATTCACAGACTTCGTGTACAAAATATAAACCAGACCTTGGCACTTCCAAAAGACTGCTGTTCTCCAAAAGGGTATGCACCTATGTAGTGGCAAGGTTCTGAAAAACATTTTTGTATTGTTTGTATTTACCTTTTCATAAGCCAGTAACACATCTTTCACAGCTTCACTCTCCAGATGCAGCTTTTCTTCCAGCAGAGGGCTGTGTTTCTTCGCGAACTCTGTATCCTCCTGAATCTTTCTGTTGACTGTTTCTGTCTTAAGTATTTGGTTTTGTACCTGTCACAGCTGATGGCTTTTACAATCAAAATGCCGTTGTAGCTCCAAGGTATTTTGAACACACATTTCATATTCTGTTAAAAAGATAATTAGCATAACAAAATGTCAGTATCTGAGTGATACCTAGTGAGATTAGGAAGTGTGTTGTCATAATACTAAGACTTGCAAAATTTTGCTGTAAACTACTTTGAAGGCCAAAAGAGGACACGGGTTACAAACGTCATCACCAAATACTGCATTAGCAGTGGAAATGTTTTTAAACTCAAACTTAATAATCCCAGTATGTAATTCAAGCAAACCTTCAAAGCGAGGGGTAGTTTTGTTTTTATGAAGGAAATTAAAACATCCAGCCTTAAGGCATATCTAGCGGAGGCTATTATAACACAAGAACATCTCTAATGAGCTTCCCAGTCTCCAGCAACAGACATATGTGAATGCAGAGGAAGAACAGGGAAAATATAAATCCCACATCCTCTTACTATGCCAACTATTTTCAGTTTTGGGGACACTTCCTGAACTAAACATGGCTTCAAGAAAGCTAAACTAAAGATACAGACTCAAAGCCAACAAACAAAATATATACATGTTGCCACACAGAAGTATGTCAGTCTTAATTCAGTTTGCTGCGTTTACTTTTCTGACTTTGGCATAAATTTCCTGTGGGTCTTCACAAGAAAGTATGTGACCAGACCACTGCTTGCTGAATGACATCATCTATTTTATTTTGCATAGGAGAAAAAAGCTTATTAGAGATGTTGTCCTGCAGCAGCTATGTTATATATGGAATAATTATTGGTATGAAACTAGGGAAAGTAAAGTAAGATTATCTGATAAGAAAAAGATCAGAAAATGTCCCCAGAGCAGTAAACTTTGCCACAAATTTGAGAGAGAAAAGCACATTTTACTGAGAAATAAAGGCGCTCTGCCTCTGAGAAGTACCTGTGGAATATTCAGTGCAATCCCTTAACAATCAATAAATGTTGCTGTGTCAACAAGACATAAATCACAAATTTACAAAATTATTATTTCATTGCTACTAGAAGTTAAAGAGACATTGTATGAATAAGTAGCTTTTCTACCTAATACAAAGTGATACCTAACATTATGATGAATAAAATGTCTTTTACATTGGATTTTGTTATATATCAGAGAAGGTAATTTCTGAAGATAGGTTATGTCACTACAATTACCTATAGGACATGGATGCAGCAGCAGTTAGTAATAATGGAAATCAAGGGAAGTCTGAAGAAATAACAGGATTCAATGTCTACTCTTAATTAAGTATCTCCTGCATTTGCAATACTTAAATTAGGGATAACTATAACAAGCCTGAGGGTCTTCTCCCTTTATTCTCAATTCCATGTTAGTGTATGTTTGTCTTATAGATAATACTATAAGAACTCATAATCCTGAATTACTCCAAAGACACAATATCATACTGACATCGCCCACTGAAAAATCAGCGAAGAAGAATCAGTTAATTTTCACAGCTAAACTTCATGCTGGTTTCTTTTTCTTTTTTTAAATACTGTATCATTGCATATATTAACAGAATTGAAAATGTGTTAATTATATTCCACTATTCCAAACTTTTTATATTTATAGGCAATGCTAAACAGTAAAGTAAAAGCAACAGGAATGTATAGCAACACACAAAAATGATTACAGCTGGATCAATGTAGGTAAGTACATCAAAATGCAAAAAGTAGCATCTCTGCAGCTCAAATCCTGAACTACTGTGCTGAAGAATGAAGATTATATTATCAACCTTTCCTTCTTGTAGTTCTTTACTTCTTTAAAATTGACATTTTAATTGCCATAGGATTTTCTCCTGAAAGCAGTTTCTAACTTACCAATGAATTTTAATTCTGATGCTTTAGTCAATCTCCTCCTCTGTTTTCAGGACATCATTAATTGTCCTTCAGAGGCAATTGCTTTCAAGGAAAGCAATCTCTGCCAGTTGGTAACACCTTAATACAGGTTTTTAGTTTCCAAGTCAAGAGTAGGCATTGGCTAAAATAAACATACTTTTTTCTCATAGATTGGTAGGGGTGGGCACTACTTGACATTTTGTCTTCTGGGATATGGAGGAGGAGAAATAAAGCATTTGGGAATAAACAACTCCTGGCTTGCCTCCATTATACACTGATTTTCACTTAGTGTTTACTCAGTAAACAGTTATGGCACACTCTTACGCTGTCACCACACTCCGGATTGTAAGGTATTTGTTGAAGATCTCAGGATGATGTGCACCAGAACACTAGAGTACCAGCTGTGATTTTACATCCAGGAACCTACTGTTACAAATTAGGCAACTTTTCTATAAGTCTAGATTCAGATGATACCTGCTTCTGACCATGAGTCACAAGGCAAACAGCAAACAGCTGCTAATTAGCTGCTGCTTTTGATTTCATTTTTTCTTTAATTCTATTGTGTAGGTGCCATTTCATCACAAAATGTAATGGTAAACCTCCTTAAAATCTGGGATAGGAGCCCTATCAATCATTACATCAATCAATTTCTACTAAATATGTAAGTACTTTATTCAAGTTTATCACATTTTATTTTTTCTCAAAACAAATTTATTTTTTTATTTGTGGTTTAATCTATGGTTTAACTCAAATGCATTATTTTATAATTCTGTTTCAGCTTCTCATTCCTTGTCCCAAACTAGGCATTTATTATCATCTTAAGAGCGTCTTGTTCACTCTTACGCTATTTCTCAAACGCTGAACATTCCACAGTACTCCCCTTATTTTTTCCTGGATACCAAACTCAGAAGAGTAAATATTGTACTCCTATTACAGTAAACAAAACTATAGTCATATCATAATTCTTATTCTTCGTAATGAACTGACTGAAAAATGAGAAATATTCTTTGTTTCAAAACCTTTTTGCACAGCTGCGGGGAGCTGCTGAAGCCTCCAAAGTGACATACAATCAATTTTCATGGCAAGCTTTTTCCTTCACTGTTTCTCTAACTCCAAAGTTGCTTCTGCCTCGCACGATCAGCCTCCAGCCTCTTCATTAGCTCAGTAACTTCCAATAACAAAGCTTCTGTTTCCTGCGTCAAGGTTAATGTCTTGCCATCTTTAGAAATACATTTAAATATATTTTTTATGAAAGCTTAATCACATGCTCTTTATTTGCGCTTCGTTCTTAACACAAAGTTGGCCAGTTCACATGTATCACAGTAAGTACAACTGGTTACATTTCTGTCTTGAAAAATACATTATAATTATTTCTTATGAAGGCTTAAACACACACTCTTTATTCCAGCTTCTTTCTCAATATAAAGCTAGCCTCACATCTATCAAGGCAAACAGAACTGGTTACAAACAAAACGTACACATTCAATATAATTTTCCTCCATCTTATTTCCAATGCAGAGTGCAACAAAAATGTATAAATACAGATGGTACAGAATTTTCATCTTTGCCTTGTTGCTTGGGTAATTAATCATGCAAATAATAGTACCAGTTCCTAGTTATCTTAATTTTTTAAAGAATACTTATTTAATTTTATTTTCCCAAGTATCAATGCCTTCATTAAGGTCTCTGGAGTTCTAAGAATACTCAGTGTAATATCTCAACAGCAGTTTTACTCATGATACACATAAATCATCATTTCATTCTGTGAAATATGTCTATAAAAATGCCTCAGTTATTTGTTTTGATAAAAGATTCTTTGAGGTCATCATCCATTGTCATGATCTATAAAAAATGGTAATTATACAAGCTACAGAGTCCAAACCATTTCAGTTTTGACTCCACAGTCAATAATTCCCTAAATCATTACGATTAAAAACTGTAAGCATTCAAAAGAAGGAGAACACCACTCATCTGGAGTGAAATTTTGTCTTCACTGCTATTAACAGACATTTCATCGGGCAATTTACTGCAGACAGGATCACCTCAGGCTAGTAGTATTTAAAAGGTTGCACATTGGCTTAAAAAAATTACACACAATCTCTTTAATATTTAAAACTTAATTCAAAAATGTATAATCTGAGTAAAGATTTAAACTGTAAAAACCAGAACTCTGCATTGGGAGTATTTTATGAATACCCAGTAACAGCAATGCATCTGTTTTACAGAAATTAAATGAAAAAAATCCTCTAGCATTTCTAACAACCAACATAACTAGTTTAGCTGGTTCAAATCCTAGACAGGTTAAAATACAGTATTAATCTAAATACAGAAATGTAAATTATCTTCTTGCAAACAGGATGATTTAAAAGTACATAATATAACATTTAAAATATATGTGTATTTCAGCTTGACATGCTACAAATCTCAAAGGATACTCATCATTTACATAAGACAGAGCAGGCAACAAGCAAGTATTATTACAAATGTAAAGCATATATTAAATGAGGATAAATAACTTTTACAACTCGGACCGAGTATTATGAAATACCTTTACCTTCACAAGATACACCAGCTTCTTTAAAAGCCACCTTAGGGGACAATGGTAACCAGATACCTTCAATAGATTCAGCACTGACCACTTTTGTTATCCTGTAGGTAAAAGCCACTGTCACTGAAAAATTCTAGACTGAAAATAGCATTGTTAAGTAAACATTACTTCCACTATGTCCAAATTTCCTTTATTGAATCTTAAACATTTAAAGGCCGGCTAGCTAAATGGAATAATTGCAAGTCATACAGAAGAATTATTAATTGTACAATTCCCATATAAATGCTTTTCTCATGTTTCTTTACAGAAATACAAGAAACAGATTTCTTTACACCTTGTACTTACACAGATCTTCAATTTTTGTCCTCATACCCAGGGATTTGCCAAAGAGTAACTGTTGTAGAAAAGCTGTTACTCTTTCCAAGTCCTGAACATACATGAGCAATATATGCTGTACTTTCCAGACTCTGCTAAGCAACAGAAGCATTTAATGCTGTATCTGTGCAGACACGGATACATTGCCATTGCAGGTCAGATGCAGTTTCAGTTTTATCAGTTTAATGAAAGTCATCACTTGAGAGTCAACAATGAAGAAAAAAAAAAATTCAGAGATACAAAGGAAAAATAATCAAGGCATAAGGCTTAATCAGTTTCCAACAGACAAGCTTTTGAAATCTGGGAGACTCAAAAGCAGAGATAAGGAAGGCTTTGTTAAAAGGACATTATTTAACCTGCAACCGAGAGGGGGAAAGAAGCAACACAAGCAGTCAAAGAAGAACACAAGCAAATCATAGCTCTCTTAAGTGAACTTAAAAGGCCCATTAGACTACCGGAGCTGAGAACAAGGGGAGGAAGGATAACCAGCACCTGCTTATGCCCACATGTGTGGCTTAAAGAGCACATACAGGTCCTTCCTATGCAGCTAAGATGAAACAAAATCTGCAGTCACAGTGTTACATTACACATATATGCATAACGTGAAATATATATTTGAAAGAACTCCACAAAGAAGTTCCTTTTCCATGAAGAAATAACAGCCTATGCCAAAAACAGACCAAAAGAAATACTGTTGAAGCCTTCCTAAATCAAACAATACAGCTAAAGAACAGGGAATAAAAAACATATCTCTGTGTTAACAGAAAATAGTAAGACATTGGACTGGAAAACTGGGACCTGGTGATGGAAGACATATCAAATTAGATAAAGAAGCAGGAGTCTGATAAACAGGAGCAGAACAAGTAGGCAAGCACAAAAAAACTCAATAGGTGTATTGGATATGATGTCAAAATATGCTGGGAAATAGAGGGTTTGTTGAGCAAAACAGCCAGAACAACAAGTTCAGTGCATGAGATACATTCTTTTCTTCAAGAACTACATCATGAAGTACCCTGCATTATAAATAATACAATTTAAAGTCACACTTTCAGACTTATTGTGTATACTTTCTCAGTACCTGGTTTTGAAATATACTTGTATTGTATTGCATTGTATCCTAGGTTTCTGAAGTGTCTTGAGTTTTTTAGCGTATTTTAAAATACATGCAGCCAACATGTAAAATTTAGACAAAAACTGCATAAATTTTATGTTTTAAAATCACATTTTAAATTTTGTATATATTCCAGATATCTCCAGTGCAAATATATCTAAAAAAAAAAAAGAATTCTTCAACTTGTTATTTTTAACTTAAGAATTATGTTCTGTTTTTATTTAACAAGCATCCCCTCCTGCTCTCTAGCTTTAATGTTACATAGTTGGAAACACTACAGTGTGTTTCAAGGAAATTTTGTCACTCAAACACAAAAGATTTTTGAACTAAACTTAAGTAGCTGGCAAACAACACTGAAAACATAAAAATCATTCATTTTATAAGAATCTTAACAGTATAAATACAGGAAAATCAGGAAAGAAAAAAATGAAAAAAAAAGTTTAGTTTTTGCCCCATCTTATTACAGCATTTGATGAAGAAATGGCTGTTTAATTCAAACATTTTTCCTACTCCCTTTTCTAATTACTTGTCTCTCTGTGTCTAGCCAAACTGAAATGAGAGTAAATTTGACCCTCTATGCAAATTCAGAATATTGTGTACAGTATTTAGAGAACTTCACAAAGATCGGAGTAAGTATGCAGAAACATTCAGAATGCTTATGCATCATGTTCCAACCCAGGACTCAAAGAAAGTAGAGCTTATAATATTGAGACACCTGAGATAATTGGTAGAATTAGCACAATTTCAGAAGTATCAGTAAGAACAACTGTTACCAACAGAAATTCGTCACTTAGGTGGGCCCTGAGACCTGTGATCATC
Organism: Falco cherrug; assembly: GCF_023634085.1. NCBI lineage: Eukaryota > Metazoa > Chordata > Aves > Falconiformes > Falconidae > Falco > Falco cherrug. The sequence continues at coordinate 52,774,626 of NC_073699.1, read as the reverse complement.
TTGAATCTTTGAAATTAGAGTAGGAAAGATACGAGAAATTCTCCATAAACACTTTTGGTGTTAAGATACTGCAGATACATCTTCTATGTTACAAAAGAACTTGGTAAAGCCTACAGTTCACAGAGCAGACTTCATAGCCAGAGTAACATCTCATCAAATAAAAACCTGATATTAAAACAAATGCGTTATTTTGTATGATTTTGTATGTATGATTCTTACCATGGTATTTTCTCCTCCTTAAACACATAACCATACTGCAAAAGCAAAACATAAACTCCATTATACATCTCAGATGTTATACACTTTTCCTGTTTCCTAACAAAAGGCATAAATAGGCCACTGAATTTTGTATCATAAAAGGATCCAATCTGTGTACATACAGATGAATGCTTTCTAAAATTTAAAATAAGGTTTTGAATTCCTAAAAACCATGGATCTCCAAACGGTTGTCAATAAAGCCCAGATTTTGTACATATATTTTATGCATTACTCAATTTTGCAGAATGTTTTTTTAAAAAAATTCCTTAATACTGTTAATTCTATTTTTACTCTCAACCACTGTACTTTGTTTTAAATCTCAAAAGTAAAGCAGAGGTTCTGGCTCAGCCTTGCATGCTTTTTCTTCATTAGGGCTATGTCTAAAACAGCAAATTAAAAACACTGCCAGGGAAGTTTTCTGGCCTAGCAACTTAATCACATAAAGCATTAAAGTACATTACATACGTACTTTAAAGCCTGGTACCTTACCGCACATAAAGCCTGGTACAACCTGCGTGCGGTAAGGGAAATTACCACATTCACAATCCATTCCCAAACTATTCCCAGGCACAGTTCAGGAGCTGGAAAGGGTCAGGGACCATTCTCAAAAGCAGTGTCCATAACGTTTCTTCTATTTTGGAAGGTAAGAATTGAACAGTTTGGGTATGAGGTTTTCCATGTCAACTGGACATATTGCTGGTAATACTTAACTTACTAGCAGAGGTGTAAATAAATTCATATACAGACAAGTAAAATCCAAAGTTCCTATATTTGTAGTATAGTCATTTCAGTATATGTGACTAATTTTGATTTTTAAGAGCATTAATGAAATACTCATATTATAGCAACCCCATCTTTTCTCCTCTTAAACTCATAGTTATAATGGCATCACCATCTAGAGGCCTCAGACTGTTTTGAATCTCTGTATATTAAGTCCCAAGAATTTAGAAGAGATGTGGAAAATATGCACAAGACTTACAGAAACAACTTAAGCTAACATTAAAATGAATAAACATCTGGACATGTCAATGCTTATCCATCTAAGTCATGTATATTGATGACAAAATTATGGCATTAAAAACATTTCACTTTTCTCACATTATTTTAAATAAAGGTAGAGGCACTATAAAGTTTCCTATCAAATTTATGTCTATACTGTAAATCAAGATATGACTGTAGTTCACACACCTTGGATTCTTCTACTATCTATGCTGCAATTGCAGAAATCTCCCTGCAGAGTATTTAACACTGCTTGTGGAATACTAATCCAAGACAGTTTTCCTGATGTGTTGCTATGATGACATTATTGTCAGTACTGGCGAGTTATTTAAATATAACATGTCTGTGCAAGCAGCAATCAGATCTTCTTACTGCAGTGTAGGCATATGCAAAATTTATTAACATTCAGGAAACACTTCCCCAGTAAAAGTGAATTATTTAAATGATAGTAATCATGTTTTCAAATAAGTTCATGGGAAGATTTGACTATACTTTAAAATGGTATATATTTCATTCTTTATCTACCTACCTTTTTTTTTAGCTTCCCTTTATTCTTGTTTCTATTCACACAAAATACATATAGGCTAGCAAAACATGTACTGCTCGAGAAAGAACCGTAACATTTTCAAATTCATGTCTCTCAATATGAGAATAAAGAAACTCTTTAATCAAGGAATTTTTAAGTACTGTTCAGGAAAAAAAACATTGATCACTATAAATAACAAAATGACACACAGCTCAATATGACTACCTACTCAAGTCATCAAAAACTATTTTGCAGAAAGTATCTTTGAAGCTACTTGACTCTGTGTGCATATAAATTGTCATATATGAATGTAATAATCTTTATGATATATTGATATTATATTATGATATTGTGGTATATTGATTTTAATAAAATAGTTTGATTAGCCAAAACTGTTAAGTAGACAAAAAACTTACGATGGTTAGTATATGAACTTCCTGGGCACTATTTTGGAGAGTACATGTGACATAAAGTTAATTTTTTATAAAAATCAACATAGTAATCCTATTTAACAATACACTTGCTCCTATAGAGAGAAAAAGCACTTGGCCATTTGCAACCATAAATGTCCCTGTCGAAAGCATTTCTCCATCTTTAATTCTAACTCTTGAATGTGATGAATAGCTTTGTTAATACAGGGTAATGGAGTATTTACAAAAGCGCAGCTACATTGCCTTGTAGTGATCCACTTATTCTTGTCTGGAGAAAGAAAGAGAATACAGAAGGCTGCTACAATTCACATGCAGGCTGAAACGAGATCTCATACCTGCTTTTCCTCCTTTAATTTGGAAGTTGATAAGCTTTGGGCTTGAAATTGACTAAGTGAATCTAACAGCTATATCAGTTACTCTGCACACTTCTTGCACAAAACGTCACTCCTTTTTTAATACAATCTCAAATACAAGGAAGGAGATTAAAACATTCTTGAAGAATATGAACAAATAATTTCAAAGAGATATAATAAAAAGGGCTAGAGTTCAAATACAATTTGCTATAACTAATTTTACATAATTAACCCCAAATGAATCCAGTTTGTTTTATAGTAGTCCTTAGCAAGGGTTTTGTCCAGACATCAAAAAAACTATCAGAACAAAAAAAAGCAAAGGTGACATCTACTACAGAAACACCTCGAGCGAAACAGAAAAGGTTAGAGGGCTCTAGAGGCAGGCTTAGACTACTCTTATGTATACAATAGTTAGTTCCAGCAAATGTTTGCTACAACCTTACTAGGGGCTGCAGCTCCAGAAAAGTAGTTCCCATGCCGGAAATTTAAAGCCACATGACATAAATGAACTGCTTTAAGAGAACATGTGGATTTCACACTTATGTTTTCTTTAAACTGTGTTAGCCTTATAACCACATAAATAAATGATACTGTGGCACACTATTGAACGTTAGCTATTTAATTAATACAAAGAATGGGAACATGACTACACAGGTCACTAATGAAAGGTGTCAGGAACCAGAACAAGACCTAGCAGCAGAGCTATTAAAAAGGTCTAAGAAGCTGTTCTACAAACATCAAACATTAACCTAATTATGTTCAGGGGGGTGCAATGCTTTAATGTACCTTGGAGATGAACCAAAAATAGCAATAATAGTAACAGGGATTAAACTGTAAAATAGAGCCAGACAACATTCATATACAGTCTGTGAATTTGGGTTTCTTAAAAAAAAAACAAAACTCAGTGTTTTAGTTAAAGTGTCAACGTAAAACATTAAAAGTGTATGTTACATACGGTTCTTTTAACCTAACTTTACCGTAAACAGCCTTACTACAATGGAAAAGATTGTGTCTTTTCCTGTCTGCAGAATTTTATTTGAAAAGACAGCCCACTGAAATAGACATCAAAATCTGTTTCAAAGGATCTTTCTCTGCCTGATTCTATAGCCAGAAACCTTCACAGGATACCTACACAGCACAATCCTAAGAAAGCATATACAGACATTTAACGTTTTGTATTCTAAAGCACAACAGTTCAGATTTTGAGACCAACATTAATTTCACTTTGTTGCTTCTACTGTTATTATTCTTACATTTTACTGCATTAACATTAATGTTTTAAAAATTATGTTTATTTTCTTTACATCATTAATGCAACTAACTAAATAGCCATTTACAAAAAAACTGAAAAGTTTGAGCAGCTTTAATAAAAAATACTACTCTCTTACTGCTTTGGTCTTCCTTGGTAAATGCAAACATTTTTACATGTAAGTCTTCTAATCTCTTTGTGAAAGCAAGCTAGAAATATAACTCAGTGAGAAAGTAGAATTATTTCCATTTTTCTTAAAATCTAAAAGTTAAATTTAAATGACAAGTGAAATACAGCCAATTTTGTTTTCAGATAGAAAACTGAACTATCATTAGAGGATGGAGCAACACCAGTAAGTCAATGATTGACACTCAAAGTCTACAAATGTATCATTTGTATAAAGGTTTTTCAAGCAGTGACAGGTAAGAACCAAGAAAGAGGAGCAGTGTTATATAATATTACAAATACAAATTATAAAATAATTTCTTATGTCTTAAATTTAAGCCCTTCATTAAACTATTGGAAAACTGCCTAATGGAAGATGTATCTGCTGTACTTTGGGATGGCTCATTACTGTCCTTAGAAGAACAGGAAAATGACTGTTTCAAACATTATTGCTGGTAGCCCTTTTCAGCCTAATAATAAGAAAAATAATAATACATATACAAATATACATACACATATACAGATTTTTAAAACTCCTATTTTCATCAGATAAAAAAAAGTATTTAATCAGTGATATATCTACAATATTCTTAAAGGTTAGCAAATCCATATTCACTTTTCCTACAAAGGGAAAAGCAGCAACTAAACAGTTGACATCATTACAAATTAGACAGTGGATCCTATTTAAGAAATGAAATTACAGCTGAAAAGCAAATAAAAACCAAGGCAACCAAATTTCAATGTATATTAACTGTCTTTTCAATTTATACAGGTTATTTTGGATCCCATCATGACAGTGGTTACCAACACTAGTTTGAAAAATGTGAAAAAGAAAATGGATACCCTATGAGATGAATTTTAACTAAGAAACTGTCAACAGAAGGGAAGTCTATAAACCTGTACTCTGAAACATTGTAGTCTCCGTGGACAGAAGACACATAAGAGAGGAAAATAATCTACTTATTTGCATATAAATCTATAACCCAGATTTACTACAGTAAACAAAACCAATATTATTTAGTTATAATTTACATCATTCAGAAAAATAATACTGGCTGAAAACTTAGGTAGTTAAGCTTCAGGACATCAAGCTGAGGTAATGTACTGAAATGTTTTATCACCCTTAAAATTCAAACATTTGGCAAATAACTGTATTGCCATACAGAGATTCAGGTGGACACCTCCTGGACTGTGCAACTGGCATATTAGAAATCCACAGTAAATTGTGGTTTCCAGCTATCACCAACCTACAAAAACTGACTAGTAAAAAAAACAAAACAAGCCCAACACCTGGATTACGGTTTTCATCAATATAAAATACTGGAAACAAATATCACATAGATTATAGATTTTAGTATTCCATATTCTTTAAATTATTACTATTAAAAATAGATATATGTTTATTCCAAACTCTCTGGAATGGAAAATAATTGCCTAAGAGTCCAACTGGATGGACAGTCGAGAAAACAAAGAGCAAGACTAAAATATGCTCTTCACACTCTCCACACCTCAGTTTATGGATCCACCACACTCAAACTCAAGTCTGTTCCAAAGAAATGTTAGAAGAATCTACGTGGACCAAGCCTGCCAAAAGAAATGCTAAATCCACAGCTATCTTCTACATGAAATTCCATGCACTGCAATGCAGAGAGCATCATCTCTCTGGTACTGTAACAAACTAATTGACCTGGAAACTCTGAACAATGCCAACAAAACCTTTCAAACTAAAGCTAGACAAAAGATTTTTTAACGTGAAATAAAGTTCACAGTACCTATAATAAAGTTTCAAGTCACCACATTTTCAACTATGCAACTCTCAATTCTCCTCAGGAAATATATGGAAAATATATTATATGAGCCATTCTTGCATGTAATTTGCACATTAACACCTTTTTTTTCCAAGTTTGGTGGCTTTTTCAATTTATAAAACAATTATTTCCAATGGCAGGATTCAGCATTGTTCAAAGAAATATGCCGATTTGGCAAGCAGGAATTTTTAACTGTATCTGTGACAGGATGTCAGCTTCTTGGACTCTGCAAAGCAAAATTCTGCTCTCCTAACAGGCTTATCCTGACAGACCAGATGGGCCATATTAGCTCCAACAAGGAGTACAAAAGAATCTGAAAGTCTTAGTAACTCAAAGAAAATAGTTTTGACAGACAGAATAGCTCTAGAGAAAGGAGGAAAGAGAAGAAAAAATACTACACACAAAAGGATGAAATCCAGAAGAAAAGCTTAAGAAACAGTTTCAATCTGTTGTTGCTTATATAGCCAGCAATATATTCAGAACAAGGTATGAACAGACTATTGTCAGATATGTCAGCATGTGAAAAAGGTGAGAACATTACTTTCCTGATCAGGAATCATACACAACACAAAAATGCATTCCACTATACATAACAACACACTAAAAAAAAACTATATTGGACAAATCCACAGTTGATGATAAAAGCATAATTTCAATCTGAGGCTTGGAAAAAATTTTTTCAGCATGCAGTTCATTTAGTATCTGTTGCAAATCTTAGCTTCAATACTTATAAATTGTAGACTATTTATCTTCACAGCTGTAGCTATCAAAATAAAAATAATTTTAAAAAATCTTTTATATTGCCTTATCCAGAAAAAAATAACCCAAGTCCAGTGAGTTAGCACTCACAATTCTGGAATATATACCTCTGACCTTCAGGAAGTGAATTCTGCACAAACTGTTTTACAGATCTCAAGCTAACTTTCTCACTCTGACAAAGATAACTACTACATTATCATGGTAATACACTGTACCTTTTAAAATTTATTGTATGCTACTCTATAAACAAGGAGGGAAAAAAAGCATTGTGAATCTTTCATCAGGTGCATGTATATATATAAATATTCATTAAAATATATGTACCTTGTATACATTATTAAATATGACTAAAGCTAAAGTAAACACAACAACATTTTAATTACTTTCTTGCTACTTTAATGGAAATAATTTATGAGCTGTTAAAAATAAATTTCTAATATCAGCATCTCAAATAGAAGGATGAGGAAATAACAAAGTTTTTGTTAGTCAAAATCCTTGATGAATTTTTTTCAACAAACGAGGTCAGAATTGAGATGTTAGAATTTCTATTCACCTAACATAAGCTAGTACTACTATTTCTCATCATAAATGCCATTCCCCAGGCAGAGTCTTAGGATATTCATAAATATGCTTCATGCAAAGCTTATTCTGTAAGAATCTTTTTTCTCATCAGCTCTCATACTTACCTCTTCACCAGAACTCCAATCCACTATTTAAGTAAACTAAGTGCAAATTGAGATTGTCTACCTCATAAGCACAATAGATATGGCCAAATCACAGAATAATTCTGTTTGAAATCTTCTCATTGATTCCTGATTCCCTGTGCCTATGTCATTTGTGTTGGACTTTTTCCTCCTTCCCCAAAATGCACTCAGCATAAATAAAAATTACAAACTAATGCGTAGTTAAAAGGAGCTAACATTCCATGAACAATCTCCATTTTATTCTATCATTTCCTGACCTTCAAGTATTAACTTTCTGCAAATACAGCATTTTACCATTTGGTTTTAGGGTCCTAGAATTTCTTGCACAATTTCTGCCTGTCTTCAAGTGGCACAGTGAATGCTTTTAACCACTGAAATGCAGCCCAGGTTTATTTCAGAATATGCAGAAAAGGATTAACATTCCTGATGTTATTTCCCCGAACTACAATTAGTGCAGATGTTTCAAAACATTACATAGTGTTGTTTAAATACCAATTTGCAGCATTAAAATCTGTTATAGTAAGGTCTCACACTTGAAAACAAGGCTTCATGAGAATTTTATAGGATGGCTAATATAAACTACCAACTCTAATAAAAAGATCAGAATTATTATTAAAAGCAACAGAAGACAGGAAAAATTCCTTAGGTTCTTTGTTGTAATTTATACCTTTCACAGGAACAAGATCCCAAGAACTAGCCCATTATACTAGCCACTTCAAGCTTTAAGAAGGAAATTAAGATCAAATAATGTACTCTCACAAACCTCTAATGGTATCCAAAACTAAAAATATTATAGCTGAGATCTTACTACTATCAAATACCTGAAATAGAGCTGTATGAAAATCAATTTGATTTTTTTCCCAGTATTCCACCATTTTTGTGGTTTGTTCCAGCTAGATAGTCTGCAACTCAAATAAACTTAGTCCCAATTCTTTTTCCAAAGACCTTAGTGCAAATCTGAGCTCTAAACAGACAAAACCCCCAAACCTACAGACAATTAAATAGGATGAGAAACAAGGACACTTTAATTCTGCAATAGGTAAAGGTATTAAATCCAAGTACTCTGTGCCATAGTCATAAATTATACACTTTGTCTTTATATTTATATATTCTTGAGTACCACCTCTCTGAAATGAATCAAAAAAGAGGAATTATACTTCTGCCAAGTAGTATTGAGAAAAGAAATACCTTAAGATTAATAGCTGCTCACATTCTGTGACATGGGTTCACGTGAGACCTAAATATGAGTGAAGGTGCTACCTAATCTACTACTTCAGTGTCCCTCGTCACTCATTCCAAGGCAAGAAACAAAATAGGAGAATTACTATTGCCTTCCTTATTCCTAGGAGGTCAGAGACCTGACAGTAGTGGGAAAAATCTCCTTGCTCAAGCAAAAAACTAATTCAATCCAATTGTTAGAAATTAGCATCTGAAATTCTATTACCACAAGAATAACCCAAATATGTTTTAAAGATGATTACTACTAATGTTCATGCTACTAAGCATGTTAGTTATTTGATCTGTCCCCTTACACATAATTAAAATATCATGTACTATAGCACAATATTTTTGCAAAGATTATTAAATCTTAAACCTACCATCTTCCATTCTGTTGTATATGTCTAAATGAAATACAGTGGATATTGGTTACCATAGTAACCACAGAACTGAAGAAATTTAGTTTTGGCATAATTGCTGCATATGTTCGTACAAATCACATCTCTTATTCTGAGCATTAGAAACAAAGACACTTCTAAATTCCATTTTTTAAAAAATAGAGTAATGAAACAAGTATTTATAGACATAACACATATTCTTGTTTAATTCACTCATTATTTTTTCTTTTATAATTAGAGTATATTTTCTTGCATTCTATTAAACCATTTAGTCAAGTACTGTTTAAGTTATCTTTTTACTTGTTGATAATTAAGCCACTGTTGTTGTCATAAAATTCGAAATACTATTTCAGAACAATAAATAAATTATTAGTCAAACATCCAGAAATGGCTCAAGAAACTTCAGCAAAAATAAACACTCCCAACAGCCTGTAACAAAGTTATTTTTTTACTTGAAATAAGGTTGACATTGAGCATGGATAAATTTATTTGTTTCTTTATTTTCAAGAAGTAGTAGAAAAGGAAAAAAGCGCTCTAGGCATGCTGACATTAAGTCTTACAACAGCATAATCTTCTCAGCAGCATTAAAAAACACGCATTCAGCAGGAACAAATTAACTCAATTCAACCAGCTTGTGAATGAACTACAAACTCCTCTCCACATCATTATCAGATCCCAGAAAGAATCTAAAACATCTCAAAAAAATCCTAACCCCCAGAACAAACCCACAGCCCTGAAGGTCAGATGAACAGTAGGAAAGTGGGATTTCTATGTTTACTTCAACACTAGAATTCTTTCATCCTTTCCCTTCTCTAGGGAAAACCCTTCTCTATTGTTTGCTCAATAACTTAGTTCTGATTCAGTTGTTTCAGAGCTACCTTATACTTACCAAGTTCATTACCATCAGTACTTTTCATTTTAATATTCAGAAATACAAACAAACAGAATTTCAGAAAGAGTTTGGTAATACAGAACAGATAGACAAATTATAGTTAAAAACAACACAGAGATAATCTCTACTCAAAAGCTTTAAGTCTTGGAAACTTAAAGTCTTTTCTTTCTGTCACATACATTGCATAAAAAAACTGTAATCAGCCAATACACTACAACAAAGCAATGCAAAGTAAAGGTCCACGAATTTGTTTAGCACACAGTATCATGCTTTTAGTTTGAAGTAGCAATGATATAATTTTTAGTTTACCTTGTCTCCTCAGACCTTCCTGGCACGAATGGGTCAAGGTCCTAATGAACTTGTTGAACTCATCCATCCAAATTTTTAAGGCTATAACAGGCCCTCCAAAAAAAATGAAAACAAAACAGGAACAATAGATTAATGAAAGATCATATTACTATTTGAAATAATTGCTATTTATTAAGTGATAGTCTCACTGTTGCTGCAAAAAACAGAGAAAAAATGCTAAAAACATTTTACATCAATCCCATGACCATTAGAATCAGTAAAGTCTGTTTTTTCATTGATTTTTGTGCAACATTCCTTCAGAGAAGCCCAGCTCCCCTCAGTGTCACTGAGCCTGACAAACCCAGCTTCCTTTGGTATTCCCTTCTGGGCATGTGCGCAGGACTGGTTTGGGGCCTGGCTGGCTGGCTGGCACAAGTCAATTAGCTGACTGCTACCCTACGGAATATATATAAGGCTAATTTATCACTCCTTTCTTTCAGATAAGGAAATAATTTGGGTCTTTCTTCCCATTATCTAGCTGCCAATTTTCACAAAACTTGGAAGAACTTAACATCTTCGAGACTCCTATCCATCTGTCAAATCTGTTTGGAATAGACAAAAGCTACTGGAGGACAGGCACTAGCAGACCATATACAGTGGCAGTGTGCACTTTACTTTCTTAGATATACCAAAAAAACCCCCTTTACTTGGAGGCTACCTAAAGTTACTGCCTTCATTTATTTCTTAATCTTTCCATCAAACTATATTTTATGGGGTTCTTAAACTTCACTATTTTAGAAGTAACACAGGTATAGGAGAAAAAGATGGCACCTTGTATATGCCAAAACCCAAAGAACAACACAGGAAAAAGACAAAATGAAGTAAAAGAACAAAGTGTGAGGATGCTGGCAATGGTAAAGAAAAGCAAGTGATAGGACATTCAAGGAATGAAAGGTGCTTGCAAGCCAAAGCTAGTAAACATGTATTATGCTGTAGGGAAAGGGAGACTGGGACCAGATAAGTAAAAATGACAGAGGATTTGTAAAAGAAAAAAAGAAATTTATTATTTACTTAAGCTCTTGGAAAGTTCCATAATGGAGCAGAAGGGGTCCAACTAGGTAAAAACTTTATTCTCTTTAGTAATGACAGAAGTGTTGTAGAATGTGAAAACAGATTCCATTTGCAAAATAATGCCTCCATGAATAGAAAGATCCAAGGCAGTGCCAATAAAATCTAAACCATTTCTGACAGATGCTTGCCAAAATTGTTTTAAAATCTTTTAGTGGTATTTTCTACCAGATGTCTAGGCAAACTTAAACCAAACTTAACCATCTTTGCCATTAGTTAGCCATCCTAATATATAACAATCTCCTTGTTGTATCTGTATGTACACAGCAAATAATAGATTGCCTTCATCTTGTAAACAACTTAAATGTTTGAGAACTGCTATCTTTTTCCTTCTTTACATGGAACAGACCAAATTCTTCTAATTTTTCACACACACACATTGCTGTCCCAGAGATTATACTTTCCACTATTTTTCCACTTTCTTCCTCCAAGTTCCCTCCAGTTAGTCCAGGTCTTTCCAGGCCTGTATCCTAAAGAGGCCACAGCCTTCCAGCTGATGCCTCACCAGTACTAAGAATGGAAGTGTTATGCAATGCTTTTGATTTCATAACCTGATACAACCCTTGCTTCTATCCCAACAGTATGATACTGGTTTTCATGTTTAGCACTTCAACCTACAGGCCTTTTGCTACCTTACCTAGCGTTTTCTTCTCCTCTGTATACATTATTTTTGCTTACAGATAGAACTTCATACTTGTTCTGATTTACATCCTACTGTCTGACTTCAAGTTCATTTCAAATTCCAAATGATCCTGTCCTTGTAAATGCTTGCAGATCCTCCCAGCAAGACATTGTGTCCAAATTGAGAAAGAATCATGTAGTAAGCCCTTGCTATCAGTATTATTCATAAAGTACCTCCATTGTCCTACAGTGTCATGCATAAGACATGGTTTGTGCTTAACATGCCAATACTATGCTTTTTCAAAGGAAAAAAAAAAAAGGAGGAATAAACATTTTAAAATGCTGATACATCTCTATTTGATTTCCCATTTTAAGCTGTATGTATTTTATTACTTTATGTTTCAGAGGGACTTAAAGTTAAATAGTAATTTTAGCCATTAAGTATATTATATAAATAGTTCAGTTGCAAAGATTAGAGAAACAAAATTAGTTGAAAATTTGGCAGGATCATACAATCTATTTAAAATAAAAAAGGAAACACAACTACTAAATAACATGAAATTGCATCTGCATGTTTTCTAGTTTGAAGAGAAGATCTTGCCAAATTCCAAATCGAGTGCTGAGTAACTATAAACACAGTCTTGTTCCGTTGGACTGAGATGCATTTTGTGGCACTGCTCAGATCTTACCAGCTAATTAATTCTTGATGCTATATAGAAGTCTTTATTTAAAAGAAAATTAATAGAAAAAGATTTTTAAATTATACAGCCTCAGACTGCTTTTCTATAAGGATTCAACGTTCTAGGAAAGACTAACTTATACAATTCAATATAGCCACATTAAGAGTGCATTCTAGTATCTGTCCTGCAATATAACTTTAGAAGATGACAGCTCCAAGACAAAACTCTGCATGACAGGGGGTGGGGGGGAATAAAAAAGGATAATGAAATTTATGAAACCAACAATATCTCAAGCTGACTGAAGCTGCTGTTCAGCCAAGCTAATTCTTTCTCACCATCTACCTTCCAAAGTGAGACAACCTAAACCATAAAACTTTTTATCTAGGAAATGCAACTGCTACCTCAGTGTTTGTGCTACATGATTCAGTAATTCAATTTAAATTTTCAAACAAACTAAAAACACACAGTAAAATGAATAAATCAATATTTAAAAAAAAAAACTTTATATGAGATTTTATTACATATCTGAGCAAAAAGAATGCAAGAAAGGGGTTTATTTTGCTAGATTTCCTGTCTCTAGATTTCTTCACCACAGAATTTTTCTCACGTAATAGTTCACAACATGTACACAGTTCAGAGGTCATGTAAACACCCATTTTTTGCTACAGAAAGAGGTTTTGGTTTTTTTCCATATGCACAGACTGGCATAATCCTTAGTGTCTTCACAGTTCTTAATGGGAATGATCCACTGTGCCAGTACAAAGCCCTTTTTGATGCACGTAGTTAGCCTAATATCAGCAGAATTACTGTAATGCATCATTTACTGCACCACAGTTCATGGCACAATTTTTGTGTATAGGCAAGTCCTTTGAGGTTAAATTGGAAGAGCCTAAGTGATCCAGATTTTCTCAGTATTTACTGTTGTTTCTCACTTACACTGTGAAGGCAACTGATTTAAAATACCAGAAAAGTTCTGCAAATTATCTAATGTCCAGCTTTGAGATACAGAATTCAAAATCAGTTAAAATCATTTTGCTTGCATACTGCCTAAACTCAGCAGTTTTGTGCTGCAGCTATTACAAAGATCATAACAGCATACAAAATCAGGAACCATACAGAAAGTTGGAATAGATAAGTAGACTTCTCCAAATTAGGAGATTTTATCACTTTACAAATAATAAACATTTTTAACCATTCAATTTCTATTCCTACTCCAAAGTCTTTCTTAACATCAAGTATAATGGTTTGGTAGGCATCTTGTAAATATCAGGGAAAATAATTTTGCTGTCATTTAGGTTGATTTCACTAGACCTTCTTACAGGATCTTAATGATAGAAAACATTTTAGGCCACTATTGCAGTATTAACTTTTGATGTTAGTGGGGGTAACAATCTTCCAAATCATAATTTCATCCAAAACTGCATCAAGTACTGAAAGAGGAACAGGAAATTTCTCTGTCTCATGTCCAAATTGAAGTAAAAGTTCTAACATCACCCTTCAGAAGGGGACATTTTTCCTCATGCTGTCTTCATGTCAACAGTTTCAGACCTACCTGTCTTCTTATGCAAGGTATGTAGAGTGCAGTTACAGCTACCATGTCCTCTTCTTATTTAACTTCATCTGAAAGCTTGTTACAAAAGGCTACCTATAAAGCACACCATCATATCTATACCCCAATACCAAACCCTGAAGTCAGATAAATTCTAATCTCACACAGGCTGTATGTTCTGAAATGATGAACAGTATTTACAAAAATCTAGAGTTTCTCAGCAGGGAAAAAAACTTCAAAGACATGTATCAATCTTGTAGATAATACTGGCACTATCTCACTAGGCATAGCCATACTACAGCTCCATGAGGAATAATCTTAAAGGACTGCAAATTGAACACCTCCAAAACCTTAGTAAATCTCTTAATTCCTGAAAGCATCTTCAAAAAGGACCTCACTGTTCTAGCAAATATACCCAATTTTCCAGTCAGGGCAATTTGAAAGAACATGACCTGTGCCAAAATGACCACATACTGGGTTTTCATTTGGGCTCATGACCAACCCCTCAACTTCCAATATACATCTCAACATGATCAATACAGAAAAACAAGAAGGGATTGCTGCTTGAGGTATATTTTGCTGAAGCACAACAGTCAAGCCTACAGGGCTTTATACATTGTTTTTACACATTTCCTCAACATATTCACCTAGACTCCTGTGACTGAAGTGTTACTAAAACTCTGCAACCCTAGGAGCTGTTAGAACAAGCCCACTAAAGCTTCTTTGTCGTGAATTCCCCTAGTCCTCATTAATTAATTCCCCAAAGAAGTGATAAGACAGAAATTGGAGGTCAGTCATCATCACTGTAAGTAACAGCTACCTCTTCCTTCCATAAGGTGTGCAAAACACCTTCTTCAAAGCCTACTCTATCTACTTTGGCATGGTGTTATTATGGAGTAAAACTAAGAGATTCCATTCTTCAAAAACAACCCAAGAGCTTTTGGAAGGTAACAAAATTATGGAATAATTTCCATACCAAGTCTTTCTGTCTTTTCTAGCCTTATGCATTTTTTTTAAAAGGGAAAAAACTAGAAAATAATAATTACTACACCCTCAAAAGTGGGGGTGGTGGGGTGGTGGGTGGGAACCAGCTAATTTTTAATCAATCTCCTCTTCAGTAGTCCTCATCACATTTTTGAGCCTGTGCAAAATGTTACGTGTCTGAAATTTGGAAAGGAAGGCTGAAAACTCTTTTGAGTTATGTATCAGAAAGTTTGATGTATTCTTTGAATCAGTTAAGATTAACTTAGTAAGTAGAGGGCAGAGCTCGTTCAGGCGTATCAATTGAATATCCGCATCTCCCAGAGACGCTTTAGCTGCTGCATCAAGCACTGCGAGCAGAGAAGGGGATCAACTCTGGAAGCCCCAGCCAGCCCTTCTGACCGAAACTCTTTCTAGCGCAGATGCCCGAACGCCTCTGCGACGGGGCAGGTACCCTCCGGCCAAGTACTTCCCAGGCTTCACCCAGACACCTCCAAAGGTGCCTCCTGAAAGCAAGGACCGTCACTTCGGCTATTTCTGCCGCAGCAGCGCGGTGGCTGATGAGGAGCCGGCTGTGCCAGCGGCCGCGCCGTGCCAGCCGACGCCGCCCCGGGGCCCGGCGCGGAGCTCTTGGCGGCGGCAGGCGGTGGGACGAGGGCCCGGCACGCCCTCCGCGGCGGTGGCTCCCCGCTCCCTCCCTCGCCGGCCCGGGGCCCCGCCAGCAGCGCCCGCCGAGCCCCTCGCTTGGAGGACAATAAAATACAACCTCGGGGCACTCGGCACTAGGAGCCCGGCGGCCCGGAGCCCCCTGAGCGGGAGGCAGCAACGGCCCGGCTCCCTGCCGCCGCCCTCCCCCTCCGCTGACCCCTCCGCACGCCCGCCGCCGGCGACGCGGCTGGCTGGGGGCCCCGCCCCGCCCGCCGGTACTCGCGGCTCCGGCTGGGCGCCCGCCGCCGCCGGCCCGGAGGAGGGGGCAGGCTGCCAGCCGCCAGCCGCCGCGTCCCGCCCGGCGTCCCGTAGCCCGTTTCCCTGGCGACGGCCGCGGGTCTAACGGGCGGCATCGCCCCCTCGGCGGGGCCGGGCCGGGCCGGGCCGGGCCGGGCCGCGGGCGTTCGCGATCCGCACCGAGAGGAAGCGGGCAGGGGAGACCCTCCGCCGGCTGCCCGAGGGGCTGCGAGAGGCGCGGCCGGGAGCTGCCGCCGCAGGGCACCGCAGGGCACCGCAGGGCACCGCAGGGCAGGGGCTGCGGGGGGCCGCCCAGCCCGGCCCGCCTCTCCCGCTCCCTGAGCCAAGCGCTAAGGCGCGGGGGTGCCAGGCTGCCCGCCCGCTCTCCGTCCTCCGCACGGTGCACAGGGAATTCAGTGTTCAAGGATTCACTCCGATCCCCCTGGGAAACTGGGAAGCCGCCCCCGGCCCCGCGCCGGCCAGGGCAGCTCGGCAGCCCGGCTGGGAAAGCGCCTGGCTCTTAGCGCGTCCCGTTAGGGCTTTGCGCGGAGGTTGATCGTGCGATGAAAATTTATCATGGTCGAACACGCTCGGCGGCCCAAAATTTGGGGAACTGCTGTCCTGAAGAGTAAAGCAACTCCTTGCCTGTTTATCTCTTTCCTATATGAATTGTTAGCTACTAACCCACCTGGTCCAGACTGGTCCCTATGGCTGCTGCCGGCCCTGATTATTAAAATCCACTCCAGGAAATTCTTGCACGATAGTGTAATAATGTGAAAAGCCATTTCGCTCAGATTTAAGTATAGACTAGGACCCACGGAGGGCTCAAATGGGACTAGTTAAATCTAGGTTCCCCTTACGAGAAGTATATACTCAGCCTTCTGTACTTCTCCCCTGTTTTAAAGGTAGGAATAGGTAAAGGGTGCCTTGCTCATATTTACTCCTAGATTGCCCTTTGTTTTCTCTTCTGACACCTTGTACAATATCAGGGAAAAAAAAGTCAGATAAATTTAGGAGACAATCCAAAAATCACTTTCCCCTGCGTTCTGTGTCCTTCTCATCACTTCTCTGTGTAGTCTTTATGTGCATCCCAGCATGTTCAACTTCAGTTTACATGTTTTTAAGGAGAAAAAAAGAGGGGAGATGAAGCGTTTACCTTACCTCGTCTTACTTCCTCAATATAATCTTAGTGAAGACGAGGTGTAAGTAGTTTTTATTTTAGTAAAACTGGGCCAGGTAAAACCAGCATGCCTTTTCCTCAAAGGAGGCTAATATCATCCTGGGCTGCATTAAGAGGAGCACTGACAGCAGACTGAGGGAGGTGGATCTGTCCCTTCTACTCAGCACTGGTGAGGCCACACCTGGAGTACTATGTCCAGTTCTGGGGATCCCAGTACAAGAAAGACGCGGGCATACTGGAGAGAGGGCCATGAAGATGATGAAGGGACTGGAGCATCTCTCACCCGAGGAAAGGCTGAGAGCTGGGGCCATTCGGCCTGGAGGAGAGAAGCTAGGGGGGGATCTCATCAGTGTGTAAAAATATTTGAAGAGAGGGTGCAAACAGGACAGAGCCAGGCTCTTGCCAGTGGTGCCCAGTGACAGGATCAGAGGCAACAGGCAAAACCCAAAACACAGGAAGTTCTCTCTGAACATCAGGAAACACTTCCTTGCTGTGAGGGTGACAGAGCAGTGGCATAGGTTGCTGATGCAGGTAGTGGAGTCTCCTTTCTTTGAGATATTCAGCAGCTGTTTGGAAACAGTCTTGGACAAATGGCTGTAGGTTGAGCAGGTTGGACCAGATGACCTCCAGAGGTCCCTCCCAATCTCAACCATTCTGTGATTCATGCAATGAGGGGAATTAATAGCATCGGCACACTGCGGAATTCAAAACTACCCTTATCTTTCTAATGATGTTGCATTGAGATAGAGATCTCAAAACAAGCACCCTTTTACTGAGAACAAAAAAATGCCCTTGGGTACTCAAGAAAGCTGTATACCATGTTCCTTAGATATTTTATAGGCTTTGAAATCACAGTTTTAACCTTGAGATAATTATCCTTACCAAGACTGAAGAAAGGAGATAGGTAAAGGTGTAGATACTGCATTTTTACTTTTCCAGGGTAAATCCAGGGCTTCAGACCCCCAAGCTGTTGCACGTATTTCTCATATTTCAATTCATCACTTCTTATTTGGTAATACACAGTTTCTGACACCTTCTAGGCTCTTCCAGCGAAAAAGGAAACTACTATTGAAGCAATAAAAAGGGCTTTCTTTGTGACTCACAAATGTATGACTGTATAACACTGTTAGTGTGTTTGATCTTGTGGTTATTAATTTTGATCAGAATATAGATATTGATTATTGAATAGAATTAACTACTAGGAAACAAAGAATACATTGTCTAATCTTTTGATTGCTATCATAAGAGTACTGTGGTCATCCTTAGTTGTAGATTTCTTAAACAAATTAAGAAAAAATAATTTAGATAGCTGCTAGCTATCTGGTACATTTGAAAAATTTAGATGGTATTAGTAAAACCAAGATTTACCCAAGAGTTGAGTGTCTTTGTAGTTACCTGCATAATTTTTTCATAAATGGGAATATAGCTTCAAGAATGTATTAGTATGTTCATCAAACTCATAGAAAGCATCACCTGGTGCCTTTTTTTTTCTTAGAAGAGCATGAAAATTATTCTTACAGTTAAAGACTTTAAAAGTTTGGATTTTAAAGTTGCTCAGAATAAGCAGGAATAGGTATATAAAGAAGCATTTTTAAGTTTTACAATTATGGAATTACAAGCTTATGTAAGATGAACAAAAAAACCATGGAGATCATCAGCTGCTAGTTACTGTGACAGCAACCAAGTATTTTCAGTGAATATCTTTTTAGACCTCTCTTATAACCTTTCACCCTCATTAAAGACTAATTAGGACCTTAACAGACCAAGAAAAATCATGACTCTATGTCAGTGTTTTGTGAATTTTTCACACGTTTGTGAAAATATAAAATGACACAATAGAGAATATTGCAAAAAGGCACCATACTCCAAAGTGTGGATTATTTTACTCTTCTGTAGGCTTCTTTCACTGTCCGAAACTGGTAATATTTTTTTCTTTGTTATTGTCAGTAAAAGATATGCTAGATCAATCCATAAAGGAAGGGCAAATGGTCTACATGGTATGTGTTGCAGAATAGGAAATTTTGAAAATGTGAGACCAGTTGTGCCATTTCTTCCAGCCTATATGTACTGCACCAGCATGTACAGAAACTGTAAGGATCCAAGATCTTAGCACAGAGGCTGAATTGCAATACTGAAATTCAGAGTCCACTTCTTTAATCTTCACCTCTACAATGTGAGAAATTTGTACATGAATGACACAAAAATTACAAAAGCAAACCCAGCATTATGTATCTTCTCCACTAATGGAGAAGATGAAAGAACAAATATTGGAGAGGTGTTAAGCCACATCAGAAAAGTCATGAGGCCAGCATTCATAGCAGTATTTCTACACCTAACTGGTAACTAGGAACTTAACCCAATGCTTTCATTTATAATGAGGTGCCTAAAATCATCTACTACTCAAAACTTCAGCACCCCAGTTTACACTGAACAACTTTCCTTCTCCTGTGCTATCTCTCTGAGCTGCATCTCAAGAAATGGAATGGAGTTGCCCAGTCTGATTTGTTAAGTGGCTGAAACTGCTTCGAACCAAACTGTTGTTAACATAAACCAGCTTTTATTCCCTTCTTTTTTTCCTTCTTTTTCATACTTCGTAACTAATAAATTGTTAGATGTCCAAGTTGTGTCTTTAATTACATATGAGCAAAGTGTAACTGACTATAGCTTAACACAAATGTTGGCAATGTGTAAACAGCAAGATAGTCCTACTCACCCTGCAATGCTATTAGGAATACATAAAGCTGACTGCACATCCCAGTTTCTCGTTATATGCATTACAAATGTTTCAGCAGATTCAAGGAGAAAATGTACTTGTTTAGCAGCACACCTTTTTCATTAAGTACATTTTCAGAACAAAACCAGACCCTGAGGTTGCCTTTTAGAGGTTTCACGGTTTTAGCATTTATACAAAATTTTAGTAATACAGTATTGTCTTATGTGGGAAAATAGAATCTGTGTCCCAGATTCACTTTATAATGTCTGCTTTCTACAAATGAAGCAGTGCAAAATTAATTAGATTTAGCATAATGAGTTGCCCATTCTGCAGCTTTGAGAAACGCCTAGTGTGATGGAGGAAAGTTTAAGTTCTTCCTGTATCACACTTACAGCTCATCGCATAATATGTAGGGTGGGAGAAATTGAAGTGTACTGCAGGAGGTACTTCTGCTGCCCCATCCCCAGTTTCTGCAATTACATTTCAGGGCAAAGTATGAATAATACGCCAAAGCAGCTGTATCATTGGAAAGAGTACTTAACAGCCAGAGTGTTTTATGAAAGTTTGTGGAAGGACACAAAAGAGATATATTTTTTCATTGGATCTTGTAGACTACTCTATGAAATTATTTGTCAATTTTATAATGGTGTGTTGTAATTATTCAAATTACATTAATAACTGAAAAAGATTAGTCAAATGCAATCAAAACAAGCCACTTCAGATCATTACCTTAGCAATGAAGAAGAGCTTCATATGAAGACTGGAGGGAGAGGATTTTCCAGCAAGATATAAATTTCACATTTTTAATTATGGTCTCAAAAATGTTTTATTTAGCCCTGCTTAAGCAGGGGGTTGGACCAGATGACCTTCAGAGGTCCCTTGCAGCCTCAACTATTCTATGATTGTGTGAAATGCTGAAGTATTTGAGTCAGATTTGGTGAAGCATAGTTTTAATTCCTCATGGATTTGTAAATGTGACTTAGAGCTCCTCAAGGTAGAAAGAAACAGTAGATATGGGCTTCTTGCATCTGGGTTGGCTGCTTTGTTACTGGGTTACTGAATAGAAGCAGTTTGGTGTATGTGGATGTCTATATGCTTTTCTTTTCTTTCAAATGCCTGAAAATTAAAATTGCGTTACAGAACAAACAGTATGTTTAATTTAGCATATTTTTTTTCTAGTGTGAAAAGCCACAAATTTGGTTCATTATGACTCATTCCCACCACATATATTTTTCACTTTGGCTGAGAAGGCAAATATTCAATTATTCATGCAACTCTCTTTAGAACAAACTGCAGCTATGAGAATGCTGGGAAGCCAAACACTATGCTCTAGAAATGGTGTCTTGTCTGCCTAAACTAATATCCTTACACATGGCAGTTATCACGGCCTCTCACAAAACTAATATTTCATATGCTGAAATGCAGGTTCTATGACAAACAGAAATTTTTTTACAGGGTTAGCTTGTCTATGTACATAAATGCCATCTCTGTTGCATTCTCTAACTGTAACAGGAATTCGGCATGATACTTATATACCTCTTTCTGTCTAACCAATTTTTGTTGACTCCTGTAAGTCTAAAAGAAACTGTCACTAAAGGAATAGAGTTTCTCACTTGAGTCAAGTTAGTTTGTATAAAGAACTGATAAAGATTATACCTGTTATCAAAATACATGGTACGGGGAGACAGACATAGTCTTCAAACCATTATGAGGTGGGAGATGCAAATTCGTGTGACAGAATTGTTAGTAACTCAGAAGCTGCTGCCATGACTTTAGATGAAAAAATTCCCCACTCAGATCAGAGCAGGAAAACAAGATGAGGCATGTGAAGATAATGCACACAAACACAGTCTACAGGCATAATATACACAAACTAATTTAAAATAGACAGTAGCAACAAAGACATTAATAATAGATACAGAAATGAATCACTGTGTGGAAGGACATAATACTGTTTGTAAAGCTATAGTTGACTTTATATTAATTTAAAGGTGAGTTATGGACTGGAAAATTCTTAACCTAAGACTTAAAAATGACAGAAAAATCAATTTTAGGAAAATAAGCAAAACAAAAACATTGATTTAAATCACCTGAGGATTTGGATCTTTGTTTTTTTTCCCTCAAGAAATACATCTATCTCTAAGAAATATTAAAATATGGATCTGTGTTTCTACATAATCCAGAAATATGTACGTTAATACATGATTGTCACACTCCTACCTAGAAATGTACCCATTAGCAAAACCACTACCAGCTGCTTTTCCATTGATTCAGTGTCATTACTTTCCTTTTTAAAATTCTTACTTTGCAACAATGTAGTATCATGAGTCTTTACCCAAAAAGGCATACAAATCCCACTGAGGACAAAGACAAATCTTCCACAGGCTTTAGCTGAGACTAATGTGTGAATTAATGTACATGCACCTCCACACATAAAAAGAACACATATCCTTTAAACAAATTTTTAACCTAGAAGACTTTATTACAATTAGTGCAGAAAAATATACATATTCCTTCCAGGATTTTTCCCCTATGATCCCTTCCTTATCTGAGCACTCCTATGAGATGATACTGAAACAGGACAGGCTCCTGAATATATCTTGGATTGCCACTATATTTATGCACAATATAATAATAACATCAGCAGAAAGCAGTGGTGTAAACTTGAGAAGCTTTTTCATTTTTTTAAAATGGAATTTACAATAAACATAACAATGAAAAAAAAAGCCAATGAAAATACCTTTCAAAGTGTACTCCTAGCAACAAAGTGTTTAATAACTTGGAAGCTGCCTAAAAACTGAAGTCTTGCCAATAATTTTGTCTTACCTCTCACATAGGTCAAGCAATAATACTTTTAATTATTGATTATATAGCTTAAATGAAACATCTGGAAAATACTTACAGATCTATAAAAAGAATAATTGTTTTTATAACATTCTTCAGTTTTTTCAGACTGCAACTGATATACTCAAATAGATACCTTCCCTGTCTGAACTGTCATTCAAAAGTTGTGTCACAGAAAGTCTAAGGTCTTAAAATTGTGTAGTTTTGATTGGCTTTCAAGAAGAAAGCAAATTAAGCATCTTACACTGTACTGACTTCTGAGAAAGCAATTGTGTTTTCTGACTATCAGCACATTTCTTAGATAATGCAAAGACTTAAATCATGGGTACTAACAATAGCCCAGGTATTCACAGCAGTGATGCTCTTACACCCTTAATTATACTTTATAGTTTGACCTCTTATTAAAATAGCCCTCATAGGAAGAGTTTGAAAGAATCTAATAATGAAGGAATTTTTTTTCTGAATTTCAGAAATTTCTACAATCAATGTAATGAATTTTTAATCTAGTGAACACGTCATATAAGTCTAAAATGCATGTAATCTGATAATGTTTGCTTTAGTTGGAGAAAGCGGCATTCTTATTTCACATCATTATCACCATGGATATTATTGAACAATAAAATTGTGGTTTTCTATTTGCAGTATATTTTCATGGTACAGTATCTAGTAGAGATTGCAAAACTAAATAATACATATGTAACAGATTTTGAGAAAACATTCTAAAGGTTTTTGTTACATTGTGGAGAAACAGCGGCAGAAATTTATTTGATTTATTTTGACTATTTTAAGCTCATGAATGCCACTATCTAAGCTACCTAGAAGTATATGTAACAAAAGACCAAAAAAGAAAGGAAAAAATGGATTATGCATTTATATTGGTCTGTGCAAGCATGTAAACTATTGCCTTTCTATTTTACTTTTACTACTTGCTAAGCTTGTTAAATACATTCAGAAGTAAGAGCAGATGTTTATTTTAAAGGTGAAAATGAAGCCATGTGAACTTGTCAGGAAAGAGCTTATTACATTTTAAAGAAATATTTCATTTATTTACAGTAAATAAAAATGCACTTAGTAGTTTGGATATACCACTGCTGTAGCTTTCAGTATGCCCATATTTCAAGGTGGTGGTTTTTTGGGTTTTTTTTCTGGATAAAAGGTTCTATAGCAAGGTCCTGCTAGGACCTTTCATTTAAAAAATATAATAAATATTTTTATATTTATTACAATATAAATAAATAAATAAATGTTATAGATTGAGTAAAACAGAATTAATGGATACAACATCAGAAGTTCTCAGAAAATGCTAACATTACTTGGACCTTGACAGTGGAAATATTTTTCCAGAAGTGCTGTAGTGGTCTAGCTAGAATTTTAATTCTGTTAAGATTCAGTATTTTATCATCTGGATTTTTCCCTGCTTTGTTGGAGCACAAGTGAGAACACAGAGGCAACCTGAAGATTCAGTCTTTAGGAAGCACATCAGAGTTTTGAGAAGAGGTGCTTTGCTGATGAAGGAGTTATCTGAAGTAAAATGTGAAGGTAGATGCAGCTGGAATCTGAATTTTTTATTTCAAATAAAATGTAAATTAGAGGGGAGGAAATGTCATGCCAAATCATAATCTACAAATGCAGTGTTCATATTTCCAACAACATGATATTTAAAAGTATGCATCAAATTGAGTCCTTTTCCTTTAATAAAGTCAATTATTTCCTGTTGATGATGTACACCTCCTTTGCTTTGACACCAAAATGATATTTTCAAAACCCCAAAATATTCCATTCCAAATTTATCTTTTCATTTCTCTGAATAGCTCCTCTGTAATGACATCACAGTCTACAAAAACAAAATCTACACAAAGCGATGCTCTGTTGTTTATGTGGGCATTCAGAAGGACATTACCTATCACATCTCCATTTGGGGATCTCACAATTTATTGGTAATATTTGTTCTTCAGTTTGTTTCTAAATAAAACTAGTGTTCCCATAATAAAACTGCCTGTGGCAATTTTTAGAGCTGTTATATATATGGAAATAATCTAAAACATTTACTGGTACAGGAAGTTTATATATTTATATATTTGATGCATGGAGCACAGATATATTTCTGTACTGCCTATATTTCTATTACATTAAAATATTGAACATCCTCACAAATCAGAGAGTCTGTTCTATGGTTTTCTATAAGCAAAAGTTCTGACCAGAGACAAAAAGATATATAAACAAATCCTAAAACATAAAAATTATGTTCAATAATTACAATAAAATTAGTCAAAATTCCCTATTCTGCTACTCTGGATTTAAAAAAAAGTCCTGCTTACCAAATAGTATGTAATTACGACAGTAGTCTATCTCTGATTCTCTTATATATGTTTTCCTTAGGCTGAGTTTTTGATCAACATTCAGAGGCTGATTACTCTCCTAATTCTGTGAATGACCAGGTAACTACAACAAGACACATTTTAGCAGTAGTCAAGGTTTTTAAATGTTCTAATATTATTGGGATATTCTTGTTAATCACTGAAAGTAATCCAGTGTTCATTTATGATGAAAGAAAATGAATGGCACAGAAAAACAATTAAAAATGCCAGTCTTTATCTGCATCTGATCTGCATTTTTAATGGTACAATAATGAAATAGTAATTTCATAATTAATACTTAATTTTCATGAGGAACTAGTTTAAATAAATTATCAATGGTTTCCTAAAGAAAATTGTCAAATTAAACAAAAGGGAGTTTGGTAATTAGGTTTATTACTCTCAATAAATGCAATAGTGATATTTTAATTATATTTTCATTTATTTAGTTCAGAGAACATGATGGAATTATTACTTTCTAATGAAATTTTTGAAACTAGTTGTTTTCACAGAGTGCATAGCCATTTCATTTCTGATGGAGCTCTGTTTTTAGATAACAAATCACAACATACATGTAGGTTTATAAAATGTTACACTTGTTGACAATAATTAATTGTGCTTTTGATTTGTTAATGTTTCTGCCCTCACAAATTCTAAGGCTCATGGAATGATAGCCATGAGCTATGTACTATGGAAGCATGAATCTCAACAAGAAGTGTAAAATCAACATTCCCAGGTTATATACTGCTGGCTGGAGAAAATCTTGACCTCATTAAGTCAATGGTAAAAATTCCATGGATTTTCTTCCTTTGACTCTTAATTCCCCATTTTTAAATTTGCATTAACATCGGTTGTGTTGTTCTTTGAAATATTTTGTCTTTCAACATGAATGACACTTTTTAAAGATAAAAACACTTGCAAAATACAATCATAAGAAGAATTACTAAAAACACTAAAAAGGAAATAAGTATACCTTTGTGTAGTTCTTTTAACTGAGAAAATTACTCATCAGGCTAGACATTTGTATAGTTTGACTAAGCTATTGAAGAATTATTTCCATATATGTACAATGCTGCCTACAACATACTTCCTGAAATAAAGCACTTCATATATGTATCAGCTGAATTCCTTATAAAGGCTTTAAAAGATTTAGATAATGATTTAGTACAAATTATCATTCGTGGTCTCACGGACTAAGAATAAAGAGTAGAATTGCAGAATTTCTTCATTACATGCCAAATATCTACTGTAAAGGCCTCATGGAGAAAGTGAGCTCCAAACAGCTGTGTTATATTTTTAATGTGTTTGTCTGGGACAAATTGTCTGTCTTTAAATATATTCTGTCTGTACAATATACATGAATTACAACAACATTGTCAAGATGTATTGGAGGAGGACAAATCAGAAATGTAGGGAATAGACTTATCCCAAATATGGTCCTAATTATTCTATAAATTACTAGAAGTCATATCAACAGAACTATGAACAGTACTGACTTTCATTCCTGAGTTACAAAAATGTTACACGTTATCTGAATCATTTATTTGGAAGAAGAACATATCAGTTTCCAAATAAAATGTCAGGGAACTATCTGAAATAATGTGTTGGGTTTGTGTGGCCAGGTTTTGGTAGCGGGCGACTACAGAGGTGGCTTCTGTGCCAAGCCGCCAGCAGCTTCCCCCATGTCCGACAGAGCCAGCGCCAGCCGGCCCCAAGATGGACCCGCCGCTGGCCAAGGCCGAGCCCATCAGTGACGGCGGTAGCGCCTCTGGGACAGCGTATTTAGCAAGGGGGGGATAAACTGAGCAGCAACCTGCAGCCAGAGAGGAGTGAGGCTGTGAGAGCAACAGCCCTGCAGCCCCCCAGGCCAGCGCAGAGGGAGGCAGGAGGTGCCCCAGGCCCCAGAGCAGAGGTTCCCCGGCAGCCCGCGGTGAAGCCCCTGGCGAGGCAGGCTGTGCCCCTCAGCCCGTGGAGGGCCGTGGTGGAGCAGATCCCCACCTGCAGCCCACGGGGACCCCAGGCCGGGGCAGGGCGATGCCCCGAGGAGGCTGTGCCCCGCGGGCAGCCGGCGCTGGAGCAGCTCCTGGCAGGGCCTGTGGCCCCGTGCAGAGGAGCCCAGGCGGGAGCAGGTTTGCTGGCCGGGCCTGTGCCCCCGCGGGGACCCGCGCTGGAGCCGCTGTGCCTGAGGGGCTGCGCCCGGGGGGGGACCCGGCTGGGGCAGGCTGGGAAGGGCTGCTGCCCTGGGAAGGGCTCGCGTTGGTTGGAGAAGTCCATGGAGGACCGTGTCCGTGGCAGGGACCCCCGGCTGGAGCAGGGCCCGAGTGTGAGGAGCCTCCCCCGAGGGGGCAGGAGCGGCAGAGGCAGCGTGTGAGGGACTGACCCAGCCCCATGCCGTCCCTGTCCCCCTGCGCTGCTGGGGGGAGGGAGAGAATCCGGGAGTGAAGTTGTGCCCGGGAAGAAGGGAAGGGCGGGGGGAAGGTGTTTTAAGATTTTACTTTATTTCTCATTATCCTACTCTGATCTGATTGGTAAAAAATTAAACTAACTTCCCCAGGCTGAATCTGTTCTGCCCGTTACGGTAACTGCTGAGTGATCTGCCTGTCCTTATCTCAACCCACGAGCCTTTTGTTGTATTTTCTCTCCTGGGGAGCGATACAGCAGCTTTGGGGGGCACCTGGCATCCTGCCAGGATCAGCACAGCACAAGTATAAATATCATAGGTACACCAATGCAAACCGTTCTGCATCTCCACCTTTTTACATTTTTAATCAACCAATTACGGAACACACTGAGACTGTTAAAATATGGAAGAAAGATACCATGTGGATTATTGAACTCTGGAAATCTATTGAAATTTGGCATTTAGGAAAAAAGGTCAAAACCTGTAAGTTCCAGGAGGAATGATATTCTGAAACCTGAAATCCTCAACCGTAGAAGATAGAACACTACTGCCAGTGTTCAAAGAATATTGAGAATTAGAATCTTAAAAGAATAAGTCTAGAAAAACTGTAACAATGGCAGCTAAATGAGTCAATACATCACATTTTACATGTAATTTTTTTTATGCCTCCCTTTCTGATCACACGAAATTATTTAATCTGGCAAGTGTCCTCTTACCTTTTCACTCTCACTGCTAATGAACCCCCCCTACCTCTTTGCATGGTAAAAGTGTTATATTTATCTGTGGGGAAACCAAACAACGCAAACAGAGTTGTGTACCTCTCCCTGGAATCATATAAAAATAATGAAGACCTATTCATTACCTCTAGACTTTGAAATCGGCTTGTGTGGTCTTAATATTGGAAAGCAGAGGTACAGGAGTTATACAAGTAAGGCAAACCATGCTAGCTCCACAGTTTCTGGTAATGAAAGTATGACTAAATCTATGGCCGAATTTCTCTCCAGTTTTTCAGATTTTAACCCATAAAGAATAACTTTTTGAAGAGTCATTTTCTTCATGTTAAACTTGACCAACTTCACCTGAATTTAAATCTTTTGACAACACTGAGCAATGTTTGGTTTAGTGGTTTTCAGCCACAAAGCTGCAACAGCTAAAGAAGATCGGATTTTAAGGGCCCTTTTGAACTGAACAGAGGTATGACAAATTATGACAAATTACAAATTCTCAGAGTCTTGAACTCCTCTGAAAATGGAATTATTAGAAAAGAGAAAATCCAGGCATACAATTAATACTTCTTATTTATAAATAGAGGAAGAGACTTCTGCTTAGAAAGGATATACAGACATTAGTACAATAATTTATCCTATGTTTGCATCTGTGCTGAAAACTCCTTTGTACAGAATTGCCAAATACAGCCATTTTTGCAGTCTGACAAAATTATTGCTGGTTCATATCCTTGTGATGTTCCAGTTGTGCAAAATATCCGGAAAGCTACTGTCATTGGCCAGCTGACAATCTTCTCCCACTCAGTCTGACAGAGTGGACTATTCACATGATACATTTCAACATTCAGCTTTCCCTAGATATCTATATGGAAAAAAGTGAAATAATAAATAAAATAAAAAAATATTTTTCAAATATCATACATCTGCCATTTACCTTTATATATATAGAAATACATACAAATTTTTTCATATGGTAGCCTGAGAGACCAAACCAAGATCAGGTTTCCACTTTATTTCATGATGTATACATACCAAGAGATTTTCAGTCCCTGTTCCGACAAGCTTTCAATTTGAATAAGCAAAGAAGACAAATGGAGGAAAAAATGAAATATTAGTATCTCTCGTAAGAGACGGAGAACAGTGCTAGAGAAAAAGCAACTGACTTCCAAGGATTCAAGGGAGGATGAGAGCCAGGATCTCAGCACACAGTTTCTGCAATACTACAGCATCTCAATTTGAACATTATCCTTCTTCTATGTCTCAGGGGATTTCACATATGATTTTTTTTTCAAACTAAACCTGGTTTTCAATCCTGACTACAGCAACCACAGTTTTTCTTGTTCAGACCAGAATAACCATCCTCCATTTATTCTGGAACTTGAAACTCTCGTTCCAATCTCTTCCTGCAGAGGAAATGCCAAAAGAAAAAAATGCTTTAATAATGTATGGATAACCACAAGAGTAAAGCTAGGGTAGTTTTAAGTGAAACTTGATCTTATGAAAGAAAATCTGTATAGCTAGCTTAGTCACTCTAAAAACTATAACTACAACATTAAAGTAATAAGACAATACCTTCCTATTTTTCAGTAAAGCTGGAGTATCAGGCACCTTGCTAAATTCTTTGATTACAAGTAGAGTGTTTTCTGTCAGTACATCATGAAATGTAACCAGGAGTCCCATTGTACTCTGCTTATTACCTTTAAGGTAGAGTTCTAGGTGCCTCGCCTGGCTGCTCACAGAAGACATGCACAGAAGCAGCGTGGTAGCAAGCATGCATGGAATGGGCAGCAGAACAGGCAGGCTCCACGGGACTTTACAGGTTTCCAGGCAAGCAAAATCTTGAGAAAAAACTCTGGGCTTTGTGACTTTGGATTAAGGCATTTCTACCTGAGTCTAGTTCAGGCATCTTAGCCTCTTCTAGGCTTGTAAGCATAAGAAATATTTCTTACGATCACCTCATGGATGCATGAAATGAATACTCTGTGTAAATGTTTACAGAACTGCTCTTCAAAAGAGTTAATTAGAGGAACAGTGTAGTATAGTTCTTAGTAACCTTAGACTACTGATTTGGAAAACTGAAAATGAACATTTTTTCCTTTGAAATTGCAAGGACACATTTAATTATACACTGAACAGACCTGAGACTGGATGCAGCTGGAATATATGTGGTTGGGCTGCTTTAGTGAGTACCAATCAGCTGAAAAACAGCAGTAATCTCTGTCAGGTGGTAGACTAAAAACACATCTTTGTATTTTTGCTGTAGGATTCTATTTCATAATAGCTAAACATATACTTTCATGCAGCCTGCAATGTAAATGATGTACAGGATGTGAGCTGGCTCCTTGCTCAATGGCAAATTTCCATCTAAGAATTTAGCCAGCATATATAGTGTTTTGTTTAAGGAAGTTTTACAGTATGCCTTTTGCTGCTGAGCTGTCACACTCCAATTTCTCTGTCTGAAATAGCATTATACTTGGATTGGTATAAGTGATGTTTTCATTCCCACAATGCTTATTAATATGAAATATTGTTGTATGATCTTAAAAACTGCTTATAATATACTCCTTGTACCAGTTACCTTGTGTTTTATAAATAACCAATTTAGATCTTTTAAGACAAATAAAGAAAAGCAATTTCTCCTTTTTGTATAAAAAGTTTTATTTTTGATTACTTCTCCCATGTGTATGTAAATGGCTGGCCGTCATAAAGGCAGGGTAGATGCTGTGCCTGCAGCATGTTATTCTCTTGCAACCATTTTCAGTAATTATGCATAACTTTTATTTCCTTTTTCATAAATTCTGGTAGCATGAATGCAGAAAACTGTAAGATTACTTTAATCATAACTTAAATCGAAACTGAGTAGACCAACCTAGTCAGCTATAAAAGCAGTTGTTCAGAAGTTAAATTGTCCTGTTAATAATGTGTTATATTCTTTCATTTCTCAAAATAACTTCCTTACAGGTTTTCCCCCTTATAATTGTTGAGTATAACCTAAAAGCCAGCTATTTGAAGCAATTGATCTAAAAAGTTCACAGTCTACAAACCTTTATTACAAACTGCATACTTACTTATAACCTGCCAGGTAAACATTACTTTCTGTCCCTGCCCTAACCTCAGGCTCCACAGAGAGGAGTCATCTGCCATGAAAATCCTTACATTTTCAAAATTATCCTTACATGCAGAAATTTGCCATAATTTGGTGGAAGTTTCCAATCCATAAAATTAACATTGGCTGTATAAAACCTAGTGTAGTTATGCAGGTAACCCACAGTACCGACAGTGAACATCCATAGGTGCTAATTCTTCTAGAAGAACATACAAAATCATCTGAGTGTGTGTTTAATTAATTTTTAAATAGTTATTTAAAATTAAGTTTCTGAAGCCAATATTAACTTTAAAACCTCACATTTTTAAAAAGATGCTTTAAAAAAATATCTGGAGATTAGGGAATTCAAAAATTAATTTCTATACATTATCCCTATATCTTGATTACAAGATCAGTTAGGCATACTAGAAAAGTGCTACAATCTCTTTTGATTTTTTAGTAACTTGCAGAGAAACAGCAGACCCAGGCATCACGGGTATGTGTCTCTTCCATGTGCCCTCAGCAATCCAGCCAAATAGTTTCCAGTACACGTACTACCTGCTGCCGTGCTAGAAGCTTGGTTCTACTAATGTTTAAACATTTCCTTAACAGAACTAGTCTCATGAACTTCTGTGGGCTACTCACATATTTTAAATTGAAAAAGGTATAGATCTGGGAATGGTAAGGGCCTTAGACTTCATCTTGCTTTAAACTTTGAAATATCGTTGGGCCAATGCCAACTGAACTGTGATGCTCAGTATTGATATATTTTAATTTGGTTTTGCAGACCATAATGAGCATGATGAACTGTATATATGAATAGAAATGAAAGTTTTACTTCTCAGCTATAGTGGAAAATTCTTACAAAAGGTAAAAGGTGATCTCAAATATTAATTTATTTCTCAAAGGTCTGAGTATAAGTGATCGGCTGTTGAACAGCTGAAGTATAGAGCATGGATGGCTCACAGGAACAGAATTGTCCTAGTGTGGGTGTAAGTTTATCTGAGGTATATAGCAGAGGGTAGCCAAGGATGAAAACAGAAGAATGATTGAAGAAATCAAGCACCAAATACTCTGACATTAACATTTTTAAACTCATTGTTCTGACTAGTATGTTTTTAATTAATAATCTCAGTTTCCTGCGTGATATTCTTAGAATTTTAAAACTTATTATATAGCAGTTTTATAAGAATATGTGCACAATTTTAACTTAAATACATATATATATTGTTGTTGTGATGCCTACATACCAATGTTTGATGTGGTTACTGCACTACAGTCACACTCCCAAAGATCAGTTCCTGCCCCAGATTACAACATGTACATTTTTACTGCTAATAAGACAACATTGTCATTTGAATAACTATGGTATTTGCTCTATGTTTGGCTTTTATATTTTTTAGATTTAAATAGCTAATATAAGCCATTAGGTAAAATGGCACTGATGCTGCTAGTACTGGCCTGAATAGGGTCTCTTGCAGAGCCAGGGCCTTAATCAGCAGAGCTGCTCCAAGCATGCGCAGATTTCTCTGCTAACTCCAGGAGAGAAGATGGTTATTGTTCCTTACTGCAGAGTCAGCACAGCTCAGATAGAGAAATGTAACATAATACACCTAACCCCGAGTTGTTTATTGACCTGTGCAGAAGTATCATATGTTGTGTGGTAAGCCATAAAGGAGCAGCAAAGGAGAAAAACCACCACCACGTCTGCAGCAAGCCTACACTAAACACACAAAGAGATTCCCCAGACGGAATTTGCTTTTCCGCATCAGTGCATCTGAGAAATGCCCTCTGCTGTTTATCACCAATACTGCATCGACCGTGTTCTTTTTCAGAAGTCTGTGGTGTTAATATACTAACATTTTATCTCTGTGCTGTTTTTTTGTTATTGTCTAAAAGTTTCTGATGCGTGCAGATAGTTATCTTCAGCTAGCAGAAGGCTCACCAGACTATCTTGTTCATTTGTCTCGTAATGCAGAGATGGTAAGGGAAAGCAATCCATTATGCACAAACAATTCAAAATATTTCCAAGTTGCCCTTGGCAAGCAGGTGCAAGCAGGTGTGTACTTAGCCCAAAGATAGCATGTAGTCCTTTTCTACAGACGAGCCTGAGAGACAGCATAAACTCTGACTTGCCTTTTCAGAGGATTCCAGGGTTTTGCACTTCTACAAACCCCAATTTGAATTGCAGATCTGTAGTACAACAATGATCTTTATTACTTTTCATGCTGTTGGACTGTGTGTTTTGTATCTGACTGTTACTATGGTAGGTTTAGAGCTCCTCAACCTGGCAACATTTAACTCATTGTGTGTAGCTTCACTGATACTAATTCTTATAGCTTTCATTCCTGGCTGAGATTAGACAAGAAAGTGATTATAGCAGCAGATGTCACATAATATAAATGCTTTGTTTGGTCATTTTATGATGTTGTCTGTCACAGAAAGATAGCTAGTGTAACTGCCTAAAGGGGCTGTGATGTCTGTCCTTCATGGAGAAAAAAAAAGTAAGGAGTAGGCTGTAATGGTACCATACGAGTCACTTGTCTTAATTTTGGTAACTGATTTTAGGATTAAGCTTCAGTCCTTCATATCCAGTTCTGGCAACCAGTACTTGTCCTGTAATTGTTGGTTTGTTGTGACCACTTGAGACTTACCATGAGCATCATGTATAAATTTTGCTTGTAATTCCTCTGGGACGTCTTCACAAATTCTTAAAATTCCATATAACTTGAGGTGACATTTCATAACGTATCTTTCTTGTGGGTGTTCATTCTGTAGGCTGAAACATGATATTAGAATAGCATCCATATGTTTGGAATTACTGAATCACCTTTTAGACAGGAAGATAGGTAATTTCTGTTAAATCAGACACTATAAGCAAACAGCTTTAAATTTTTCTCCTCTAATTGCAGCAAACATTTATAATCCATGCAATCAAACAGATAAGCATCTAAAAAAGAGCAGATGAGAGAAACTATCAGCTGCTGTGGTTTTGATTTGACTAAATTGTGTCCTATAAAAAAGAAAGTAATCTTGCTAGCCATCTGCAGACAGTTCCTGTTCCTCTGAGTCTTCCTGTCATTAACAGAGCTGCCAGGAGGTGTGATCTGTATGCAGTTGGAGTGTAATGCCTCAGAGGCAGGTTCCTTACTCTTCTGTAGTATATGCACAAACAAATGTTTTCAACATTTTCATGGTATCTTGTAAACTGTTTATCGTTCAAACACAATGGCCTTCTCATAGAAATTGTCCCCATGGATTTGGGGAAAAGTGGCTCCATATTCGTAGTATGAAAAGGTGATGGCCAGCATGGCCGAGGGAAGTGTTGCCTGGAGGTACTGACTGGAAGATGACTGCTTGGCAAGCTCTCCATGCTGTGGGTACCACCGCTAATCTGTTGGGAGGGCAAAGTGGACCTCAGGTTAACCTGCAATCAGTTACAATGCCATTAAAAAAGACCCGAGTGTTTATCTGGCTGCTGGAGGGCTAGGAGGGAGTAAAGAAAATAGCCCTGCATTTATAGTATTTGTCCATTCCTAGTCTGAGACAAAAGTAATGACAATTGTGGCAAACATTGAAGCCAACAGTATAAACCTTGGCTATTCATAGTCAAAGCTTTCATTGTTTGAAGATTTGCTATGGTGAGATATGTCCCAGGTAAACTCTAGATTTTACAATGTACTGTTCTCAATAGTTCTGCAAGCATTGCACATTTAGGAACAGACAATGTCCCCCTTGATCTGAAACCTGAAAAATACAGTTGTAATTATTTTTATTTTTTTCTGGTAAGGGTGAGCTCTTCTACATGTTCTGTAACCTTTCAAATCAGAATGGAGAGATGACATGCACAAGAAAATACTACTCTGTGCATCTGATTTAGTATTTATCAAAATTCAGCTTCAGCCCTCCTGTACTGACATGTTGAAGTACAGCCTGTAGGATTTTTTTTCATCAGCTTTAGGAGTCTTTCCAAATACAGTAACATCATCCAGAAAATACTAGATTCTGGGCTTGTTATTAAGGATTATTAACATATTTGAAAAGCTCTGGATATTGATCCCAGTCCATATGGTGCATGATTAAAAGAGAAAAGTTCCATTAAGTGTAATAAATGTTGTGAAACTCAAGCTGTCTGGATACTTGGCAATATGTATTCTTTAAATCAAGAGTAGAAAACGTACTCTGCAACTATGACATCAGTGTCTGTAAATGGTTAACTGTCAATCACCATGGCTTTGTCTGGCTTCCCTAAGTCCACACAAAACCAAGTATTCTGGCTTGTTTTTTCTCACCACCGTACTGAAACTAATTCAGAAAATGCAATGTCTCCATTAGGATCATTCTGGGCTATTTTTTAAGTTATTTTGTAACCCAGCATCTCTCATTCAATTGTAGAGAATATAGTTTTCATTGCCAAAGTGGCATCTTAGATTGAATTGTTGTGCTGTGAAGAAATCCTTCTGCACACATATGACATTTCCATGTAATAGCTGATACTATTTCTTTTGTGAGAGCTGAAACTGGAATTTGTATTGCAGCAGTGTTTTGCTGTATTGAAGCAATGCATACAAATACATACACACACACACACATTTATATACGTAGTGCAGCTCACAGACTTCTGCCTAACAGGAATATTACTGTATACAATAAAAAATTCAGCAGTACATACCAAAACCCATTTTTCCACGCAGGAAACTAGAACAATGTTCTTCAGGTAACTCACTAGATAAGTATCAAAGTCAATTGTCAAACTTCTACAGTATTGCAGGTAAATGCATTCATTGAGTACTGAAGCTCAGAAACCAGTGTCAAATGTTATTTTAGTAGCATATAATTGTTGTTCTGAAGCAAGAAAAGGCAACTGGACACAAGTGCATCCATCATAAATAACTGCTTCCTTCCATGATCTGGCACTGTAACATCACATAAATATTGCTTAGGTAGAAATTCATAATATATTTTAATATCACGTCTTTATGCAGTATTTGCAGGTTATCCAATCTGTTTTACAGTGTACTGTGGAGATAGCAGTAGTATATTTACACACACACATACATACATACATGTTACATATACTAAGCTTTTAGCCACAGTTCCAGTGGCTGCAATTTGAATGCAGTTCACCATTTCTCAGTTTTCCTATTGCCAATTCAGTTAGAGAAGCAACGGTTATGATCTCTTGTAGTGTCGGGTCCAATTCATGCAGTAAATACTATCTATAATCAATAGGAAATGCTTCCTGCCACAAGCTGAACTTCACCTTTTTCTGCTGTGTTTCTAGAACTTACACATGATTTTTAACTCCTTTAAAGCAGCAGTGTACTGTTCTGTTGGGTCACTTGGTTTATGTGTATGCTGGCAATCTTTATTACATTCAGCTACAATGTTTATTGCAGAAAAAATGTATCTCATTTCAGGGGCACAGATTCATATTTTTTTCATCATGAAAGCATAGAGAATGCACACTGGTTCGCTGCTCTCACACAGCAAAGAGCATAAGTGGTTTTCTTTTTCCAGCATAGTCAGTACCATTAAATGTAAGGTTATTCCCAGTGTCCATAAGAAATACCAAATGAAAGTTTGATCCTAACTGCAACACACAACAGCAGAAACCAACCAAATAAAAAAATCAACAAAGTGAGATTAGCTTTAGAGGCTCCCTGAATTTCTTTTACCTGACAAACATCCTCCTCTGTCCAACACCAACGCTGCAACACCAGAGCTCTCCTGAGTAATGGAAGTTCAGTTCATCTTATGTGTGTGAAACAAGCGGATCGACGACTGGATCATCAGACCTGTGGGTAGATTGAGAACTACTGCAGAACATATCTGTCAGTCTTAAAACAGCCACTTATGTGAATGATAAACCTGCCTATGCTTTTTTGCTTTGTTGTTTCGATACTGAAAACAATGAGTGTATTTCAAAGGCAGTTTTAACGGGCTACTTAATTACTACAGATTTAGGCTTTTAGCATGGGGTGTGAGACCTATATGATATAGGAATAGAAAGTTACTAAAGGTGAGGAAATGCAAAAGGGAGGAAAAGAAAGTAGGGCAGAGGCATAAAAGGCAGAAAACAAAGTAAAAAAAATAGATGAAGAAGTGATACTAATGGCAAGCATTTCCTTTTTAAATGTTACTAAGCTGACAAAGAAGGTACTCAGTAAATAGTAAAGGAGTATGCAGCTGTTTCAACAATTGGATGATAGTAAAAAGTGTTACACAACCTAAAACATTCCATTTGCAACACCACTTAATATTTCTGAGGAATACTCAAATACTCAAATCGATACTAGATTCTGGAATCAATACTAAATTCTAAAGACCCTCCAGTTGTTTTAATAGCATTTTGTTCTGTTAATGTTTTTATTTTCATTTAAGTGGGAATGATTTACGACATCTGGAAAGGTGTAATGTTGAAGAACTATCTTCCATGCGTCATTTCCAATTATAACACAAAGATGAAGAAAAAGTGCAGGATGTGTCCGCAGCTGGCACACTGTACGCCACCCGCGTCCTCTTTGAGAGTGTTTTGGGAATGCTATCAGGTCGCCTCTTCCGCTTCCTTCAGGGCTGCCCCGGTTCTTTTCTAGATAAAACAGCCTGAGCATTGTGGTAGCTGGGAGTGATTCCTTCCCCCGACCCCCTGGTAAACTGTACATTTGTGTGAAAATAAGGCTTAATGTTACCCAAGTCAAAAAGACAAGGTGGAGCAGGGGTGCTGTTGGCAGAGAGGTGAAGGAGGGAGCTGGGACTCAACAGATGGATACACAAGAGCCTGAATAATTTCTAACTCATTTCAGCCTGAACAACAATTGCCCCATATATTTCAATAGTATTCCGCATATACTTTAATATTTGGGGGAGGGGAGGAAACGGGAACACCCCCCCCCCCCATCACAGTATCCTGCAACTCGGGAAGGTGTGCCAAGTCCGTTTCGTGGATCTCTTTCTCAATCGTAGGTCATCCAATAAAAGCAAGCATCCTTCAGCAGCTTTACGAGCGCAGCACATCAACTCCTTTGTTTACGCTGGAACAAGAAAATGTGCGCTGCTGTTCCGACAAAAAAAGGAGTTAAATCGCAAACGCGGGATCTCTCCGCGCCGGCCCCCGTTCGGCCGGGGCTCGCTCTGGCACACTCCGGCGCGCGGCTGGAAGCGGAGCGAGGAGGGCACGGGCGGGACCCGCCACAGGCGCCACCGCCGCCCCGCCGCCGCCGCCCCGCCCGGGCCCCGCCGAGGCCGCGGGCTGCCCCCCCAGCCGTAAGTAAGCGCCAACGAGGTCGCACGCCGGGGGAGGGCCGGGCCCCATTTTCGTCCGGGTTTACCAAACGCGCTTTCGGCGTGAAAGGGGGAGAGCGGCGGCCCGCGGCGACGACGAAGGGCGACACCGGCCCCAAGCCGCGGCCGCGACGCCGGCCGTAACGACCGACCGCGCCGACCCGCGCGGCCGCCGCCCCCGCCCCGGCAGCGCCCTCAGCGCCGCGTCCCCGGGGAGGCGCCCCGCCCGCCCGCCCGCCCGCCGCGCTGCACCACG
Organism: Falco cherrug; assembly: GCF_023634085.1. Lineage (NCBI taxonomy): Eukaryota > Metazoa > Chordata > Aves > Falconiformes > Falconidae > Falco > Falco cherrug. The sequence goes on along the minus strand of NC_073699.1, from coordinate 52,735,832 downwards.
GGAGCTGTAGTCCGGCCGCGCCGGCCACCCCCCGCGACCCCCCGCCCGCGCTCCCCTCCCCGCCGCCCCCGGCCCGCGGGCAGAGCGGCGCCGCGGCCGCTCTCGCGAGGCTTGGGGGCGGGAGCGCTCTCGGGCGGCCTCCTCGCGCGGGCGGCCGCCGCGGGGATGTTTGGTGCGGGCGCCATTCCCCCGCGTGACGTCATAGTGCATTGTTGTGAGCGTAGCGGAGCATCCCTCAAGCTGTCAGCTGTGCCGCCGCCGCTGCCGCCGCCGCGGGGAGCCGAGCCGAGCCGGCCCGGCCCCCTCTCCCCTCCTCTTCCTCCTCCTCCTCCTCCTCCTCCTCCTCCACCTCCTCCTCCTCCTTCTCCTCCCCCGCCCCTCCCGCCCCGGGGGCTCCAGAGCTCGGTGTCACCGTATCATTGTCCGTGCGGAACCCCTCCGGGCCCCCCCGCCCCCCCGATCCGCCCTCCCCCCGCCCCCCCCCCCAGAACCACCTCAATGAGATGCAAACATGAAAGACAAGAGGAAGAAGAAGGACCGCACCTGGGCCGAGGCTGCCCGCCTGGTAGGTGCCGCGGCAGCATTGTGTGTGCGTGTGTGCGCGCGTGTGTGCGTGTGCACCGCGCGCGTCCCGCCGCCGCCAGCCCGGCGCTGCCCGCCGCTTTTGTTGCCGGCGGTTGGGGCCGTTGGGGCGAGTGTGTGTGAGAGGGGAGGGGGGAGAGAGAGAACGAGCGTGTGTGAGGGACTCTGCGAGGGGGAGAGTGTGTGTGTGTGTGTGTGAGAGAGAGAGAGAGTGTGTGCGTGTGCGTGTGTGTGTGTGTGTAAGGGAGTGGCGGCGAGTGTGAGGGAGTGCCTGTGCGGGAGCGTGTGTGAGCGGGAGGGTGCGAGTTCCCGTGCGAGTCAGCGTGTGGAGGGGAGGCCGGGGTGCCCCAGCGTGAGGGGGCTCGGCCGTGCCTGTGTGCGGGGAGGGGGCGGCTGGGGGGTGCCTCCCCCCCGGCGGCACCGGGGCAGCCCGCTCCCGGCGCGGGTGAGCCCGAGCTGGCGGTGGAGGCAGCCCGCTGCTCTCCTCCCGTCCCCGCCTGGAAAGGAGAAATAGCTACATCCCTTCCTCCGTGCGAGTGTGAGGAAATGCCTATTCTTTTCTTCTTTTGCATGTGTGTGTGTGTAAATACCCAGGGATTGTTTCTGTCTCTGCGAGTTCATGCACCAGATACCCCAAGAAAATCCCTCCTTTTCATCCTAGAGGAAAGTGAAATAGCCGGGAATTGCCTTTTCATCCCTTTAGTGCGGACAGGAGGACTGGGGTGAGGGGCAAGGACGTTAGAGAGATCTCTGTCCTGGGATTTCCCTTCAACCCTCTCTGCTTCCCCCACTGAGCAGGGAAATATCCAGGGCAATCAAACCCACCTCTGGAAAGGCTCTGTGGCTCTGGAGACCTAGTCCATTCTCACTTCATTAAGAAACTGTCTCCCTTACCCTACTGTATCTGTTTTCACGATTCTGTATTATTGTTTGCCAAGTGTAATGCAGCACATCGTTTATGTTGTTTTTCAGTTTCCAAGTATGTACAGGTTCTCTCCATTCTAGGAATTTTACAACAAATACTTGCGTACAGTACAGCATGTATTGCTGTACATATTTGCATGTGTGCCTTCTGCAAAGTTGGGTCTGGTTCAGCTTCGGTTGAGTGCGTAGAAAGATGACAAAGCTAGAAAGATAGGCTGCTGGTTATATTGCTTTTTGTATCTATGCCAACTTTACCTTTTATCCATCTCTGGTAACACTTAACTACTTAGGTAACATGTCTGTGTTAATGGTGCATCTGGGTTTGGTAATGGGTATTGATATCTTTTACTATTACTTGTTTAGTTGTGAAGCACATTTCACATAAAAATGTTTTCACTTTGTTGTATGAATTCTTACATAGGAAGTTCAGCCTCTGTCTCCTCTGAAAATAATTGTAAGGTGTTAGACGGGCACTACCTATAGATGTCTCTGTAAGCTGTACCGAGGTATTCTCGTGTTTGTTCAGTGCTAAGTTCTGGTAGGGTTCATTGTAGTCCTACAACGTTTTGTAATAAGGCAGCTTTAGTGAAGATGTTCTGATACAATGTTGCTGCTGTTCTCTCTTTCTTACAATTGTAACAAAAGTTTAACTGCAGTAAAACATTCACCTTTGCCAAAATACTTTTGGCAGTGGGTGTTGCTACACTACTTCTCCGTGCTTTAAACTGGCAGCACATTCAAAAGTCTATAAAATACATCAAACGCTATTCTAACTTTACTCTTTCAAGTTGCTGCTGCAGTTGCCACTATAAGCTGTATTTTCTTTGACAAATGTGTATAAAGGAATGTTATTGTGTATTGCATTAAATTGCTGTTCCCATGTGGTCCAATATATGGAAAAGTTTAAAGCCTCTGGAGAACAAAGGCTGAGCCATCGCCGAGGAGAAGGGCTAAGACTCTTATTTTCGTGTTACCACTTTGTGCTCCCCCCAGAAGGGTCATGATTTGCTAAATGGGTTGCTAAAACTGAGTACAGATTATAAACTGCTCTATGTAAGTGTTGGAAATACACAAGGTCCACAGTGTAGTTTTGTCTAGCCTCCTGGGGTTACCAAGTTATGGAGAACTTGTCCCAAGTCTGTTGTGTGAGTGATACATAGTGCCACTTGGGCCAACTACAGTCTTGCACCGGGCTTTACTTGTATAGCAACATATGTTTGCAAATCACAATGAAAGACTGAAGCCAAAGTTGCCACTCCTTACAGTGTTTTACGTTAGAACCCTGATGGTTCATTATGACTTTTTTTTCTTGGGATACATCAATAATGTATTACTGGAAGGTTTGATTAAATCAATTTCTTTCCAACGACAAGTAAACAATGAAGTGATTGATATCTACTCACAAAAGATGACTCATGAGTTACTTAGATCAATATGTTGTAAAATTGTATGGTACTGAATTATTTTTAGGAACAAGAGGTTGAATTAATACATACAGCAAATGTATGGATATTTATGTGTTAAATTTTCTACAAAAGCCCTTACATTACAACAATATTGGGCTTTCAAAGTGAAGTGCTAAAAAGTGTGAAATGACAGAAGTGACATTGCTGGCATTGCTTTTTCACTTTGTTGTGCACGTCCATATATTACAATCTAGACTTTAAATTACATACTTACATGCTAGTTTCTCAAGTACTTTAAGTTTACTCACTAGAACTGCTGATTTTTCATTTTCTTTGTTTGATATGAGGTGCCGTACTTAATTTTCAATACAGCTTTCAAACTCAGTGCTAAAATGTATTTTTCTTTAATGTTTCAGTCATAGCTATTATTAGCAACATTCAGTAGCTTCCCAAATGCAAATGTTTCTATACTTATAACGTGCCTATGAAGTTAAGTATTTTCACCTCTCGTTTTATCCATGGAAAGTTGAGGCATGGAAAGATTAAGTACCTTGCTCAAAGCTGTGCAGGAAATCTGTGGGAGAGGCAGTTATGGTACCAACAGCGTCTCTGTAGTAGTTCTGTTTCTTAGTCATAAAATCATCTTGCTTCTGTGGCAACACTTGCCTCATTCACTCTTTATTACTGTTTCTCTCACAATAATTATGAGAGAAATAGATATGGTCATGTCTCTACTTTCAATCTGTATTGAAACTCATAATGCAGCATGTAATAGTTATGGATAAAAAGGTACAAACTGGGCTCGAGCCTGAAATCATTACACAGTTCTCCATTTCCCACATTCACAATGAAAGAAGCAGAAGTACTTCAGAAAAATATATTACATGATAGTCTTAAAGTACATTATAATGTGCAAGCCTGAGTGGTAAGGCTCCAAACTTATAGTCAATGTTGCATTTACTGTTTTTTGGTGTTTGATTAAGGGGTCTTTGAAAACTAAAGTTCCTGCAATGCAGTGTTTTTTTCAAGCTGTTCTCTTAATTTTTAAAACACAACCAGGAAAGGACTTCCATTATATTTAGCTCTTTCTGTAAATACCGTATATGTGATGCAGGCAGTAAAACAGGAGCCACTGGCATGTCCTGTATTGAAACTCGCATTTTATAGAAGCAGTCTCCTGCAGAGAGTTGAATCTTTCTGTCTGCAACACACTGCTCTTTTCTTCATGCAAGTCTGCTTATCTTAGGGCAAGGCATAGCCCAGCTTACAAGCATTCCTGAGAAATGAACGCATGTGCAGGATCAGTGGAATGGTGGCATACCACTAACAGTTCATGTTACAGAATGCGTTTTGTAGGACACACATTTTTTATGGACAAAATTGCAACCTGTCTTTACAACCTGCCAAAGGGCACATCTTTGATGTAGACCCGGTATGTCAACTCACTTTGTACTTTGCAGCAGACTACAGCAATGCTTATGTATGACCTGGGCATCATCTCCATACCAGTTTTCTGCTTTTTGTGTCTGACAGACTAAGATAGAATGTTAAAAAGAATGAGAACAAAAGAAAATCTTTAAAAGGAGGAGGAGAAACATCCTGTCTTTCCTCTGTTTTTCATTTGATGAAACCATATTGTTGTTTTCTGCTCATACATGGAACTCATAAAAATTGAATAGAAAGGTTGAACACTTGAGTAGTTTAAGCAGTTTGTAATGATTGCTTTCAGTTGAAAAAACCCCAATTTGTTTCTGTTTAGTTTCAGCTGTTCTTAAACTCACAAGAACTCTCAAGCAGTTGCTGAAAGTCCTGAAATAGCGAATTCTGCCTCTTAATAATTTAATGCCATACTATACTACATGTGTCCGAGCATACTCTGCCACACAAGAACTGATAAGTTTTAAGTAGGTAGCAGTGACCTATCTTTTATCATTTGACTGCTAGATGCAATTCTTAGTTATTTGTGATCTAGAAAGGTGAAAAAGGCCTGGACAAAATGAGTGGAGGCTGCTTACTTCAGGAATGCAGAGCTCAGTATATGTATGAAGCATAGAACATCTGCCTGTGAAGGGTGATAGTTTATAGTAACATTTTAAAAGCATTTTTTATTAATAGCTTGCCCTTATTATTGCCCTGTTTCCTGTAAGTGGTGTTTTGAAACACAGTTCAGTTAAGTCTCTGTCACTAGTTGATGGTAAAGCAGAAGAAAATCCCAAGAATGAGAACAGTAGTGCTCATTGGGTTATTCGTGTGTTGGATCTCCTCTCCAACATTTTTACTCTTTTTTCAAATTTTATTCTGAAAGAAGGGTTTTCTTGTGTTACTGAAGATTATGTGCTTTATGGTGCTATGGAGAGTCCTTATGGTTCAGGTGACGTGCATATTGGGTGAGTAATATTCATACCTTAATTCTTTTATTTCTTGCGCTGGTCTCCTGACAGGATCCAGCTCTTAATGAAGAGTTGTTCTCTCGCTCCTGTAAACTTTAGGAAAATTATACTAATTAATAAGGAAACTGATGTTAAAAAGAAAAACACATGAAAAGCAACAAAACCCATTGGAATTGTTAGCTTGCATGTTACTGTTTAATGCGGCTGGCTGTCCAAAAGCTGATTGTTACTTCAACTGGTCTGCTAAGATAGTGTAGTTGAAACAGATTGTATAGCGGTATGGAAGTATTTTTGCATTACATCTCTATATTTGAAGACCACAAATGAAACAAAAAATTAGAAGAGTAACTTCTGTGTAGCTAGACCATTGATGATAATCCCTTTGACTTTTATGTTAAGTCTTTGCTTTTGTTACTATAAATAACATTTTAAAGCATTGCGTGAAAGAAGCTTCATGTATCTTTAAAAATGGGAGATTTGACATAACTTTGTTTTATGGTATTAAGGAATTTCTTTGTTGTTGGCTTAATAGAGACCTACTATTATTTCCATATTTTTTCTGAGTTAGTTCTTTTTCAGACACACAGAAAAACTGTGGCTTGGGAAGTTTTGATGGCCTTTCCCTTTGATCCACAATCAGTGCAGCTTTGAAAAGCTATATTTTATTTTTATTTGCTCTGGGGTTTTCTACAACGTGTTTTATTCAAAGTAGATTTTGCACTTGTGAGACAAGGTTGAAATTGCACTTTTTTTGGGGAGGGGGGCTTCTGTGGTTGTGTTTTAAGTGTCAATATTTGGTTTTGTTCTTATGAAATAATACAGAAATCTGTGTGTTCTAATTTTTTTTTTAAAAAGGTGATCTACAAATAAAATATAAATGTAATTTATTTCAGCTCACCTTTCACATTCTTTTAGGGCAGATTGAGAAGAATGAGGTTCTAAGTGTTCGCTTGAGACAGCCTTTTAAGCCTTAGCATCACAGACCTTTAGAAAAGCAGGAACCCAACCCAGGAATGGGGCCTGTTCTGAGTGATGTCACATTACTTCTATTAAAGCATGTAATACAGGAGAAAACCCTTACAAGAACCTCAACATTGAGGATGAGCATTCCTCAACAACATGAAGGTGTTCTTAGTGCTTTAAGTTGTGATTTAATGGTCGCTGTTACAGTGAATGCTTCCAGTGGCTCCTGGCTTTTTTTCTCCTGTCATGCTGCATGTTGCTGTTGGAAACAACTGATTTGTTTTTTCCTTCTTCTAGCAAGTTTCTCACAAACAAGATTTGATCAGTTGCATGTGGAACTGGTGGAATCACAGTAAAATAATTTCCACTAACCACACCCAAGGCCCTACCCACCCTTCATGGCTAGGTTGCTTTGAATTTGTTACCCAATTCACCAATTCCCTGGATCAAACCGTGTCATTGCAGCATCGTAGTCTGGACCAGGTAGCATGCTGTCCTCACGGCCAAAAGCCAAAGTCACTGTACTTCCTGCTGGAGCTTTTCTTGTTTTTTTATTCTGTGACCAGCAGATTACAGTCACTTGGAGAGTCGTTTGCTAAACTTCACCTCTTGGCTTTGGAGTAATAGGGTTTTTTTAAATGTCGCAAGCTTCAAAATGTTTTCCTTTTTCCCAAGCGTGATGATAATCTTGGCATTCCCTGTAAATAGCAATAAGTAAATAGTGGCCTCCTTTTCTGCTATCAAGACCTGGGAGAAGATGTGATTAGTGGGATTTCATTATGATTCTATGGGTTCCAGTTGAAACCAGCCAGATCTTCTTCCTTTTGAGGGACTTAAAGACTGGCAGAATCAAGCATATTATCCTTCAGACAGGAACAGTCAGCTTCCAGTGCAAAGGCAGAACAACAACCTGGAATAGAGCCAGCTCTAAGCAGCACGTCCTGGTATAGCCCATTTGCTTATCCTGTTAGTTCAGGTAGCAAATCCCTATGCTGCTCAAGCACAACAGATTGGCCATAGGTGACCCATTTAATCTCATATCAACTTTGAATGACAGTCACCCTCCTCAAAGAAACCCAATTGTTGATGTACTGGCCTTCTGAGGCTGCTTTATCTTTGCAAAGTCTTGCTAAGATAGTTTCCTATTGCTGGGGTTACTTTCTTGGGAGGACATGTACCTGCTGGGAATGTGAAAAGGGCAGAGGTAGGTGCCTCCTTACCTGCATCTAATCTTGGTTTGAAGGAATGATCTATGTCTTTCTGAATATCATACCTCAAGCAGGCCACTACCTAACTATATCCACTTAGGACTGTAGTAGTTTAGCACAGATGACGTGAGTATCAGGAGACAGTTAATAAGCCATCTGGCAGTGCATGCCTTCTTCCTAGAGCCTCTGTCACACCTTCACAGTGTCAATGTACTGATTGGGGTTGCGGACTGCACTTAGTGTCAGAGAGATCTGGAGCAGAACCATACACTTTTGTCTAAGCAAGCTCCAGTGTTTGATATTGAAACAGGAAACTGGGAGGCAGATCTGATGTTTTCATCCTTTGAGTGTTAAGAGTTCAGCTCTCTTTAATGACTTGAGCTCAGCAGGACAAAGTCTGTGTGGACCCTGGCATGTAGCTTTCCTCAGTATCAGAGGACCTTTTAGATGAGGTTTTTAACATATGGGATCTGGCTGTTACATTGCAGGTTCTGACTCTGATGTGGCATCCTGCACTTCAGGCATCTGAGGAGACTTGTTTCATAGTGTAGCATTGAGTTTTGTTTCTGTCTGACAACATTTGCCAGGATCAGCAACCACAGTTTTTGGTTGCTCTGGGATCATCAGGGGCATTCACAGACTCATGAAGAGGACTGGGCTACAGTTCTCTGTAGAAGACATTCCAGCTCATGTCCTAGATTATTGTTCATGATTTTGGAGCATCAGAAAGTAATTGATTTAGAAGGCACGCATTACATACTCTGTTTTAAAATTTGTCCTTCTGTATACATAGATTGGTCAAGACTCTGATGATGAGAATCTCCTCACTGCTTGTAGAGGTTCAGGTCTGGAGAACATTATCCTATGGGTGACAGTCGCATCCTATAGAACATAGCCTGACTTACAGACAACAACATTTTCTAAACATCTACAACTTCAGAAGTGTTCCTTGATAGACAACTGTCTTGATCTAGTAGATGATTTGGTTTGGAGAACTTCATGTTGAAGCTATTTTCTTCTTTCTTAGTTAAGTATAAATAGGATCAGGAATTTAGTGAAGCAGTCATTCTAGTTAGAGTTTATATTGCTTTATCCTGGTTAGCTTCCTGCATAACTTGATGTCTAGGGAGGGAAAGGAGCCTTAACCAATGTGTACATCAACCATTTGAAGGTCAAAGTTCTACTCCGTTTCAGCTGACTCTTAGCACCCTGGAGAACCAGCCTAACTGTATGTAGTGGTTCACTACAGTTGGTGAGATGCCTTGTGAAATGTCTGCAGAGTCTAGTAAATCACAGTCAATCGTCATGTCACATATGATTTCTTCCTGCCTTTGTGGCTTGAACCTTCTTTATATAAGATGAGGCTCTACTATTATGATTGTATTGCCGAAGAACTTCACCCTTCATTCAGTGATAACTTACTGTTTTGCTTACTTTTCTTTCAGTTTCATCTGTTTTAGCTGAACAAATTTCACATCCAGATGTTTCAATACATCTATTGATGTCTATTTTTGGATGTTTTTTTTATGCCTCAAAATTCCCAGTTATCCACCAGCTGCTGGGATATCTATTGACATTGTCGTATCGGAGAAGCATGTGATATTCCATGTTACTACACTTATCTGCCAGTATTTCCTAGCAAGGGTAATGGAGAAAATAGACCCTTATTGGCCATAGCTGGCCTGCCATCACTGTCATTCTTCTGGACCAAGATTCTGGCAGCTGTCTCAAAATTATGACACTCTCGGTCACACCAGCTTCTTTCATCTCATTTGTCCTTTCTGTAATTTGGGAATTCTAGACAGGTAAGACCAACAGGAACCTCTTTGGAATTCGGTGTTTAGAGTGGGAAAAACATCTTAATTAGAGTATTACTTAGATAATCTTAGACCTGCTAATCATAGAAGATGGATTTGGAGAGGGTCTCAAGGTCACCTTGTCTGTTCAGACTTGAAAATAAGTCACAAGCCTCAAATGAGTTTTAGTTTTGTGAAATCAATACAATCACTTGGTAACTTCCGTTACCCGTAGGAGGTAGGATTTTTATCTGGCTTTTGCCAGAATCTGGTCTTTTTGGAGAATTTCACATTCTACTTCAAAAAATGGGAGAACTAGGAGAATAAAATGAGGGTGAAAAGTTGTCTGATGGGCATGATTTAGAATTCAAATGGATCATTACTTTTTTTTAACTGACAATGACTAGACAGAAAACATCAATTTTCTTGTGCAGGTAGAGAATTCTGTATCTGTTTAATGGTGCTCATTCACATTCGCTACTTCTTTGAGGCTTTCTGGACTTTGTGATTTTTTGGGGAAGTTTGATGTAGGAATGCTGTAACAGGTTTATACTTCTAGCAGTGGTGCTTAATGCATTCTAATCTATTTTGTAATTTGTTTCATTCATAGTGCAAGTTTTTGAGAAATCTTGCAAGCGATCATCTTCTATTTTAAAGAGAAAGAAAAAGTAGAAAAAATTTGGCTTATTGTCTGTGGAATAAGCTCAGTAAATCACTGTGGAAGACATTTTCAAATAAGCTACTATTGAAGATAGATTAATACCTTTCTATTACTGTTTTTAAGATGATCCATGGCTCCAAAAGTGTGTACCTTCCTGAAGATGTCGGGAACTACCAAGCATTTGCCCAGATTCTCCTTGTACTGAAGTCTCTCAGTCTGAAACTTGCCCCTGCCCCAAGAACAAGGAAAGTCTGTAATCTGTGTAGCCAATTTTGCTGCATTGGCAGCCCTTGTCAAACAGGTTGGTTGTCTTCCTTTTGCCATGTTCCCAGGATGCTGTGCTGTCAAGTTCTGTTTGCATTATTAAACTTCAAGTTCTGTTTGGATTATTAAACTTCCCCTGTATTAAGCACGTGTCAGCTGGACAGTTCAGGAGGTGCTTGTGTCCATCAGTCCAAGTTGTAGAAAAGAAAGGGGAAGCAGTAAGAAGCATAAGCTGTCTTTTATAAGGCTACTAATCTTTTAAATTTTATAATAATACTTAAAAATATATTAAAAATAAATTTTAAATGATGAAGATTCTTGTGATGATTTAATTTACCCTGCCCAGTATATCTGTGCAGCTGGAGACTTTGAATATAGATTGCAGTACAACAGTAGCCTCACAAGCTTTTTACCAGGTATCCCAGTAGGAAATATTTGATGGGAGGACAGAATAAGTACTGCATGTTTTGATGTGCTACCTCAGATTCCTGACTTAGCAGCCCATATCTATCTATCTATCTATCTACATATATATATAAAATCAAGTATTGTGTTACAGGCCTGTGAGACTGACTGGGAGAATCACAGAAACAAGCCTGTGCACCTGGGACATTCGGTCTGCCCATAACAAGCCCCAGCATCCTTTGGGTAGACAGTTACAGCAAGAAGTGGACACTGCTTCCAGCTCTTGGGTTCATCCAGTTGTGTGGTGGTTTCGTCTTGGAAATCAAAGTCTTTGTGCTAAAACGCTGTTCCTCCGGTCAGTGTTCAGGACTCAACTGACCTGCCCGCTGCCAGTTTCCCCTGTTGCTTTTGGAATGAGGGCTACCCATTTGAGTGGAACTTGTCAGTGATAACAAAGCCTGTGTCTTTGTCCTGGACTGATGCCTCTTGTCCTTAGTAAAAGTCTGTTAGTGAATACTGTGGTTTCTAGAGCATGGGATTGGCCCCCAAAGAGCAGATGGTGAAAGAAAATGGAATTACTGCTTTAAGCTAGCTTGAACACTGCAGTTATGAGAAAGAATCTTTCCTGCTCTTTGTGATGCAGTGTTCCAACAACAGTGAGCCCCACTACATGGCTGTGATGTTAAAACATGCTCTTTTTTAGAGTTGTAGAAGCACTTAAGAACTGGAGTTGTGGCTTCACAAGGTAAATACAGAGATTCTTATCAGTCTGGCCACGCAAGTTACTGCGTGCTGTATACATGCATTGCTGATGATTGTGGCATTTACTAAGTATCTCCAGAGGAACTTCTCGGTACCTGTGCTATAATCAGCTCTTCACAGTAAATACTTTATATTCACTGTAACGGTTGTGGGTTGTTAATTTAGTCTCCAGGACCACAGTAGCAGTGGCACATGTGGGGGAGACTGTAGAACTCATATAGGGTTGTCTGGGGAGTTTTCCAATGAAAGAGATCATAAATATTGGAGAAGTGAATGAAGAGATGCTTGACTTGACTGAAGGGTGCAAGAAATAAGCAGCAAGAGTGGGCAAAGTGAAAGACCTTGAGGATAAAATCAGTGTCTGAGCAATGATTTGAGTTATTGTGTTTCACAGACTCCAAAAAGGTAGTCTTTCAACAGGTCTCTGAATTACAAATTGAAAACTTCACTGAATCACAGGATGGTCAGGCTTGGAAGGCACTTCTGGACATCATCTAGTCCAGCCTCTCGCTAAAGCAGGTTCTCCTGAGCAGTTGCACAGAATTGCATCCAGGTGGGTTTTGAATGTCACTAGAGAAGGAGACTCTACAGTCTCCCTGGGCAGCCTGTGCCAGTGCTCTGCTTCAATAGAAGATAGGAAACTTGAAAAAAATTTGCAGTAATAGAGTCAAAGCTGTTGATCAAGAATGTTTTGTATGGATTTGGGAAGTTATATCAGAAAAGTATTGTCTTATAATTTTTTAATCTGTTTAGAAAAAAACAACCAGCTGACCAAAAGATTTCTAAAATATCTTAATCTGTCAAATTAGTTTGGCCTAAGAGGGATTTTTTTTTCTTCAGGGACCTGTTAGAATTTTCTGTAGATTTAATGTCTAATGAATTAATTGTTGTGTTGCAAAAGAGAACGCTTCTGTCTCTGTTAATTTGTAGGGTTATCAACTTTGCGTGGAGAGAGACTGTTTGACACATTGTCAAAACATTCTCATCTCACTATAATTCTTGAAATCTTTAACACTTCCATTATTTTAAAAACCAACAAAAAGAAATTCTCTGTCTGTGTAGTCATTTTAACTATCTTTAATGAAGAGAGACTCAGTTTCATACTGTAATTTTCATGTGCTAACTCATTACATTAGTGTCTGAGCTGTAGGAAAATGTTTCAAGCTATTTATAGTAATATTAAATAAAGTAAAATAAGGCTCCTGTCTTTATTCTGAGCCAGATCTACAAAAGTGGCTGCCTAGATAACTGAGGTTGGTATACGTGTGTAGTGGTTGGGAAACGCTTCTGAAAGCTGGAAGAGGCTGATAGGTTTAAAAAAAATTAAAAATCACTGTACCTGTTTGCTGTTACCAGCATTCTTACAGCTGTTATGGCAAGAAGCTTCACAATTATTTAAAGTGTTGTTAAATATTGGAGTCAATTTTGTAGAAAAATATGGGTGTGGAGGGGGAGGGAAGAGATCTGGGGAAAGCACTCTGAGGATTAAGGAAAAAAATGTGGTTTTAAATGCTACATACATACATAAAAATAGTTATGAAACATTACTTTTAATACTTGCATACATTTTCTGGGATTAGCAGAAGAGAATGAAACTGGGTTTATGTCTGTTGGCATGTCATGTGGTGGAAAAAGTGTGTGCCTGGGTGATACTGATGTAATCCTTCAGGGAAAAATGATAGTGCTGCACTGGGAAGTGGTGAAGAAGAAATGGAGATGTTCTTGTACCAATGAGAAATAGAATAGCAAATATATGGAAGGGAGAAAAAATATCTGACAATGAAAGAAACGAGGGGGGAAAAAACCTTCTGAATTCTAGGATAAAACTGCATTTCATTTATTTGTTTATTTATTTTGCTACCATTTCACTTAATTAGATAACCAGCTAAAGTCCCCAAAGCTTAATCTTTAATGTTTGGATTAATCTCAAACTTTGGGAATATACAAGATGAAAAAAAGTTATCTTCTGTCCTATGTAAAAGACACAACCTTTGACTTGGAGATGAAGTATTATGTTTTGATTGTGTTGCATCCTGTTTATTTTTAGAACAAGTTACCGTATCAGCTATCTAAGCCAAAGGACTATTGCTGAAATTACAAGTAATCCCTTCGAAATAATTGAAGAGACCAATTTGTCATCTGAAATATTATCTTGTCCATTTGCTAGTAAGATCTCTGATTGGAATTTTCAGAATTGGTTTCAAATTATCTTGCCCAGGGTATTTCTAGAGCTGGAAAAAACCCCCCAAAAAACCAGAAAAACAACCCCCCCAAAACAAACAAACAAAAAAAGCCCCACTCCCAGAATCTGCCATGTCCAAAAAGTCTGTCTGACATGATGCTTGAATATGAGACAGTGGTAGTTTTCTTGTGATCCTGGACACCTTTGTTTATTTTTGTTTTAACCTCAGAGGACATAGCATGTAAATCTCCTAAGTATACTTTTATGTTTCTGGATGAGATTATCTGGTACAGTTAAAGGAAGATTGCATTCCTGGATTTGATTTGTAAGGCTAATCTCATTACTAATACTCATTGTTTCAGAGCTACAGTATGAGTTCAGTAGTTACACTGGAAGCCCAATTTGCGGCAGTGTAATTTTTCCATGAACAGTTTACATTTTTCTGTTCACTCATTGCTAGCTCTTTTTGGAGGGAAATGGAAGATACAGCTAAAGCATGTATTATTACCAACTTCTAAAACATTAAATCTAAAATGGTGTACCTAAAGCCCATAGACATGGAATTTATTTGCCAGTAGCATTTCCTAGAAGCTGACAGTTTTTACTGCTGCGTTTGCTGATATGCGACTGGGAAAACTCAGATCCTCATGTGTATGTATGTTGGTGCTCACAGAAAAAGAATAAAACCCATGACTGGATATACTGTAGAACAGCCATGTTTAACTCTCTCTTGGTTTGCTTTTCTTAGGTTACAGTTACCGTCCTGATGGGTAACAGTTGAATCTGTTCAATGTATAGTGAGGGGTCTTAGGATAAGAAATACGTTGTGATATTAAGGACACTTAAAAATAGAAGCTTGTCTTGAACAGGAAGCCTATTTTATGAGAATTTCTGTATTTATATTCCTTTCTAAAATCCTCTGTGATTCATCTCTGATGACCGATTACTTTGTTGTGATTCTGAGGTTCAGTGATGGTAGTTGCACGATTTGTATGGCTGACAGCCATTTCTCACTGTAACCTGGTCAGCCCTTGTCCAGCTTGACTTGGAGGCGTCAGCCAGTCTTGTAGCTCGGAATAATGCCTTCAGGCAGGGTCAGGAGTTTGAGCCTCCACAACAACTGCAGATTATCCTGACCATTTTCAAGTTTTCCCCCCATGGGGGAAGACTTGTTCTGTATTTTTGTTTTGAGATCTGGTTAGAAATTATTGGTTTAACAATCAGCATTTTGTCTCCTTCTGAACTCCAATTTTGAAGTCACAGTTCATCTTTCTGCTTTATAGGCTGGAGGTCCTATTGGTTTAAATCTCTAAGGGAAATCAGCATCCAGTTGGAAGACAGCTGTACTGATGAAGACCCATTGATTTTTCTCTCCTATTCACTTAGCATCAATAAGAAATGTCCTTAGTTTTCATGATACTTTTTCCCTGCCATAATGTCGCCCTGTTACCTGACTGGTCTCACTGTCAGGGCTGGTCTCAGTTGCTGATCACATTATACGTGGATATGATTAACAGCCTGATAAAAGCGTTTAAGTCAGTACTTGAGAAGCCTAGATAAAGATAATGCTTTATAGTGAGAGCTTGTTAATAATGTGTTCTATTTGATGAAAACCAATGGTAAAGAATAGCTGTTTTTAAAAGAAAAAAACTTTTATATCAAGGATTAAAGTTTACCTACTGTGGCATGATTTAGCAGTGTCCAGAAAAGGAGAATTTAAGAAAATACAGACAATTCATGTTCCATATTTTGGGAAAAATAAATCTTTCTTCTTTAACAGAACTTTTGCTTATCATGGTTTTTGTTATGTGTTTTTTTTCCCCCCACCACATTATTATCTGAAGTATTTTCTTTCATAAAAAGGAGTGGGGAGCATGTAAACAAAATATTCTGTGTGCATTTCTCTGAAGTGATAGGCTTTTGAAAGATTATTAACCTAAGTTTAGGATGGTCAGGTTATTTTGCAAGGTCCCTGGAAAGAAGTGGGCATTTAACTTTTCTCAGAACTTCAGGAAAGCTGCTGCTTCTATTCTGAGTTTTGTTTATGTATTTATGTATGAATACTAACACAGATACAGAGCCGTTATATGTTCTTTGTAATCTGCCTGTATTGTGACAAATGTTTCTTAGTAATAGTTGTTAAATAGTGTATTTTTCAAACCTTTAAACAGATGCTACCAAATACCACTACAGGCCACCAGTATGGACTTCAGTTCTGCATAAATGGTGTGTTTAACAGGGCAAGTGTGGGTGGATTTAGGTGATGAGGTGGGAGAAAGGACTATGTAGAGAGAATGATAAGAAGGACTGAACAAATAAATGACACAAAATGGGTATGAGTTAGTGAGCTGCAAAATATTATCCTATTTTTGAAAATCTTAGATGAGTAATTGTCAACTGTGCCATCTGTACGTATAATGTGGGCTTCCAAACTTGTGGCAATTAAAACTGCCTAGCATCCCACTCCAGCTCAGTATTTTATTCTGCGTACAAGTCAGTACTGAAGACTAATCTCCTATGACATTAATCGTCTCATGAGGAGAGACGGAATAAATCACAGTAGCCCTTCCTCTCTTCACTCATGAAGATAAATGCCATAACATGATGGCTGATCTTTGTTATGACACTAACCATTATATATTTAACAGAGATAGCAAAATCCCACTGACAGCTAACAAAAGAATTCTCTCTTTACACATTCTATGAGAAGGCTGTATTTCTTTAGTTCAAAACCATGACTTACCATATCTGCTCTAAGAGCAATTTAAGCAGATCTGGATTGTGCCAGTGGACTCTATTCTGTACACAATGATGTCATGATTCAGACTAATGAAAACTGACATAAAGTAACTGTGCAAACGTCGGAAGGAAAAAAACTGCATAAAACCCAAGGACTCATAAGACTCTTTTGTCTTGTCCATTCTGACAAGAAAGAATAACTCTCTTATTTAAAACAAACAAGCAAGTAAGCAAGACCCCCCCCCAACCCTAAAAAAAACCCCAAAACAAAACCACCCACCAACCCCAAACAAACAAACAAACCAAGCCCAAAGCTTTCATCATTTTTCATTTTATGGAGGTTTCAGTTTTCTACTTTTCCTCCAATACTTGAACAGGTGGGCTCAAGGAACTGCAAGCAGCTTTTTGTCATCTCTATGATTGCAAGGGAATCCTAATTTTTCCAGCTTTATCACTTGCTGTATACCTCTCAGGAATTTCCTTCCAGGTTTTCCATGCATTAGATACATTCTGGTCTTTCTCTCTGGGATAAAATTACTAAGGAATATTCTCAGTAATTTTCTGCATCTCTGCTTGCTTATTAATTTGAAGGGAGTGATGCTGTGTTATCATTCTGTGAGTGAGGAACAGAGCAAACAACTGAGTTGTGTTTATGGACTTCCCCTCTATGAGGTTAAGAAGACCAATGTGACTTATACTGGCTTTTCACCCAAGCATCAAAATGCTGTAAATTACCTGAGATATTTCCATGCCATCTATCTGACAGAATTTAAATGGAAGTATAAGTTTTACAGTTTTATGTTTGCTGTTGTTAACCACAATTAAGTAACATGGATAGAAGTGCTTTTTGTTTGGTTAAATATATTCCTGCTGCATGAATGGAGTCAATTTCAGTTGCAGCATGAAACTTGTCTTGCCTTTCTAAGTCGTGAATTTTACCTTGATGAAACACTGAAAATGGCCCAAACTAATGTGTTAGAATTTTTAGGTAGAGTGCATAGTTTAAAATATTTTATTTGTATTCTGTTATCCTTCTCCCTCCCCCCCCCCTCTTTTTTTCTTTACTTTTTTTTAACTACTTTTTACTTTTTTTTGTTGTTTGTTTTTTGCCTTATGGAAATCTTAGGTCTGTATCTTTAGGACACTGTCTAACAAGATAAGCTCTGATAGTAGAACAATGGCAAGAAAACTGGCATAACTGTCACCTCCTGTTAAATTTGGTACATTCAGAGAGTAGCCAGTAGGAATTTTATTTCTCACATTAAAAGTAGCCCTTACACATTACATTTGCCTGAGGAAACTGAGCGATGATGGCTTTTAAAATAAACACATACCCATTCTTTCTGATTTTTCTGGGAAGTTTTACTCCTCATAAGGTGTATAGCAAACCTTCAGTGTCTCAGAAAAAAAAAAAAGTCTGTATCAGCCTTTGATAGAGAAAACAGAATATATGGAAGCAAATGTGTTTGGGGTTTAGTGCTTCTTGGTGTTTCTTTTTCCTTGTTCCCTTAGTAGTGATGAATGTATTCACACTAGTGATGGTTCTTTTCCTCTGTTATCTGTAATATAAAGGCAGCTGACAGGGCACTCATATCCATTCTGCTCCATTAGTTCCAGTCACCTAAGCATGGTCTTTCTTCATTTTGTACAGGGGTAGGTGCCAAAGGGGAATTTTTATTGCTGCTGGAATTAAAAGCATTTCAGCATCGTGGCCTGTGCGATCACCAAATGAGTGCAGATTTTGGTAATGTTTTTTGGGTGGCAGAGCTGTGTTTTGCTCCCTTCTCTAGAATAATGATTCATAGCTCTAAACAACTTTGGCCCATGTTTTTCAGCTGTGCACTGATACGGAAATTGAAACTTCTACTCTGAACTAAATAGACAGAGAATATGATCTACAAGCCATGGAAGGTTCACAATGCAATTTGTTCTGTCAGCACCTAAGAGCTACAGCGTCCTGCTAGCTAGCTATTTGGTATTGACTACCTAGGCAGCGCTTGTGTAACTAACTGTGTGTGTGTTTTGGGGAACCCATGGCAATGGACTGCATCTGTATGGATGTGCTAATGTTTCAGGAGGTAGAGGACATAGGAATGTACTGTGAGAGTATACTATGGTAAGGACAAAGGGGGAAAGGTATTTCAGTAGGGATGTGGAGACATGGGACAGATGGACGTTAGGGGTATTGCAACACCTTGAAAGATAAGAGTATCACTTGGAGAGTAGAGAAAGGCTGGGCAGAGTGAGAAGCAATGGGGTATTGTGATAAAAAGCAAGAGGAGTTATGGCTTGCATGGCTAAGCAGAAGTCTGGACTGTGCTGTCAGAATTGAGCAGTTGTTCTGGGAATCTGGATGCTCCATGGCTTGAACTGAACTCATTGCTAGTAATCCTGCTGCTAATAATGGGACCCATACCGGGATAGAAAGTTCGACATCCTGTTTACTGGGGTATGTATCTTTGATCCTGATCTTACAGAAATCTGGTAGGATTCTGTGTGCTCACTGGGTTCACCCTGTTACAGTCACTGAGGTGTTTATGGATCTGTGCTGACAGAGCCTTTAAGTGAAAGTTCCTGGTTGCTCAGACATGCTGATTGCATTAGAAAAGGGAGAAATATGAAGGTTTCCTTTTGTTTCAGTATGTCGGACCAGATCAATAAGTTATTATAAGTCAGTTGTTTAGGGTTGAAAACTTTACCCTACATTTTCTGGTGTGATGTAAGAGGCCATTAGCGATGGCAAGATGTTGTTGCTGCTTGCTAGAGCTTGTGCCTTTTAAAGGAATAACTGAATTGTATGTATAATTTTAACTGAATTGTAATCCAACTTCTTTTGAATTCAAAATGTAAAGTGTACAGTTTATCTGGAAGTTCCAAAGCACTGTTGCAGACTTTTATCAGTTTTAAATATGACATTACAAATAAATTTAAAAAAGAACAATAAAAGGGCCCAGGCATCTCAGAAGAAGCCTCAAACCAGGCAGTCAAAGCAATGGAATGAACAAACAGATCATTCAGCTTCTTTCTTGCTCTTTCCTTTCATTATTTTAGAAGATGATAATGCTTTACTTATCTGGCAGGTTAGCAAAGTTACGTTGTTTCAGACCAACTTGCAAACAAATTATATAGTAGAAATTCTCTTGCAGGAAGCACCCACCAGGTTGCTCCCTATAACTCATGCTAAAGGAATTGTAAAGTACCTTTGACTGAGAGGGCTGGGGAAAAATGTGTTTTTTTGGTGTACCTAAAAAAAGTGTGGGCTAGCTGGCATGCAGATTGATGTTAAAACTTAATTTAATGTATTTCAGAAGGTTTAGGTATTTTTATACATTGCTTTCTTTGTCATGTTACATCTTTGTTCCTTTCCTTGCTTATCTGTAGTGATGCATGGATTACAGAGACAAATTCATAGTATGGAGCATACTGTGAAAGACATGTCTTATGAAATGCACGTTCTACTCAGGTTTTATAAATTATTGTAACTGCAACTGCTGAAAGACAAAAATCCTACCGGGAGAACTACTACCGCTGTTTCAGCTACTTTTAATGTTTTAGTACTTGGAAACTACTCTTTACCTTTCTTTTAATCACCATCAGTCAGAGCTCCTTGAACATCTATTTGAGAACTTAAATATTAAAACAGCTTGCAATGCATCTTCCCTTCTTATTTTTATCGCTCTTTCCTCCTTTTTCATGTATCATGTACCCTCCCTCCTCTTGATCTTCTTGCTGTGTTTTCTTCATCCATCTCTATGCACATACTTTCTTCCGCTACTCTATACCCTACCCTGCCTTCTTCATCTAACCATTTATGCATCTTTCTTCAAACAAAGGGCTTTGAACTTTTACCAGGCTGCTGATAATTCCCCAATGACTAAAGCTGTTAATCAAAAATGAATACAAAAGATTTGAGTGGGGCATTTCCCGCAATAGAAGTCAGTCCTCCTGTTAACCTCACACAAGCAGCTGGAAAAGACAATGCTGGATTTTTTCCAGGACACTGTTCTTGTACCCTCTTCGGGACTTTGTCTTCCAATTCATTAATTTAGTAATGGGTGGCTAGAAAATATCATATATTTTCTGCTTAAGAAGAGGAAAGTTATTTTTCTGTTCTTTTGTTCACCCTGCTGTCTTTGGGCAGTAAAAAAATGTCTATTGTGCAAGTTCAGCCTGACTTGTATTTTAGCTGTTGACTGGGAGCACTGGCAATAACTGTACTGTTCTTCTTTCTCTTCACAGATTATATAAATAATGTTCTAAAGAGAATTCCTTCAGTTTATGACTAGTCACTCAGAATGTAGATTGACCAGAGATATGATAAAATGATCCTGATTTTTGTCAGCTACCTGACCGTCCGATCCCTGCAGGCAGCTTCCAGAGATGGAAGAGGCTCTGGCCAGTTCCAGCTAATTCTATGCTGGCTGTACAATCGGCATCAACAAGCCCACTAGACTGATCTGCCAGCTGCTTTTGGACCACAGCACGGTATCAGACCACACTTGGTTCTTGTTTAGAAGAATCATCTTCTGTCAGTGTAAGAACTGATAGCTGCAGGACTAGTGGCTGCTTCTCTGGCAAAGCTTCCCAGTTTCTGTGAGGAGAGTTTATGGGTGGCAGAAAGGCTGACTTGGAGTGCGCCTTTCTTTATGCTGTCCCTCTACTTGTGTTCCCTCTGGTGGCTGAAATGCAGACAGTTGAACAGATCTGATTCAGGTAGTCACAAGAAGCTGTGACTGTAATGAAATTGATATAATTGATACAATGAAGGTCATCATTGTATCAATGATATAGGTTCTCTTACAATTTTGTAGGTGAGCCGAGTATTCAGGATTTCTCATGCAAAGCTGAGAGTCTTGACTCTACTCTAGAGTTTTCTTGTTAACAATTCACTAGAAAGTGTTTTTCCCCCAGTGTGGCAACTGATTTTTTTGAACAGTTGTCCATGCACAGATAATAGATGCCACGGTGAGAAAAGGAATTTGGATTTCTTCTTGTCCCATATAACCGACAGGACTTTTCCAATGAACCCCGGAATGTATATATTTGTGGCATCTGTGTAATTATTTAGTATCTGTGAAGTTGTGAGTTGATATGTGTAGGTGATACAAACGACAGTTTGTCAGGCCGCTACCATTTGCTGGGAGGTTCAATTTCCACTGTGCTTGGTAGGATCCGAGTCATCTTCTCTTTGATCCATTAACCAGGGTTTGAACGAACACCAAGAATGTATTCAGTGCAATGACTACTTCTGTTCTCTTCCAGATTGTCCTGATGGGTATCAAATTATTTGTCCCAGTTATTTAGCGGCTGTCCCTTTTTAAGGCTGTGGTTGAATGGCAGGAATAAATAGAGCATATTTGATCCTCTGTGGTAGAGGTTGCAGTCAGTGCAAACCATTCTTCTGCCATTGTCCTTAACAAAATATGTCAGAACAGTCATATTCTTCATGACAGTACTTTGGCATGTTTTAATTTCAGCATTACTAGTCACTGGCTGTATATGATATGAATATTGGTGGATGGAGTGGGAGGAAGGAGAAAGATATTTAAAACAGATAAAGGCTTCCTCCCTTTATGTAAGTTACTTTTTCTCACCAAGAAGCCTATGACTTAACTATGCTACTGCATTTTAGTGTTTTATTTGCCTTAAAGCACAGTTAGTAATTCAGTTTGGATTTCTAATATTATTTTTAAGTCTTAGAAATGCAAAAGGGATTGTGGGCTTTTAGCAATGTTAACGGTGAGATACAGAGACAAGAGACACTACTGCAATTATCAGTTCAGTGTATTCATTAGCTCACAGGCTCTTAAATAATACTCTGCTGTTTTCCAAAACTGGGGGAAGAAAATGAGATTATCATTAAAATGTTTTTACAAGTAATCATTTTATTACTGTTGGGTTTGGTTAAAACGGGATGGGGACACGGATACAACAGCATGGTGGGAGAGGCAGAAAAAAATATCCTTACTAAGGTTCTCTGCTAAATTAATCTTTGTTCTGATAAAGAAAATCAGGTACACAATAGCAGGATTTTCAACTTAAGCAGTGTTTGAATTGGAGAATTAATGCTTTTCAGTTAGGATATGAACAGTTCTTTAAAAAGCAGGGTTTAAAGGGTTTAAAGGGTTAGATGAACAGAATTAAACTCGTGGGGTGTATGAACTGCAGCCCACACTACATGTCCAACGTAAAACAATTCCACACAACGGGCAATTGTTTGCTCCAGTACTTTCAGCCTGTCTAACATACTCTGCATTTCAGTTTGTCATTATACCCTGAATGTGTCCACTTCATACTGTGGTATTTGAAATCTGCCTTGTGGGTTTGATTAAACTTTCTGTAGTGGTGTTATGCATCTTGCTTGTTAGTTTCATTGTTGTTTGGTGAAGGTGATATCCCCTATCCATATGTCTGGTCATTGTTCCCACAACCAGTTCAGCACAGCTTCCTCAGCACAAACTGCTCTCCCTTCTCCCATTGTCCAGAACAGGGTAACTTCTGATGTTTGCATAGCTTCATTGTTTCCTTCCCTTTATTGTCAAACTCACGTGGTAACACTTGGCACTTTTACTGACTTTTATAGAGTAGGATGTGATGTCATAGAGAAGGGGACAGGGCTACCCAAATTTTCTTAATTGCAGGGAGGAGCTGCCCAGGTGTGCTGAGGGGCCTGTACTCAGGAAGAGAAACAGGGAATCCTCCACAGTGAGTAACCCCACTTTCAAGTGCACACAGTTTCCTTCATAGCCGTGTCCAGTACAGTGTAGTTTCCTCTTCTGTCCTTTCCAGTGTGCCCTCTGGAATGTTCCCAGTTCAGTTCTCTTCTTTTTCCTTTATTTTGGTGTATTCTCATTTTACCTTGTCCTTTGTCTTCTTTCTGAAGGTTAAAGTTTCCATTTTTGTCTCTTCACATCATTAATCTTTTCTCATCCTCATCTTAATCTTTATACACATTGTCATTTTTCCAGTGTGTCATTGTGGTTCTGTCACTAATACATGGTATCATTTCTCTTCTCTTGCTGTGTAATGGCCCTTTTCCCAGCCCTGTGCAGTTCCTACCATCCTTACTCGTTGCCAGTACTCTTTCCTACCCACTCTTCTTTCTTCTTTCAAATCACCTCTCGGTTTTCCTTTCCTGATGGGTCTCTTTGGAATCTTGCCTATTGATGTACATGAGATAAGTTCAGTTCAGCTCCCAGACCTTTCAGTGCAGCCCTCACTTCTGCATTTTCCTTTGTGGAACTGCAAGATAAAGGATGCAAAGCTCATCTGTAACAAAGAACCAAAGGATTTGGTAAACTGTGTTTTGGCTGTGAAAGGGGAGAACAGGCAGTAAATCAGAACTGTAAAATGGCAGCAGAAGGCTGAGCTGGTCAAGTGGTAGTGAGTAGAAAGGTTTTGGCTTTAGGTGAGCTGCTTGAATTACAGCCCTGGCTAGCACCCTTCACAGTTTGATGACTTGCATGATAAGATGTGGTGGTATCTCTAGTTCCCAGTGGGCAAGTATCCATAGCAGTAGCTACTTTCACAATTGCCATCATTTGGTAACTACTAGAGAGAAGCTCAGGTCTGCGTGAATTTGGAAACCAAACTGATTTCTTTTTTACCCAGGGCAGAATACAAGTTTTAGCTGAGATACGTTGGCAAAATGCTCTGGGAAGCTTGATTGCTGTGGCCTGTGCTGCACCTTTTACTGCTGATCAAAAGGTTTCCTTTTCCAGGGCTGTCAGTCTGGCACTTTACATGAGCAAAAGAGTGGCTGTTCGTTTAACAGCTGAAAACTGATGGGGACAAAAAGGAAGTGGAAAACCAGAAAAGTTTGTACAAGATGGTTGTATCTGGAAAGAGGAGTGGTTTACTTTGGGTTCAATTGGAAAAGGCAAAGGAGTGGAAAACTGAGCTGAACTGGAAAAATATACTGCACTCTGTCATGTAGCATCTTGTATGCTGTTACTGTTCTGACTACTTCATTTTTCATTGTTTTTAGAAACAAAAAGCATTTTAAAATTGAAACTTACCAGTGTCAATTCTCACAGGAGCTCCTGTGCTACAAATGGAAGGTTTTAGCCAATTTTGTTCCTGAGGTCATGACAAAACCTAAATATAGAATATTCAAATGACCTCAAATAGTTCTAAAGTAACAAAAATAATAATAAAAAAAGACTAGCTGTCTCTTTGTTTTGCTTTGGGTTTGGGTTTTTTTTTCCCTTCTGTCTGAAAGGAACTCTGTTGCTGTGTCATAAAATCAGTTGCATATTTCAACTCATTTATTTGGAACCTGGTAAGAATATTTCCCAGGCAGATGTAGCAGTTGATGTACAAAAGCAGCAAGTAAATCTTATTCTTGCTGCAGTTTCCTGGACTGTATCTGGCCTTCCAACAGACAGAGGACTCCAGTCTCAACACTACTGTTCCCTGCCTTTCACAAATGACTACATAAAAACTGCATGATCTCATAACCTTTCAGACTAACAGGACAGCTGTGTCTCGTCACTTAAACAATTATTATTTCCTTTCAGGCATTGGAAAAGTACCCCAACTCACCAATGACTGCAAAACAAATACTGGAAGTCATTCAGAAAGAAGGGTTAAAAGAAACAAGGTCAGTGTTCATATGTACTGTATTTTTGTTCTCTCTTTGAAAGCCATCTAGGAGTGGTATATAATCCTTATGAAACCAAGTGTTGTTTAATGGCTGAATTGATTTCCAGTACCAAAGTGGGAAATATAGCTGGTGAGGTTTGTTTGTTTATTAGTTCAAGGCTTTTAAAATGGTTAGTGACTGGCTTAACTTTGTACCTTCCAAAAGGAGTCTGTGGGCCAGCTCCAGTCCAATGGCTTTTCTTTAGAAAGACAGTGTTATCTGCTCAGACAGCCCAGTGTTATATCTCATTTTTGCTTAAGGACCAAAGCTTGACAACTGGGTTGACTCTGCTGCCATGTGCGTGCAGAAAGTGTGAGATGGAGTTAGATGCACTCCTCTTACTTGGGATTGTGGCCTGGCACTTAAATCACTGTTACAACATGCTGGTGTTGCCCGTGGTAACAGGGATTGTGCTGATAAAGAATTGTCAATGGAAGAAGAAGGATGTTTGAACACTAGGAGCTACTCTGTGTGGCTGCAGAGGTTGGATACTGAGTTGCTTAATAACAGCGTGCTTTGGATGTGGATTGCAGCTATAATCATTAAACTGTTAGGGGACAGGTGGGTAATCCAGAGCCTGTGGAAATCAACAGTTGTCTCCCATTGGTGCCTGGTTCAGATGGGCACGCAGCTTCTTGTTCCCCAAAGGTGGTCGACTGCTTTGTAGGTCTTGTACTGACATGCAGATGCAAACTTGAGCAGGAAGTTAAAAACGTTAAAGAAAAACTGCTTGGTTGGTTGTTGGGGGTCTCCTACAAGATGCAGTTTCCTCTCCTCCAAATGTTATAGTAAAATTTTTCTGTTCTAATAAATTGGTTTAGTACTTGTTGCGGTGTCAACGCAAAGGGAGACATCCAATTTTTATTTTAGTTACATCTTTTAGTGTGGAACATAAATCTAGGACAAGATAACTTCAAAGCCAATGTAGAGGAGTAATAACACATTATGTTTGTTTACTTCTGAGTTTATTCTGGTAAACCAGGAGTAACCATGGGATATTTTTACTGAATTCACTGTTGTTCTTAAGAAACACAACACTATGCATGATCATTTGCACTGCATAACCATGCAGTGCTTTTTGTTAGCCTCATAATATAATTATAATGGCTTTTAGTATTTTGGAAAAATTGCAAAAGATATGGTAGCAAGATCAAGATGAAGTTGAATTTGCTAGCTTTTACAGGTATAAAATGCTTTAGTTCCTGTCAAGAAATTGCTTCAAGTCTATTTGGCAATGATGCCCAGGAAACAAGGGGAAGAAAACCTCTGAAAATAAATATACAAATGTGTGTTATGCTGCAAGGATTTGCATACAACAACAGAAATGCAAGAAACACCAACTTTGAAAATCTGTTTTTATTAAGATACTGTTTCTCACAGCAGCAAATAGATCGCTTTCTTCTTATGTCTTGTGGTATGAGACAACTGCATGCCAGAGGCTGATATGCCTGATAATACTATTTCTTTGTAATTTAAAAAATTCTTGTTTCCATGAACAGTGCGTGAATCAAATTTTTGTGGAAAAACTATGGGATAGAGTGAAGGCAGCACTTTTATGATTTAAGTATAGAAGATATGGAAGCCCTTTTTAATTGCTGCAGAATGAATAGTGAGAGAAAGATTCTTTTAAAGAGGTTCAAAGCTGTATCTTCTTTCATTTATTTAGTTACTAAGAAACGGAGAATTTGTCTATTTGGCAATGATGCCCAGGAAACAAGGGGGAATAGGAAGGAAATTCAGATTAATTCTTATTTTTATTCATGATGTGGTATGTGCAGGGGTGTATGTGTGTGTGTTGTAGATTGCAGGATGCCCTATGTGGTCATGAGTATCTAGATAACTAAGAAGGATAAAATTCAATATTCTTTACTCCTTACTTGAAACATTGAACTGTGTTATAGGCTAGGTCATCCTAAACTGATTAGTGTAAAACTTTTAAGTTCTGCAATTGTAAAAACAAAACCTGTCAATTCTGTATTGATTTTTTTTTTTTTTTTAAAAGTCTGGATTCTCATTTAACTTCTGATTTCATGTAAAAGTTGTGTTTATGCTGCATTTTAATATTGATTATGCACAAATCTGCAAAGTTATCCAAGTGCCTAACTCTTAATAGGAGCCGGTAAGGTATTTGACTTCATGCACATATTTGTTGATTGGGCCTCAGTGAATTAGTAATGTTTTGTTTTCACAGTCCTTGAATTTAGAGTCTCCCATTTACATCATCCAGCTCTGCAATTTCTTTCAGTACATTTCTGCCAGTGTGATACCTTTGCTGTTACTAATGATAATCATTCCTGGGCTCTATGTGGTAGCCAGCTAAGATGAGCAAGGGATGTGAATTTATGATGTGCAGTCACCTGGTCATAAGCTGTAGAATGGCACTAGCATATTTTATTCTGTACTGATTTGTGTCTTCTTCAAGTCTAAACTTGTACCAGCAATATGTTACCACTTCAATATATTTTACTTATTCCTTTATACTGATTATCATTGTCAGTAGAACCCTGGCAATCCTAAATGAAGGTCTTCAAAAATTCTCTGCTCTACTGTTCCATTTATAGATGAATGAGATTAATTGGCTTAGTCATTTTTCAAATATATTGCAGTATTAATTAATATCTAAAGCTTTTTGCTGTGGTAGTAACTGTTGAATGAATAACATGATTTTCAGCAATCTCATTGTCATTATATGTAATCTTTAAAAAGACACTGTCAGACTATTCAGCCTCTTCTTTGCGATAAAGACATCAAGTTGCATATTTTTTTTTTATTACTCAAATAATTAAATATGATAGGAGGAAAATTCCAAAGTTACAAAGCAGATGTATGTTAGAAATGAAAATGAAAACTTACTGATGTGTCCTGTGAGATGTTATACACCTATCCAGTTGCCTGTATCTTGGGGGATGTACAGCTCAATTTTGTTTTTTGAGTATCTTTCCTGTTATGATGGTTGGTTGTAAAATGGTCAGCAGGCAGGCAGTTTGCTACATAAAAGGAGTAAAAGCTCCTAAGGTAAAACTTTTTGGGACGTAGAAAATATATGATTTTATTCCAGGGGTGTGGGCAGGGGAGGGAGAAGTATTTATTTAACATTAATGCCTGTGCTGATAGTAAAGAGCATCAGGCCAACAGTCTTGGACACTGAAATTTCTCTATCAAAGAAGGCAGACAGCAGCTCACTCCAGTGCACAGTGCTCTGGATTTTCCTCCTTAGCAGCCACTGTCCTATTCTTTTGAAAACAATACCCTTTCCCATTGTAAATTTCTAGACTTGCAACCTGCTGGTTATGCATCCTAGCATGAGATTTTGCTGATTTTGCTAGATTGGCATAAAAGTAGTCAGAGTATGATCTACTCTAGCCTCAGTGCTCCTTTTCCACTGCCCCTCACTAGTCTATCTCGATCTTGGGTTTCTGCTGTTATTTATTCCTCCTAAGATCTAGAAGTCCCCTTACAGTATTGTATTCAGGTCTTCTGCAGACTGTTTCTCAAATTTATTTGGGCTGCTTTATCATGTAGCCTTGTCTTTCAGCATGCATGCATCCCTTCCAAGTTCAGTGTTGTATGCTTATTAGAACTTGTTACCTTTTGCAGCCTGGTATTTCTCTTCTTTGCTTATGGAAGTCGCACAAGAAACAATGTCCAAAGACTCATTAAGTTGGGCTATACGATACCTACTGCTACTTCCCTAACTACAGGGTCTGCTACTATGTCGTAAGGAATGTTTTCATAGATTTGAAGCAACTTGTTCTTGACAAGTCTATGTATTACTCAACTTCTTATCTGCTAAATACTTACAAATAATTTTTGTTCCATGTTTTGGGGGAATTGAAATTCAGTTCCTGCAGCTCTACTTCCTTGACTCTGCCTTTTTCATTTTTTTTCAGGCTAGTCACTAGATGTTTTGTAGTCTTTTTGGAATCACTACTATCCTCTACAAATTCTCAAACATGACTATTGATAATTCTAAGACTGGCCCAGTCAGCTCTAAATACCTTATGGTGAATTTGATCATATTTAACTGATTTGAGAATACCTGATTTATTTAATTATCTAATCAATTTTTCCATGTTTTTTCCTTGTGGTGGTTTCAGTAGCTGTCTAATCATCGACACCTTTCTAATCAGGTTTCAAAAAAGGAAAAGTACTAGCACTTCTGTGCTTTTGGTGCAAGAGCTCAGTGCCACCTCTTCACAGAAGAGCAAGCCAGTTTCTTATCTGTTGGTGTGCTTATTGAAATGTCTTTGCCCATGGTGAGTCAGTGAGTTTGCTGAAGTCTAATTTCCTGAAACCCATTTTCTTCTTTTTGTGTTCTCCCTAATTTTCCTAAAGGTGAAAAGCCATCCCTTCATGAATGCTCAGTGTTTTCAGCTACTTTTTCTGTAGTGGTTCAAATCAAGCCTAATACTACCTTGCTTCCTAACTGCTTTTTACATCTTCTGTTCAAGGATTTTTGTTCCTAACATGGTCCCCAGGACTTGCCAGATGCTTCTCTGTCCCTGTGTCTTTCTTTTCCAGAGAGGTGCCTGCATGGTCATAACGGGGATGTTTAAAGAAGTCATGTGGTTTAAAATTTTTTACAGGTTCTCACAGAAAAAAGCTTCTCTCTCCAGTTCTCCTGTTTCTTGCTATATTAAACTCTGACCCTAGTACCATCCTTGCTTTTGTCTTCTTTTGTCCTTACCCAGAAATTGCCTGCAGGAACACCAGGAAGAATAACCTATCTATTCCCTTCTGTTTGGGGCACTGCACCTTCATGAAGGGTAAGACCAATTGAAGACTGCTTAAAATGATCAGGGGAATAAAAATAAGACAGAAGTTAGTATGAATTAGGTGTTTGGAGCAAGGAAGAGAATATTGAGCTTAGACATAGACAGTCTTCCAATACGTAAAAGATAGGAAAAAAGTAAGGGAGTAGGTTACCCTGCATGTCTAATATGGGCAGGACAAGAAATAAGGCTGTTAAATTGGAGCAAGAAAAGATTCCAGTTAGGTAGTAGAAAGATATTTTTTTGTTCCCCCTTCTAACGTGTAATTTATTTCCGTCATGAACTGTGGGGGAGATGTGAGAGATCTCTAGATCTCTCTAGAAACAATTTAGATATGTGCCTGTCAGAAATTATGATTTGGTTGATGCTGCCTTGAACTAGGGGAATGAACTACCATATCCCTTGATCCATATAGTTCTATGAAATTTTTTTTAGATTAATTTGCAGTACTTGGGCCATACATATTGTTTGAGTCCTAGGGGAGAATATCCAGTCAAATTCTGATAAATGTTTGATGATAATAACCCTAGATTATGTCTTGGCTTTCTATAATTCCCTTTCTCCTTTGCTTGGTGAGTCTGGGAAATTGATTTGTCTGGATAAGATTAAAGCCAAAGAGTCTCAGTAGAAGTTAAAAGCCAATAAACTTTCAAAATGGGACAAGCAATGTTTAATTTTTTTGAGTGCAACTTTAGCCCACAGCTATGCTAGCTATTTACTCTCCTCCTCCATTACTCAGGACTATGAAACCTGGAATGGGATAATTTAATAGTATTTTTGCTGTTCAGCTCAAGTAACTGACCTCTGTATTGTCAAGTAACTTTGATTATTCCGTTCAAGTAATTCACAGAAGACGTTAAAAAAAAATCGCTTTGTCTCATTCTGTTTTTCATTTTCCAGTAGGAATCTTGAAATTCTTTCCTTTGTTTCTTTGTTGATCTTCATTTCAACTATGAGAATCATGGCATCAGTCCTGACTCCTCCTCCTTTTTTTCTCTACGTATTTTGTCTTTTGCTACACAAGATTAAGCTATCTGTTGATTTATTGTTGTGATAGTAGTCTTTCACAAGACTAAGAAGAGATGCTTGCCACTGGCACTGGCTATAGTGCTGTTTCTTCTGCACTTCACAGTGTTGATAATAATCTATAGTGAGTAATAACAAATTAAGTCTTCTGAGCCTAGGAAAGCAGCAAAGTATGACCCTAATAAATCTCAAGACACTCTTACTAGATTTACACTCTTTGTGTAGAATTATTAAAGTAGTGGGCTAGCTAGAATTAAACCCACTTTGAACTGCTGAGCAGAGTCATCAATGGAATAAAACACATGATCCATGCAGGGTCTGCCTTTAGCTTTGAAGTGAGATGGTGCTCCTGGAAATATTATCGTTACTTCTGAATCCTTTGATCTTTTTAACAGTGTCTCTTTAAGCCTTTGCATACTTCATCCTTGGAGCTATTGACTTAAAAATAAAACCATTCTGAATGTTGCTGTTTTTGTAAATAGGTTAAATGAGCTGGCAACTGTCTTCTGTTGTTTTCAAGATCCTTGTTTTATTGTGTATGCATGTAGACAGACACATTTTTACTTCCTTTCTCTGTAAAGTAATTCCACAATGTCATTGTGATTCATAATTATTAACAAGTCATAGTTTTTATCTTCTACTTTAAAAAAAAAAAAAAAAAAAAAGGCAAATGCCCTCCCCCACCCAGTAACCAAAAGCTCTTACAAATTGCACTGAGAGAACCACAGTTTTTGTCTTAAGGCTCTGATCGTTAATGGAAGAGCACAGACAGTTAAGAGGCTTCTGTGGTTGCATATGTCTGATAGAATTTATTTGGGAGCCTCTTCAGCTGAAGGATGCATTGTTTTGTCTTGAAGGTAGTTATTCCCTGCAACGGACTGAAAGGAAGCCTTGATGGGAAGAGAGAGAGAAAGCTATTTGCATTCTTTTGCCTGGCATTATTAAGTTGATTTTTATGCCTCTACAGATGTGGCTTTTGGCTGTAAGGCAGTGAAAGAAACAAACTTTCAGTACGTGTCTTTCTGCATAAATTCACTTCAGACACCACTTTGAAATGCTGTTCTTCCCAGTTTAACCACCTAATTTGGTAGGCAGTTGTGATAGCAGCAATTCACCAGCTGAAAATCTCAGGCTCACTCCTTCTTGCCTGGGCATTCCCAGCATTGCTATGCCACAATGCAATCTAACCTGGGAAAAACTGATGGGTTTCCTACATATGGCACTCTAGCGTTGGAACTGTAACTCGGATGATCACATGTATGTCACCTCTGTGATAATTATTTCAGATTTTGATAGTGATGTAGCCGTAAAACAACTATGATATTAACTCGAGCCTAAGAGCAGGGTTGTTAATTCTTGATTCCATTTTTCTGCATTGTGATTATCCTACTGTTAGTTTAAAGCTAGCTTGGTTATGTCTGTACAACCGTAATCCCATCTTTGTATTGATTTGGAAAACCGTTTTTGGGTGCTAATGAAACAGATGTAAAATGATAAAATCTCAAATGTTTTCCCTCAGCTAATTGCAAAGGCGACAGAATTTTTATTAGTGATGGTGCTTCTTCCATTGTGTATGCCTATAAAACATGTATTTCAATATAAGTCATTTAACTACTTTGAATGTATTTTTTTTCCTGAGCCACCATTATCTTAATTTTTGTTCCATATTTTAGTTTTTAGAAATTATCTGTTGGTGTTTGTTTGTTTGTTTCTTTTAATACTGCTCCTCTTCCCTTCACAGGACAATGGAGTCTCTGCTTAGGGACTTCAATAAACAGTCTAGTAAAATCAGTCTGCATGTCAGCATTTTTAATAAAATTACCTGTTTGTTTGGTTTGGGGTTTTTTGCATGACGCATATAGTAACAGCTTCCTCAGCTGTTACAGGCAGGCTAAAAATCATGCTTGTTCCATGAATGCAAATTCCTTTGTTAGTTTTATTAAAGTGTGGATTTAATTTTGGAAATACTTCAGATGATAAATGATGGCACAATTTAAATAATAAGAAATTTTTGAGTATGTCACAGAACACTTTGGAGGATACTCTTCTTAGTGTTAAGAATATTAATTGATCATGTGTAAAAAGAGACTGGATATAGAAGCAAAGTAATATTTTTCAAAGCTAAATGCAGAGCTAAGAATGTAGCCTGGTCCTCTGCTCCTCCACTGTCAATATTCTGCACCAGCAACACGAAGTAATGGACAGTATCTACTAATTCCCAACTACATGCAGTCCTTCATCCCAGGAGATTCTGCTGCATGAATCTTCCTTCTTTCTCAAAGAGGTCACAAGCCCCGTGGTCTCTAATTACCCCAATATGCTGTCATCCTTTTTCCCTTCCTGTATACGAGGACTCAAACTCCATTGATCTGACCATTCTATGTGCCTGAAATTTTCTTAATGTAATGTGGACATCCCATATTTCAGTATTTATTTCACATTCTGGCTTAGGACCAACCAAGCTTTTTATTTAGTTCCAGTACCAGTTATGAGGAAATAAAAACACAGTTACATCATTTTATCATGTCTGGGACCTTCAGTAGGTGACTTAGAACAATTTAGAAAAGTTCATATGGCTTCCCCTTTTGTACTTTGCTCCTGATTTGTTATCATGTTGAAGTTTGTTCCTGTATGCTCAGGTGAACTGAAATTTTGGAACAGGTGATTCTCTTTTTTTAAAGATTATTGTTACTGTTACTTTTTTTGCTCCTGTAGTGTTCACTACTTCAGTTTTCCATTTGGTGCACTAGTTCTTCGTGTCTGGGTGCTAAAACATATATTGTAACCACCTTTCCACCTTTCATGGAAGTCATAGGAAATAGTGCTGCTTGATTTTTTTTCTTTTTTTCTTTATTTATTTTATTATATTTTTAAAAGATCTGTCATAAAGTTGTTTGCTTTGACTGTATTAGCAGCTCTGCAAAATGTGTCTGCGAAGACTGGGAAAACAGGAATCTAGCCTGTGACACACCTGCTTCCTCATTACTATTAAAATATTTTCATTTTACTTGTGTTACTTAGCTTTCTGCTTCTGTTACCCAAACCTAACCTGCATTTTTGCAAAGAATGTCATGCTAGTGCGGTGTATAAAGCCTTTCATTTGTTTAATGCTTTACTGGTAAAGGGAGAATAGCCTGTATGATCATGAGATGCTCTAGTTATAATAATTCAGTGGAAATGTGAAAATCTTAAAAGGTAATTTATTTAGATGTATTAGGAAGGTTATGTATATGTAATATACATATGTAATATGGTGGTTAAATTTTGTAATGTGATAAATTTATTTCAACTTCTAAAGGTCTATATTGCAAAAACATTTTATATTTGAATGCATGCCCAAGTCCTCTTTGTAAAAGCCTGATTTGCTGAAATTAAGACCCCTGTAATACATTAACGCCATTACTTTTTAATACAAGAGGAAATCCAACAACTTAAATGTAACAAATAATGGAGAGCAGTGCAGATGCTGATGTTTTTACAAGATTTGCCAGTTTTGTGCAGTAACAACGAGGCTTTCTGTTAAAGGACATCTTAGTTTTAAAGAGGAGGTGGACATCAGCTGTGATCAAATAGTGTAGATATGTTAGCAAAGTCAGTGTTGGCTTTTCATCATAGTGTAATAATGCCTTTATCAATATATTTTGATATTTAATATACAAATTTAGGTTGTGTTTTATTTTTCCTATGTTGTGTCTCTGAATGTAGAGTACTATTGAAAGAGACTGAAGAGTAGTAATGTAGTTCAGGCTGATGAAATGGGAAGCCTGCCGCATTATAAATTGGTGTTAACCATATGCACAGCATTATCCTAAATTGCATGTTTTGTGTTAACTGTCTTCCCACATTTCTCCTAGGAAGTGTAACTTCTTTTTTAGCAATATTTAAGTATGCTACAGCTTTTTTCTTTAATGTTTTTTGTATTTCAAAGAGTAAATCTGTGTTAAAGTTTGTGTCTGTCTTTCAGAAAGAGAAATTGAATAAGGATATCCAAGCGATCTAAACATGTTCAAAACAATGAGATACTCACAGAAGTTATGCTAGGAAAGTTTCACCAGCTCTTTAATCCATCCTCCCAGCAGTGCAAGTTTATTGGTTGGTTTGTTTGGGGTGGCTGTTTTATTTGTTTTGGTGGTAGGGCTTTTTTTTGCACGCGCGCGCGTGTGTGTATATGTTTCCTATAGTATAGTGCTTTAAGCCTGATTTCTTTTTTTAAACCACTGAAGAAATGAGACCTTCCACAGTGTACAGAGTGTTTTCCTGGTCTTTTATCCAAAGTCTGCCTGCAGTTCTATAAACAGAACCATGACTATGTGGAAGGTAGGTAGATACATATATGCTCTTTGATTTTACTATCTTTACCAGCCTGCTTTGCCAGCATCTTTTTAAGAGGAGAAAGGGCATAGAAGAACTTTCCAGTAATAGTTGTGCATTGTTGTCCAAAGCCAAAACTTTCAAAAATATCTTTGGGAAACTGGGATTTGACAGACTATGTTCTTTCAAATCATTGTTCTGAAATGAAGTTCTGTTGTATATTAACATTACCTATTAACATTGGTAATAAAAATATTTTAAAATAAAAGTCATAAACAAGACCTGCAAGAGAGCTTAATATCAGTGTATGCTAGTTTAGAGCAAAATGAGAGAACTGTTGCTGAGTAGCCAGCAACCTTGTGCTTAGCTCTCTTGCGCTTAGAAAAGGCAAGAATAATCTACTGTATTTCCTTTAGGAAGTATTTGAGCAAATGCAATTCAGCACGTAAGCCTGTCAGGAGCAGCCGTATATATCAAACTTTCAAACACGGAATGATATGGAGACTTTAGCTAGGAGTCACCTTTTGAATGAACACTCTAGTAGAACGTTCTTGGGAAGAGAGTTTAATCTGTTGAAAACTTAAAACCTGGCAGTGAAAATTGAAGTCTGGCTGGTAACTTGAAGACATGCCTGGTTTAATGGATTTATGAGCATTTGTTGCAACATCCAAGTAACCTGAGTAGCTGCTTTTTCTTGCAGGTGTAAAATGAATTATTCTACGTTTCAACTTGCTAGTTGCTGATAGAGATTTATTTGTTTGGGTTTGATATTTTTTTTGGCATTTCTATTTTGTTCTCAGTATTTCTTTTGCACTGAAAAGTTAGTATTTAAACCTATTATTTATTACTGCTTTGAGTTTCATTTATCCAACAGCTGACTTTTGTCTTTATTTCTAAGCACTCTGTCTTAAGGGACATGCACAGCATCCCATAAAAGGGTATAATCTTTTTTTTTTTTAATGCTGTTTCTAGTATTCCATAGCAACTGGGGTGGCAGGGAGGGGGGAACAGCCTAAAATGAACACTACCACACAAGCAATTCATTACAGATTTTCCGCTTAGTATTCAGTAAATTGTCAAGTCCTTATTTTCATCATTAGCATATTTTTCACAGAGCAGAAGCGTAGCCATTTCTGGCAGACTGAATTAAATGTGTTTTACTTGAATGTGAAAGAAGATGACATTGTCAGGCTTTCTATGAAAGCATCATTTTCTAGTAATAATTTATTTTCTGGAACAGTTTGCTGTGGGTGTCTTTTATGTTTCTATAAAGATATGGGTATATGTTTCAGTCTACCTGTAATTAAACCATTTCTTAACTGAAGGGTAAAAAAAAAAAAAAAAAAAAAGGAAGCATTTATTTTATCTTTTTTATTTTTTCTTCACATCACATGAGCTGACTGGTATAGTCATGCACTGGCATATTTAACTTAAAATTTTGGAATATGTTTTCATAGAATCAGGACCAAAAAAAGCCTCAGAATTTCACTGTCCAAGGACTATGAAAAAGATCAGGTGCAACTGTTCAGAAAATTTGTTACATATGGAATTTCATTCTATCTAAGGCTAGCTGACAGCAATTCCATTTAACGCATTTTGAGTCTCATAGGTAGTCATCTTAATTACCATGAAATAAAATTACATTCACATTCTTAATTTCAAAACAGAATTTAAAAGTATTTAAACATCTTTTGTTTGCTTACATACTATCATGTGAAGAAAACATGTTTTATGCAAGTTCTGTTTTTCTTCCAGTGGTACAGAAAGATCCCATCTTCTGCTTGTAATCCCAATAAACTGTGTTTGTCAGTGAGGCTGTTTTATGATAGCTGTATGCTAGAACCAGTAATTGTGTGGCTGGAAAATATTTACAGTATCAACAGAGAACTGAGAACTGAAACATATCATATTAAAGTATAAATAAAAGAACTTAAATACTGTATGTGTGAAATTGTTTATGTGCTTGAGGGTGTAAATATACCTACAGACAGAAATTCAGCTTTGTACCCATGCACTTACACGCATCTAAAGTTGTAAATCTCAAAATTATACTCAAAATACATCCTTTGCTCAGTTATTCCAATAGCAAACACTATGGGAAAGAGCTCAAAAGATTCCCAGGAATTGTTTTGCTCCGTGCCATCAGTAGCCAAAAGAGAGAACAAACTGTTTTCCCCCCATTTCTTTTGGTTTTCATATTATTTGGAATATGAGAAAAGGAAAATGTGTTCTAATAGCTCTATTGCTGGAAGGTAGTAGTTACTAAGGAAAAAACAAGCAAAAATAGCCAAGTCACCCTATTTAGCATCTGCTAGCATCCATAGCTACTGCTGTATCTTCGGTATGTTTCAATAAGATTGCTTAAGATATGTTTATCTGCTGTCATCAGTCTATCAAGATACACATTCTGTACCTTTTTTCCTAAAAGAGCTTCACTTGCATGCTTTTATATGTCATTTACAAATAAAATAAAACAAGCCTGGTATCTAGACAAGTAGTATTTTCTCTTGCAGGTGGCCCCCATTACTTGTTTTTGTTTCCTTTCTTTTTCTTGTTAACAATACACCAGGATTTTTTGTTTTATAGACTGCTAAATACTTTAGGTAGCCATTATCAAATATGGAATCATTGTGTCAAAAATAACATGTCCCTCACAGTCATCACAAAGGAAAAAACCTATGACCTATAAAGGACAGCAGGAACTTTTTGAGAGGAAATCTTTAAGAATAGGTGACAAGCAGAAAATTGTTGTTTTGTTTTGTTTTTAAAGACTGCTTGCTTTCAGTCAGGCAATCTTTTCTTGGCCAGTGAAAACTGGGCAGTTTCAAACTGTACATATACTCTTAACTGTCTGTCCCCTTGATCCAAAAGCAACACCGCTAAACCCAATCCAACCATTTACCTTTCTCTGTTTGTAGTAGTCTAAACCCAATCCAGCCATTTACCTTTCTCTGTTTGTAGTAGTAGCTTAAGGATATTAATGTAAACAATTGCATCAAAATATCATTCAGTGAGATGATGTACTGAACTGTATAAACTACAGCAGTAGCGATACAAGATTATTTTTTCCCAGGCTTACAGTCCAGGAATTCATGACATGATTAATACTGTCAATGGATTTAGTAT
This sequence comes from Falco cherrug, assembly GCF_023634085.1. Lineage (NCBI taxonomy): Eukaryota > Metazoa > Chordata > Aves > Falconiformes > Falconidae > Falco > Falco cherrug. The sequence goes on along the minus strand of NC_073699.1, from coordinate 52,697,671 downwards.
TATAATTTAATTCTTTATTAAAAATACTTAGAAGCATTGATTGGGATGACTAACAGAAAACAATTTCTGGTTAAGACTGAATTTTGTTTGTGATGCCACATGACTTTACATTTCTTTGGCGCTTTCTTTGTATACATGTGTGCCTCAGCCCCTACAGTCAAAGGGGTTTTATTAATGATTTCAGCAGAATTAAGCTTATTTTCAGATGAAATGATGTGCCTATCAAGAATGGCTACTCTAAATCTTTTATTTTAGTTGTCAGTGCTTTGCTTTTGCAAATTATTTTATAGTTACTATTGTTATAATTATAAAACATTGTCCTAAGACATTTCGAAATTAGATTGACTTTTAGTTATAAGTTAAATAGAAACTTAAGTCTCTCAGTCCCAGACTTAATGAGCTGTTGTAAGTCAAAAAAGAATAAGGAGATCTGCTAATAGTATGAATTGCAACAGCTGGATTAAGTTAAAACACAGAAATAAAAGTATCTGCTCTGTCCTTTGAGGCAAGGAAAGAACCTTTTGCTGTGCTGTTTTGCCAAGTTAAACTCTCTTGTGTACAGCAAGTATAACTTAAATGTTTCATGTCCATCCAAATATTTTAGTTTTACCCAATACAATAAATCATATGTTGCTATTTTTTAAAGGTACAGGATGTACTGTGATTGTCTATTCTCTGTTTATTTTCAGGCTTTCCTTACAGGTAAGAGCCCTTAAGAGAAGTATTTTAAGGACATAATTGACACTTAGTAGTCAACAAAGTTGTAGTAGTTCCATTTATTTTAATGTAAAGTGCGAATATATCATCTGGCTTACAGAAGTATTTCTGTAAGAATAAATATTGCTAGAAAACAGTAGTTTGCTGTTGGATCTAATCTTTATTTATTTGTGATTACTCCCAGCTTCCTTATTCTTTGTCAGTTTGATTTTTCTGCCTGTATTGGTGGTAGAGTGAAACATTCTCCCATTCTGAATTACTCTTCAAATACAAAAGATTTTTCTTAATATTCTTGTAAGGGAAAGAATATTTCTTTTCATTCATTCTTTCACATGATACAGTACATTGTAGACATTTTTTTTGGTGTCAATTGAGTATGAACTGAAGATGTGGAAATAAGTGTTTCTTACACGCTCTGTCTTCCTTTTTCTCTTTTTGGGTTGGATGCAGTGTTTTGGATGGTAAAAATAAACATGACTGTTTTGCATAATTATTCCAGAATTTGACATTTAGTTTCAAAATTCTGAATTCCTTCAGTTAGAAGTCATGTTCTAATTGAAAACTGGGGAGAAGAAGCAAAGAAAAAAAACTGTGGAGATTTCCCTGTATTTTTGGGAGTGAGGAGGAATAAGATATGATATGCTTTCTTTGTTTTGAATAGAAATGAACAAAAATAAAATGAAATTTAGTTATTTCAGTTCTTGTTTTTAGAAAGGTTTATTATTATTTTATACTTCTGCTTTAAAAGAAGTATGGGTTTTTTTTTGTTAGAATAGGATATTATAGGATGAGGGAGACAAAAGAGATCAAGAGAGAAGAGGGTGAGAGGAGATTGAGAAAGAGAAGAATGAGGAAGACAGAAGAAGGTAGTGCAAGAAGACAGAAGATGGAGAATTAGAAAGAGAAAGGAGAGAAGAAAGGGAAATGAAAGAAAAGAAGAAATCAGAGAAAGAACGGAAGAGATATACATGGCAAGGCGCTTGCAGCGGGGGAGCCACAGGGGTGGTTTCTGCAAGGTGGAGGCCAGGGCTGCCCCCAGGCCAGGTGTAGCTGACTCCAATGGACCCACCACAGGGCACAGTTGAGTCCAGCAGCCAAGATGGTGGTGCCTCTCTGGTTACATATTTAAGCAAGGGCATACCAGCACTCAGGCAGAAGAGGGTAAAAAAGAGCATGTGAAACAGTAGTGTGAACACCAAGGTCAGAGAAGAAGGAGGGGAGGAGTTGCTTCAGGTGCCAAAGCAGAGACTCCCCTGCAGCCTGTGGAGGACCATGCCTGAGCAGATATCCACACTGCAGCCTGTGGAAGACCCCAAATCAGGACATTTGGGTATTTCCCGAAGGAGCTGTTGCCCATAGAGAGCCCACGCTGGCGCAGACAAACAGTGTGAGGAGGAAGCAGAGGCAGAGAGGAGCCCTTTAGGACTCATTATAAACCCCCATCCCTCAGCGCTGCTCACTGATGGGGAGGTAAAGGAGATCAGGGGTAAGGAGGAAAGCTGAGACTGGAAGTGGGGAGCTGTTTTAATTTTTCCCCTTTGTTTCTCTCTACTCAAATCTATCTTAATTTGCAGTAAATTAATTTTCCTCGAATCAAGGTTTACAAAACAGGTAACTGGTAAGCAAACTCCCTATCTTTATCTTAACATACGAGCTTTTTCATCCCCTTTTCTCGCTGTTTCCTGTTGAGGAGAGGGAGTGAGTGGCTGGTAGGCATTTGGCTGGTGGCCAAATGGAAAGAAAGAGAAAGCAAGGGAGAAAAAGTGAGAGAAAGAAAAGAGTAAGGTAAGAGAAAGAAAAGAAAGAGGAAATAGAAGAAAAAACAGAGAAGGAAAAGGGAAAGAAATTAGGAGTGAAAAAGAAAACAGGAAAAGAGAGAAAAGATAAACAAAGGAAAGTGAAAAGAGGAAAGAATGGAGAGAGTAAAGAAAAATTAAAGCAGAAAGAAGGAAAATACAGGGAAAGAAAACAGAAGACAGTGAAAAGAAAGAGAAAAAAGCAGAGAGGAAAGAACAGAAATAACATGAGAGAAGGGAGAGGACAACAGAGGGAGGGAGGGAGAGAAGATAAAACAGAAAGAAGAGAGAAAAAGAGGAAAGAAAAAGAGTTATGAAAACCAGGAGAGAGGAAGGGAGAGAAAAAAGAAAAGGAGAGGAAGAAAAGAAAAAGAGCAAGGGAGGAAGAGAAAAGAGAAAGAAAAGATGAGAAAGAAAAGAACTGGAGAAAAGGAGACAGAAAGGAAAATGAGAGAAAAGAAAAAATAAAAAGGAAACAAGTCCAAGCAAGTCCACTGTGGTTGAGGAATCTGTTAACTGAATACTGTTAGCAGTGAAGTTAAAATTTTTAACTGTCTGGAAGAGCTTGTGTGTGGTACTGGTATGTGGTAGGCAAGACACTGGAAATTACTTTCCATCAAGCAAAAACTGTAAAATCCTTATATCAAAATAACTGAGCTTTGGCAGTTTCAGTATTGCCATTCAGTGAATAGGTACATTCTTCCCAGGTAAAAATTTCCATAGAAATTGTAATAAACATTAAAACCTTTCTTACTGATTTGGAAAATTGATTACTTAGGCAGATGGATGGTGTGACTGAAATGGCACAACGTAACAAATTCTGGCAGGCTAGCATGTTGGCATGTGTCAATTTCTAAGAATGGGCAAAGTTAATGTAACAGTTTAATTGGGATAACTCAAGAAGATTTTGCTAGTGAGCGTAAAGAAAGAAAAATACATCACTTTTAAGTTCAGCATAGCAATTTCCTTTAATGCTGCCCTTTCTGTCTGGGAGAAATATTATTTAATAAAGTAATCTCAGATTACAGTTTGGTAGGTAAACATTGAGTAACATATTTGAGATTTAAAGATTTCTGAAGTGAAAAAAGAAATCCATAATTCTCATAAAATATAAACAATACTTTTAAACTGTACAGTAGTTAGTGAACTTTGCTCAGCAATACTTTTTAATTATTTCCTTTAAATGGTTAAATATTACCACAATTTAAGCCTTTTCCCTGAAATACGCTTGCCTTTTAAAATTTAATTCTAATAGGTCTTAACAGCATGTTGTATTTTGCTTTATGTTTTCTTTACTGAGGGAAGGTGGAAGGAGATGTCTACACATAAACACCTAATTTTATAAATTTAGTTACAATTGGTTTTAATGGCAGCAACTGGAAACCTGCACTGAAATCATGTGAGAGGGACATGACATTAGGCTCGAGTGGAACGTGTTGGGGTGTGGAGCTCCTTCAAGCTTGGTAATTCTGCTTTCACTCAGCAGGGTGGTACCTCCATGTCCCCCCTCCTCTGTGTCTTCTCGTGCCAGAGGCAGCCACCCAAAGGGTTACAGCTCAGGCGAGCCAGCTGCATCTGGCATGTAGGTTTGGGAGCAGCTGAAGGGAGCATGTTGCGTTCCTGGCAAAAGGTGAAATACAGGCCTTGCTCTGAGGAGTCTGAAATGGGAACCAGTTGTGTCAGTCTGAGGCCATCCTTCTCCAGTTACTGTAAACCAATATTGTAGCTGAGAGAGTAATCCTGCACTCTCCAAGCTGCTTTTCCTGTTCAGGGCTGCCCACCTCCCTGGGTACTGGCACAAGATTCACGTGGCTGTTTGGGGAAATAATCAGGATTTAAATAAAAAAAAAAGGTGGGGTGAGGTGGGGGAGAGGGCTATGTCATGGAGGCAGGAATGTGTGGTCTGCCTTAGAGAAAGCTGCTCAAGCTGCTGCTTTGAGTGTCAGCGCTGGCTGAAAGTGACATGAACTGAGTATTAATCTTGGTGCAAAACTCAGTGAAAGCAGAAGCTACTCCGTTGCCTTACATACAGGTACACAGATGCACTATTGCTGGCTTAACTGCAGGGTGCTGTCACTGACAAAGCTGCAGTAGCAAAAGCCCCTGCTGTGAATTATAAGAAAGGCTGGAGATTCTTCTAATCAGTTAGGAGAGGAGTGTTGGCTGGGAGCTGTGACTGTATCAGGATTATGTTCCTGGTATAGCATGATAAACTAGGAGACCTACTCAGCCTTACGAACTAGTCCTGGCCCACAGTGTTTTCTGGCAACACTTCTGCCTTCTTTTCCCTTTTCCACTGTGTAACAGAGTTAATGAAGCCACTGTCACATGCTGCATAGGATTCCTCTGTGGGTGGTGCAGTAGCTCAGTTCTGTTGCAGCGGTTTCCAGGCTTCTTCAAGAAGCTTCAGGGAAAATCTTTGGGGGGCTCCTGCTTCTGGGAACTTTGGTGGCTTGCTGCTGCCGGTCAGGGCCAGACTGTGTGTCATTTGCCTCTGTCAGCTGTTACAGACAGCTTTTTTGGGCTACTTGGCTGGTTGTGGACTACCTATGTTTTTTGTCTTCAGCTGGCTGTTGATCAAGCAGTGGTTTGATGAATGCTTGAGGAATAGCTGTAGAACTACTCCCAGAGCCCAGAAAGCAGAGGGAGCTCAGAGACCTAGCTGTTATCACAGCAGTTAATACAAGAGGGGCACAATGTTGTGCAGAAAATTAGATCGGGACACTGCAAGACTGATTAGGAATGTGCAGTGACAGTACTGATGTGCTGTAGGGCATGGTCACCTGCAACTCTTCCTGGCACATCAGAGAACTTGGCCCAGAGAGAACTCCAGGTCATGGGCTGCACTCCTGGGTCTAGGGCTTGCACTGGGGAGGGCTGTGGCCTCACCCATGGGCAGCATGCTCTTCTGATCAAGGTGTTGAGTTGCCAGGTGAAAAATCTGGGAGGAGATGAGTAGACATGTGCAGTGTGAGAGAGGACAAACAGGAGATCAACAGGATCTTTGCAGGGACAAGAACACAAGCTCTGTGATGTGAAGTAGGGGCAGTGAGAGATTATATTCAAACAAGCTGTGGACAGTCTCCTAAGATTGGGAAGTTGGAAATCTATGATTACTGGAAATATAAAGAAGATTCTTTGCCTGCAGAGAAGAATAGATGTAGTGCCTTGGAAAGAGGTCATCAAGATTGTCAGGGGAGACCTCGGAGCCAGCTGAGGCTCAGCCAAATGTGTATGTGGGGAAGAAAAGGAGGGGCACAGTTATTTGAGACCATATCCTGACAGAGACAGAGGCACTCATCTGCCAGCCTGGTGTACCTGTGATAGCTTTCTTCTTCAAGGTTTACTTCTTGTGTGGTACTTCAATCACAGATGTTGCAGATGAACACCTCTGATGCTTGTCCAGCCCTCAGACTTCACCCCTTGCTGTTCATCCATGTGGCCACCATGCCACTGCTGGGATGAGCCCAAATATATAAAAAATGATTGCAGAGCCCTGGGGGCAAGGGTGAAGAGTAAAAATGCCCAGGTGGTTGTTTTCCTCAATCCTGCCAGTGAGGTGGAAATGCTCAGGTAGCAGAGAGCATGTCCCTTAAGTCAAAGGGCAGCCGCATGGCTGGTGTCGCAGGCAAAACCAAGGTACCCTTTTTGAGGAATAAGGACTGCTGAAAACAGACAAGGATGCATGAGATGGAGTGTGGCAAGGGCATCTTTGCTGACAGTTTCAGTAACCTTTTCTGGATGGCTTTTAAGTAGCTACTTAATGGAAAGGTTGCTTCAATTTGAAGAGAAGTGAAGACATGGGAAACATTGAGGAAGTGTCTGGGGAAATTGATTGGAGAAACCTTGTGCTTTTATGCAGGCAGTATGACTGGGGTGTCTGTTTCGAGTGTCTGTACACTAATGCACAGAGCATGGGAAACAAGCAGGAGGAGTTGCAAGTTTGTGCACACTTGCAGAGCTCCTTAGGCTTACAAAGACATGGTGGGATAGCTCACACAGTGCATGCAAAGGAGGGGCGAGAGTGCACAGTGCTTTGCTTTGGAATGGGCACTGAGTCTGTTGAGCACTTGAGAGATCAGAGGGTAGCGCAACATGAGTAAAGTTGTGGTAGGGATCTGCTGCAGACCATCTGGCCAAGAAGTAGATGAGTAACTGCTAGGGGCTGTGCAGTTATTGCAGGCCATAGTAGATATGGAGGATGCAAGTAAGCCAGGACATTCTTGAAAGTCAATTTCTTGATGCAGGTGATTGATGAACCAACTAGGGGACATGCCATACTGGACTTGTTACACATGAACAAGGAAGAACTGATTGAAGGTGTGAAGGTTGATGGCAGTCTTGGCTATGGTTGATGATCAGACTACGGACAAAAGGGCCCAGGAAGCCTGTTTCTTCTTCATTGGTGAATGAGAATGGTCCATCCCAATGTGCAGAAAGTCAAGCAAGTATGGCAAAAAGCCAGTATGAATGAGCAAGGGTAAATCATGCCTGACCAGCCTCTTCACCTTCTGTGCTGAGACGAATGGTTCAGTGCATGAGAGGAGGACAGTGGATGTTATTTACATTGACTTTAGCAAGACCTTTGGCATCATTTCGCATAGTATATTCACAGTCAAATTGGTGAGATAGGAACTCAATAAGTGGCCAATAAGATGGATGGAAATATGCCTGTACTGCAGGGCCCAAAGTGTTTCTATCAAATGTGTTAACTCTGTTTGGTGACCAGTTACTAAGTGGTGTTGCTCAGAGATTTATACTGAGGCTGTTATTGTTGAATGTTGCTAATAAACATCTGGACAATGGGACAGAGTGCACATTCAGCAAGGCTGGAGATGATCTTTGACTGGAGGGAGTGGCTGGTACACTGGAAGACTGGTTTGCTATTCAGAGGGGTCAAGACAGCAGAGAATTGCGCTAACAGGAACCTCATTAAATTCAACAAAGGCAAAAGCAAACTCCTTTATCTGGGACATAGTGACCCATGTAGCAGTACAGGTTGAGGGCTAACAGGCTAGAAATCAGCTTTGCAGAAAATGACCTGGGAGTCCTTTGACTGTTAACAAGCCAGATGTTAGTCCAGCAACGTGCCCTTGCAGCAAAAAAGGCCAAGCCCTTACTGGGCTGTGTTAGCAACAGCATTGCCAGCAGGTCAAGTGAACTGATCCTTCTCCCTCTGTTCAGCACTTGTGAGACCACATCTGGAGTACCATGTCCCATTTTAGGCCCCCTAGTACAGGTAAGAGATTGGTATACCAGAGTGAGTCTAGTGGAGGTTCACCAAGATGGTTGGAGTCTAGAGCATATGGTGTATGAAGAAAGGCTGAGAGAGCTGGGCTTGTTCACACAGGAGAAGAAAAGGCTCGGGGGATCCCATGGCAGCCCACAGCTCACTAACAGGAGGGTGTAGAGAAAACAGAGCCAAGGTTTTTTTGGAGGTTGCACAGTGACAGCATGAGAAGCAAAGAATGAGAGGCAACAGACACAAATTGGAACATGGAAAATTCTGATTAGATACTAAGAAAAATATTTTCCCAGTGAGAGCAGTTAAGCATGGGAGGAGGTTGTCCAGAGTGGCTGTGAAGTCTCCATTCTTGGAGATTGCACAAAACTTGACTGGACAAGGCCCAGATCCAAGTGACCCTGCTTTGAGCAGGAGGTTGGACTAGATGACTTCTGGAAGTTCCTCACAATGTAAATCAGGCTACAATTATATGAGTATGTGAACCTTGGTGGAGCTGAATGTTCTTAAAAATAGCTGTAACCTTTTTTTGGGGGTGGTGTATTTTTTTTATTTTGCATTTGACTAACCAGTTAAATCTCAATAACACACATGCAAGATATTCTTAAAGCACTACAGAGCAAGTTGTGGAGACTGGCCAGTTAAAAAGCCAAATTAAACAAGAGAACTTGGGATAACTTCATAGAGGTCCCTTGTGTAGGGTGATTAAATTTTAGAGGCCAAAAAGCATTTGGTGATTACTGACTACGTCTTGTTCAGCATAGTCACTTTGCTTTCCACGGGGTTTTTTGGTGTATTTGTTTTGGTTTTTTTTCTGAGGAGTAAGCTTCACCCAACTTGAAGCCAAGAATATTTGGAAGGGTGGGGTGTTTTTTCTCATTTTATACATTGCACATTTTGTGGCAATGTTTTTCTTGGGTTTATTACATTTTTGATTGTAGCACAGTCATTACTTCATTTTTCTAAACATATGTATTTAAAACCCACAAGGGCCTGTGAAATCTGATACTAAAATAAGACATCATATATATCAAACCCATGGTTTCTTTAAGAAAGCCATTTTTTAACCTCTACTTGAGAGTTCCTTTCATGTGGCAGGAATTTATTTTTTTCCTTTCTTTATAATTTTGTCCTTCACGGTGATCATTGGTATTAAAGTAGAAAATGAAAAATGTGCTACTGCTTTTTAATGAAATCAGTTAAAACTATTAAAAGAAAATATTTTATTAAAAGAGAAGAGAAAAACCCATACATTTTTGAATAGGAATTAGCTGTCGGAGAGAACTGTATTATTTCACCAGTATAAGAATTTGTTACACAAAGGAATCAAATAGTTTCTTTCAAGTGATGTTGAATGAGGTGGGTGTTCTCAGTCCTTTGGACACCTTAGCTGTCGTGACCATCTCTGACGCATGCTGATTTATTGTTCTTTCGGGATAATTTTCTTTCTGAAACATTTTTCTTTTAGGATGATTTCAAAAGGTACTCTTTAATCTTTACCTGTGTCTTTCAAAAATACATTCAAAATACTTCTTTTTTGTTAGCATTGCTTTTTTCTAGTATTATTTGTACTAAATCTAATGAAATAGTAAGGATTCAAAGTACAGAGATGCATGTACTATATGTCCTTTCTCTGAGATTTTTTTCTTCACAAAGAAGAAAAACCTCAGGTTTTCACAGGTGTTAGAGAACACAGAAAAGTGTAAACATTCTCTATAAAACTTGTATTCTCATTTCCTTTCTGGTCGAGGAATGCTTGTTGCCATATGTGAATATCATTTAAAGAGGTGTCATGGTGTTTCAAGCATACTTTTCAGAACATTACAGATATTCAGGGAGACCTACTCAGAGGCATGGCTGACAAAGGGCAAGGGTAATCAGCAAAAATAATGGGTAGGGATATTTAAATTTTGAGAGGGTGTTTATATCTTTCTGTCTGCAATGTATAATGTGGCATTGATATGATATGCTTGTGTAGTTTTTATTTTTCCTTCTCAAATTTAGTTGCTATACTGCTAGCATCTTGTTTTCAAATACATTATAAACCTAGAGTAAATTTCTATAGCTATAGGATATTTTTCCTTCAAAAATGTTTTTGAAAGAAAAATATATTCAGGGCAAAATCCATGGCAATAACTCTGTAAAATTCTATTAGGGAATGCTTTTACGTTTTACACAGGTTCTGGAACTTCTGTATGTGAAGGCTTTCTTGTGAGAGAAAATATTTTTTTTAAAAAAAAAAAAAGCCTCACTGGCTTAAGGAGTACTGAGATTTGTGATGAACTTTTGTTACAGAGGCTTTTCATTTCATTGTTTTAGATGAGTCATAATAAAGCCCTGGTTTCACCACAGATGAATTCCATTTGGTTTTTTTTCTAGAACATTACTGTGGTTATTATCACCAGGTCTGACACCATTAGGTTTTCCCAGGCTGCCAGCATGAGGAGATACAATACACTTTGCTCTCAATGTCAAAAAGATTCATTATCAGTGTTGTAGGGTACCAGAACTTCATATACCCTGGCCTCAGACCACAGAGTGCTGTAAAGGTAAGGGTGGAAATGCTGATCTATCAAAGACTGTTGTACAGAGCAGAGGGCAGACCTGATGTGTCTTCAGTAGTCTTTCCCGCTGCAGAAAAAAAGAAAGATGAGATATAGTGTAGTGCTGCAATACAGCTAAGAGGTGAAAAAAACCCTAAGTCTATGCCGTCATTTGCAAAAGTGAGCCAAACTCTTACCTACTGAGAGGTAATCAGAATAAAAAGTTGTGGGTAGTCATGCATGAGAACTTTGATTTCCCAAGAAATGTAAGTATCATCTCAGATTGTGGTCAGCTAGTCACTTGTGACTGACTGTGTGAATGGAACCAGTCTGGCAAACTCTTAAATGAAGAAACAAACCAACCTTTTCTTACTAGCATCCCCTGTCTTTTTGTCACAGTCACCTTTGGCTAGCAGTTTCATTCACTTGTCCACCTTGCTTTTCTCATGATGACCTATGGCTAGAGGTTTATTAGGTTTGTGCTTTATTGTATGTGCTAATGTCATGTAATCACTGCACACAGTAGCTGTATGTAGATGTACAAAAGGTCCAGAGGGAGATTGGTTTATGTAGAAAGATCCTAGAAGTGGTAGAAATAGGTCTTAAGGGTAGTGGCATAATCTCCAATATTTGTTTACACTATATATCCCTTCACAGAGTACTTGAATAATCTTTGTGTGTCTGTCTGGGTGGCTGCTACCATTCCTCTAAGGAGATAGCGTGTTCTTTTAATGCTTGGGGGGCGATCTGGTAAGAGGGGGAAGACACCCGTTAGTTCTGTGAAAGCAGCTTCACTTCCAACTCCTTCCCTGATCCCAGGTTTGGTGAATTAAAAATATAAAACCAGACTAGGTGAGTATGTAAATGAGATTTCCTGCTAAGGAATGCAAAAAATACCCTTTCATGAAACCTGGCTTGAATTTAGTATCCGTGTTGAATTTCTCTCCAGGATTGCTCCAGATTATTTCACACCAGAAAGACAATGAAAAGATTCAGTTTCTTGGTGGTATATCAGATACTTCAGTTAACTGTGATTCCAGCTGCTTGTAAGTCCCTCACAAGCTACAAAGGGCAAAGTCCAAGTTCATTGCTGTGTTCTTCTGCATTAGATATATGGGATTCACTACTTTGGTTAACCTCAGTGAAAACTGATAGGTGAGTTCTGCTAGCTTGTGAGACAGGCGCGAGGTATCTGTGATGGATGTTTTAGCGTGTCTGTACTGGTCCTTTTTCTTTCCATCATACTACTAATAATTTTGCCTCTATCTTCATCTGGTTTAGAAAAACAAGAATCTGTATGAGGGTTGAGTATGAAGCGATGTCAATAGTCTATATAATGGCTCTTTTTCCCTATCATCTTCTGGGGTTTGTTTGCGGTCTGTGAGACTACAGTCAAATCGGCTGTATTAGTCTGTTGTGTTACCTGATAGCTGTGAGCTTTCTGGCTTACTTGTGCTGCTCAAGAATAGTAGCCATGTTTGTGATATTCAAAGGCTGAAAGTCAGATGCTACATGTGAAGCGTAAGTAGGACCAGAGATGTAAAAATTTTTTTTAGGATCCTGCCCAAATGAGAACAAAACTGATGTTAATTTTGGCTAATGTGGATAAAACTGATTAAAAATAAACTTAAGAAAATACATATTTTAAGAAATTTCTTCTAATCCTTTAATACATTTAAAAATCCAATTGGGAGAGCTTATATTAGGAATAAGCCTTAAGTATATTTTATTGAAACTATATAAATAGTATTCTACCCGTATGCACTTCAATTCCTGTAAAACTTTTGCAAAAGCTGTTTAAGGCTCAAGACATTTATTATGAGTTTATTTATTATTTAAGTGGTTAAGACTTTAGAACATAAATAGTTTTGACAGTCACACCAACTATAGGTATCAAGAATATTTTCTGTATTTCTCATTAGTAGTCCCTTTAAAATTAAGAAGCCACTTGGAAGTTCAAAAAATATAAAGCCTCTTTCTTGTTTCATTTTAGGAATAAAAGCTTTGTGTGAGAGGCTGAGTTCTACCAGCTCTATAGTTTCACTAGTGTTTACATAAAACCAGTAGATAGTTCCCTAGCTACCTACTACCCACATACTAAAAGATCATGTTTTTATTGTTTAATAAATTGTTAGATATTTAACATTTTGAAAAGTCTGCCTTTATTCCTATTATATTCCAACACATCTAGTGCATTTTCATTCGGTATTTAAAAGCCAATCAAATTCCAGTTTCTTTCCAAAAATGACTTAACAGAAATAAGTACACTTGTAATAATTTAGTAAATAAGATGTCATTGCTGTTTTAGCATCAGAAAATACAACTTAGATTAATTTTTGTAAGTTAGATAATTGCTGAATGCATTTATAGTCTTGTGACTAGCAGAAGGTAATATTACATTAAAACTCTATTCATTTTCTCATTGAGGTGTTTTAATCATTTCATGCAATGAATGAATTAGTCTTGCAATAGGAAAATAAATGGAACAAATTCAAAAGCGAGATTTAAATTGATCGTTCAACTCAGCTTTTCTGTTTGAGAATTTAAATTGGTTTAGTTTGGATTAACATGTTTAGTCTATTATTTTGCCTTCTATTAATGAAATTTTACCTGGAATGTGTAGTCTGTATTTAACATTGGATGATAAAGTAAATACACTGTTTGAGGTCTTCCCGTGTATATTGTGTTTGCGTTGCAAGGTTTTGATAGTGGGCGACTACAGAGGTGGCTTCTGTGCCAAGCTGCCAGCAGCTTCCCCCATGTCCGACAGAGCCAGCGCCAGCCGGCCCCAAGATGGACCCGCCGCTGGCCAAGGCCGAGCCCATCAGTGACGGCGGTAGCGCCTCTGGGACAGCGTATTTAGCAAGGGGGGGATAAACTGAGCAGCAACCTGCAGCCAGAGAGGAGTGAGGCTGTGAGAGCAACAGCCCTGCAGCCCCCCAGGCCAGCGCAGAGGGAGGCAGGAGGTGCCCCAGGCCCCAGAGCAGAGGTTCCCCGGCAGCCCGCGGTGAAGCCCCTGGCGAGGCAGGCTGTGCCCCTCAGCCCGTGGAGGGCCGTGGTGGAGCAGATCCCCACCTGCAGCCCACGGGGACCCCAGGCCGGGGCAGGGCGATGCCCCGAGGAGGCTGTGCCCCGCGGGCAGCCGGCGCTGGAGCAGCTCCTGGCAGGGCCTGTGGCCCCGTGCAGAGGAGCCCAGGCGGGAGCAGGTTTGCTGGCCGGGCCTGTGCCCCCGCGGGGACCCGCGCTGGAGCCGCTGTGCCTGAGGGGCTGCGCCCGGGGGGGGACCCGGCTGGGGCAGGCTGGGAAGGGCTGCTGCCCTGGGAAGGGCTCGCGTTGGTTGGAGAAGTCCATGGAGGGCCGTGTCCGTGGCAGGGACCCCCGGCTGGAGCAGGGCCCGAGTGTGAGGAGCCTCCCCCGAGGGGGCAGGAGCGGCAGAGGCAGCGTGTGATGGACTGACCCAGCCCCATGCCGTCGCTGTCCCCCTGTGCTGCTGGGGGGAGGAAGGGGGGGGGGGGGGAAGATGCAGAGAATTCATGAATAAAGTTGAGCCTGGGAAGAGGGGAGGGGTAGGAGTAATGGTTTTATTTTTTATTATCCTACGCTGATTTGATCGCTAATTAATTAATTTCCCCAAGTCGAGTCTGTTTTGCCTGTGACGGTAATTGCTGAGTGATGTCTCCCTGTCCTTACCTTGACCCTTTGTATTTTCTTTCCCCATTCAGCTGAGGAGCGGGAGCAATAGAGTGGCTTTGGTGGGGACCTGTTGTCCAGCCAGGGTCAGTCCACCACACTGTAGGGGTATACCAAATAACTAGGGAAGACAGTTGATCTGATTTGTTTAGACTGACTTGAAGCTTTTATTGCTGAAAGCTTGTAGAGGGTTGGTAGGAAATCTTGCACTCATCAGCGTTATTTTCAGACGTTTACTCTGTGCTCTCTACTTCTTTCTGTGCCAAGGGAAGGATCCTGTGCCTGTACCATTTGAATACAGCTGAATGTCTAGGTTTTTTTCAGTCAGCTGTTCACTGCACCTCTTCTGGTTCTTCCCCCCTGAGCCTTGGCCCCAGCACCAACAGCTGGTGCAGCACTGCCAGCTCAGTCAAGCATGGCTGTGGGGGGAGAGTGGCTCTAGAGCAGTCAGTGGCACTTTGTCTTTTTGATATATAGGACAGCTATCTTGGTATTGCTGCTTCAGTTCCTAGTGTTTTTGTGTGTCACTCGCAAGCTAGGTCGTGGCTGCTGTCTTCTAAGGCAATTTCAGACATTTTGCTGGCATATAATAGCAAGACCATAGGCACACGGTTCCTTGAAGATTGTGGGAAAGCTTCTGCTTTGGCTTCATCAAACTGGGTGTCCAGTACTGCATGCATTGCTCTATGAAACACTTCAGCAAACAGTGCACATCTAGACATCTAGTCAATTCTCCACCTGTATATGGCTGCTGTATATATTGAGTAAATACACTTAGGGTGTGTGTTTAGCCTCAGCCCTAAGCAAAATTTTGATTTATTAAAGAAATAAAGAATCCCAGGATATAGTGCTGGATGCATGCTCAAGAGATTATTTAATACAAACGCTAACACTGGGACAGATTCCAGTATATGTACCAGCCAGGACTGGTGTGTATTTGATGATCTGATGAAGGTCATTTTACAAACTTCCCAGCTCTGTTCGGATGTTGATTAAAACATCAACAGCTACACTCACTTTTAGACTATCTGTGAACTTTCTTTTTCTTGCCCCAGTGGCCATGAAGAGCACTTATCTCCATTGACTTCAACAGCCCTTTATGTTTTTCTGAGAAGTTACAATTACACCTTTTACTTTTCTGTTTTCAGACCACACAAATGTGTTTTCTACAGCCTTCCCTCATAAGTTTTGTTTTCTTTATCTGTTGTCACTCTTGTGTACTCTGAAACTGGTATAACTTGCATGCGTTATAAACATTTTTTTACTCTGTGTGACTTCATATCAGGTCTAGAAATTAGTTCTGAAGCGTTTTGGTTTACACACCAGCCGCGAGTAAAAATTGTTGCTCCCTTGTGACGATTTATGGATCTGTATGAAATGAGCAGATGATTTCAAACAAATAAATACTGAACACATATATGATAGCTAAGTGCCTCTCTTACAGCATCATTGTTAGATTTAGGAACAGATCGGGAACCCTTCTAAGCTCTGGGAGGAGGCTGCACCGTGTGCAGGGCAGGGCTGCGTGGCTGAAATGCTGCCTGCTGCAGGATTCCAGGTGCCCTGTCTGCATAGTGTCAGGAAACATTCACTGTCTGCCACACTATTGTCTGGACAGGTTGGCTTTAGTCAAATTATTTTTCCATATTTAAAACATATTTTATTTTGACAAGATCAAATTTTTTTTTCTCTTGGCAAGCAGTCTAGTATAAAGACCATTAGAATTAAAAGTATAACCACAGAAGTTTTCAGTTTTTTTCTGGTAAAACTGTGTGTTTGAGAATTTTATAATATAAAAATAAGTAGTGTTTTTGCTGGTGTTTTTTGCAGATTTTTGTAGGGTTTTGAGGAGGGTGGCAGGGGAGAAAGTAACTGAAATCTCTACTTCCCAACACGTTTTTGGGGAGCTTGGTGTGTAGAGACCTTAGTCCAGCATTTAGATTTAGGTAACACTGGCTGCATGACCAGTAGAGGGAGCCCAGAATCACAAAATATTGGAAATATTTTTGAATGGGGGAGCTGGGGTGAGAATCTTTCTTTGATAATGTACGGGAATTTTGTGATTATATTTGGCAGTATGCACCAAATACTACCAACTTATAGTGACTCTTGGAAAGAGTATTTATGAAACTTTGAAATGCTTGATGTCTTTTAAATAATCAAATTGTATTAACGACTTTTATATTGGAAGGCTAATTAGTAATTTTTTTCTCTTTCCTATGTTGCTGGTTGTTGTAACTTCATATGACCTTTGCAGAAAGTAAGTAATTTTTCTTTTTTAAAATCTAATTAAAAGTGTGCAGGGTGGGTATACTGCTTGTATATATGCATATATGTGTATTTATATAAAATAAACATACAAGCAGGAAAGGATCATTCTTAAAGACATAGCGCTACAGAGGCTGACTCCCATGTATGAATGACTTGTGGAATACCACAGTGGCTTACAGCAATATCACCCAAAAGAGGATAAATAGTGTGAACCTTCTGCACCTGAAGGCTGTAAATGGTAAACGTATTCCTGGTGTGTAGACTAGGGGATATTTGCAATACATTTGTTTAAAATACATTATGGCTCTAAAAATTCACAGATATCAAGTTACGAAGTAGAATTTATTGTATCCAATTTGATTTAACTGAATCAAAGTTGAACTGACTTGGAGTGTTTCAAGAACTTAGGTCAAACTGTGCCGGTTTTGATATTCAAAGAGCCTTATATTTGGCAGTCCTTGGCCGGTGTATTAATATGTGCCAGCAGCTCTGAGCAGAACGAATATGTCCTCAGGCTGTAGGAGAATTTAGAAAGCATGCAATAAGTAGTATGGATCCCTCAGAAACTGCTCTGTGATTCAGATATCAGTCTGTGTCATAGGATCTTTGATTGTTGGGCTTTCTAACCACAATCCCATGTGTTGTGATAGCATGTATTACAAGTGTCTCCAGCATCCCTTGTGGGTAACGTTTGGGAATCCTAATACAGTTTTTTAAGAATGACTGTGCTGACAGAAGAATAGACAAGTCATTGGCCAACGTGGGTCAAAATAGCAGGGATAAAGGACACTGCGGAATTTCAGTTTGAGCCGCTAGCTCAAAATAAATCCAGCCTCACAGTATTCAGATCATTGTTTCATTTGCAACTTGTGTGGTTTGTTTTGTGCTCATTATAGACATACCCAAATTCAATTTTCAAGAAGGGTGATATGGCCCTTTGGTTACATGCCAAGTTATTTAGGAATTGCAGGTATCTGTAGGAAACAAGCATAACAGTAGTTAAAGTACTTCTTGGCTTAGTAACTGATACGGATTTCTTTGTAAGTCAGAGAGTAGTTTCTATTGTCCACTTGCCAGTTGGCTAGACTTTGAAGATTAAGATATCTGCTGTGAGCACAGTAGTGGTCATGAGGTATTGCCAGATCCTCTATTTTGGGTTCATTCATCTTGTATAATTTTAATTGGATAATGATATCTAAAAATAAGAGTGGGGTCCAGAATATCAGCATCGGAATAGGAGGATACAAATAGTGCATACATGCACACAGATTGTTTCTTGATATATTGAGTTTGTCTTCCACTGCAGAGTCAGCAAGTTCTTTCTATCTCGCAGAGAAAGTCTTAATCTGTGATAATGTTTCACTAAAAAGATCCAAGACTCTGAGAGTCGAAATTGCTTCATGTTATGTATGTTAACATATGGAAAAAATTATGGAAGTAGGACTGCTCTGTTAAACATCTTGTGTCTTTGCTTGTCAGACATTAATACAATAAGGAAAAGGTGCAAAGAGAAGTATCCTACTTATTCCAAAATTGTTTTAAGTAATCATTAAACTCAATAAAATATCTCTTAATGTTTTCTGTGCTACTGCTAGCAATATCATTATATTTCTACCATATTTAGGTTTTTTTGTGTTACAGTATTATTTCAAAATGGAATGTGGAATTAGTTTTATCTGCAAGGGAAAAAAAGAAACAAAAACTTTTCAGAATTTTTGTATTTTATTTTTAAATAATAATTATATTTATTATTATATTAGGGTTATAATATTACAGTACTCAGATATCAAATATCTGATAAGCTTATCAACAAGCAGCATTTTTACCTGTACTTTTTGATTTTAGATGTAGTAATGTGATACTTAAGTCATCAATAGTGAATAAATTATATTGGACAGGACCTCCTGTCCTGAGGACACTTTATAGTTGAATTTTTACTGGAAGTGCAATTACCACACTATCTGTCTTGCCACTAACTTAATACATGTACAGTAAGGATTAATTTTATTTTAACAGAAACATGGAAATCAGCAGAGAGCATCATCATATGAAAGATGACAATTAGAGTCCGGTTTTATTTATTAAAAAATTCAGTCATGCAATTTTCAACTAAGACTGGATGTTGTGTTGTAATAATGCATAATAAAGAGCAATAGTTTCTGATGGACTTTTGAAGCCCTGTTCCTGGTTTATAGTTGAGTGTATAATTAATCCTGAAATACTTAGCAACACACTTAATTTAATGCACAGGCATTGTTCCACTTAACCAAGTGGAATATATTTATGTGGCTAAAGATAAGCATGCGTGCAGGCTCGGGACCCCAGGGAAGAAGCACAGTTTCACATTCCATCCCTGAGTTCACTGTGTACATTTGTCTGTAAATGGGGACAAAGACGTGATAGTACATCTATAAATCTGGTACTTTAAATTGAAATGAAATAAAATAATTTATGACTACCTTCTTACCCACCATTTCTTAGATCAACTTTTCAGAATAGTGTTAAGTGTAGCTAAGGTAGAAACACTTTGCTTTATTTTTCTCATGTAAACACGCATATATTACAAACACATCTCTATACAAGCACTCTTTTTTTCTTAATGTCTTGTGTTTCTTTTTAAATAGTCCTTTTAACATGCATTCCACAGTGGTATTGCAATTACTACCTTGAGTAGGTCAATCTCTTAATCTTTAAACCAACTCTAATTAGAAAAGATAGTGCTTCATAGAAGATTCAAACATGCTTGTATTTTTTTATAGCAATGCATGCTGATTGTGTTAAGCCAGAAGAAGGCTTAACTATATATCACTTTTAATTTTAAATGTGTTCTTCCTGGGCTCTTTATTATTCTTTTGTTGCCTTTCATCCTATGGGATGCAGCTGCCCTTGAACTTGGTACTGTTTTGATCATTCATGTGCAGCAGCCACATTGTCTGTAACATTTCAAAACTGAGGCTTCATGGTGTTATTTACGAAGTAATTTCACATAAATATTTGGACTTTGGTTCTCCCAGAATGTGGAGCTGGTTGCTGTATGAAGAAAAGCATAATTCTAATTCACAGACTTTTTGCCTCGAGCCTAGGGGACAGATGCATATGATTAAGTTTGAAACTGGCCTGTTATTGTAATGTAGATGTTTTCAGGGTTGAGAGAATTTAAAAAAAAAAGGGTGTGGGGGGTGGGGGGTGGGGGGGAGCAAAAAAAGCTGGACAAGCATGAGTTTTAGAAAAAATAGACCGATGGAATAGTTTTACAAGAGGCACTCAGTCTTGGACTGCACAATTTTATTTTGCAGTGGAACCTCTCCATTAGCTTGCCTGAATGCAATGCTTCATACTAACACTCGTGTAGGTGATGGAACATTCTTCAAAATCCCTGGGAAGTCAGGACTCTACGCTCTCAAAGTAAGTTTAAATTTTGTATATGGCAAGTGCATAGCACTATTAATCCATTTTATGAATGTCTCAATAGAGATAAAGGTAAACAGATTAGATTCTTTAGAGAGGAAATGACCTGATAGTCCTTCTAACTGCTTTCAGATGTCTTTTGAAAGGATTTATAATGAAAGTAAACATCAAATGTTTTATCCTAGAAAGCATATACATGTTCTTACATTTGGCATATGGTATAAAAAACACGTAGCATAGCTAAAATGCTGCTTTTTCAGAGTTGCTCACAGAAAGGCCTTTGTTTTATGAGCAGTAAGCTCAAGAGGATCACTGTCTTCCTCATTAAGTAATTGTTTTAACCTTTTATTTTTGAATAGTTAACATTATTTGCAAGTCTGATATAAAGCAGCTTTTAATTTACAGGTTGCATTATTGCTTTTGAGAAGGAATATAATTATAGTGATAGAATTTTGCCTTTATGCTATTTCTATTCCTTTTCCTCTTTATTTTTCTTTTTTGGTCTGTATATAATGGTTTCTGTGGGTGGAAATTTTTTCTTGCTGTAGATGGTCAAACTTAGAGGGGTTTCACAATAGGAGTGGAGGAATGTGAGTCAGAGGTGAGAAACAAGAAAGTGACATTATATATTTGGCAGTCTGAATGTAGTCAGTTACAATTTTGGGCTGGGGGGAAGGATCTTTTGTAATTTATTACAGACTTATTTGATGTAAGGGCTTTAAACATATAAAACGATATAGATTTGCCTGTTGCTGATAACTAAAAATTCTGTATCTGAGCTTGAATTAGTAGTTTTCAGAAGCTCTATTTCCTAATTTACTAAAACAAATGCTGTTGTTTTTCTTTAAATCGGGAGATATTCTTGGCACAAATCCAGGTATTCACAATCTCTCCCATGCTTGTGAGCTCCAGGTTGCTTCAGTTATTTGAATTCAAAAAACAGGGAAAGGCAGAAAAGAAACATTAAAGGATTTGTGTTTTGCTGCAATGTTGTGGACACTCAGCTGGAAAACCAGGATTTTTAACAGCCAAACAAGTCTGGTTTTGTTTTGTTGCAAGATCTTGCATTTTATTCGACATTTTTAAAAAAAGTATGTTACGACTTTACAAAATAGCTTTTTTGCTTTTGCTTGGCAAGTTGTCTCATGAAATCTGTTTTTATATCTTTCTCTGAAGTACCTCCCAAGCATATTTTATTTTATTCTAGTTTTTGAAATGTAAGCATGAGGAGTACACTGCAGTAATCTATTTTCGCAGATGCAGCAGGATCATGATTGATTTTTTTCTTGTTAATTTCAGTTTTCTTTTTCTTTTTTAATGGTAGAAAGAAGAATCAACATGCCCTACTGATGGAACATTGGATTTAGGATGTGAATCTGAGTTAGATGGCGCTGAAATGGCTGAGACAAACAATAATAATGGAGAAGAAAATGGTGGTAGGTATTTTAATTTTGATGTTAGAGGGCACATTTTGGGAAAAGAAACAGTGTTGTTTACTTAAGATTTTCATGGTGTGGTTTCTAAACAGTATTAGTGTTGTGTACTCAATGGAACTATTTTTGACTGACTCCCTCTTTTTTGACCTTGTAAAGAAATCATTAACACCAAGTGCCTCTATTTGACTTAGATTTGTAAAAGACAATGAGTAATGATGTTGGGTGTGCTTTAAGTAACTAATTTTTTGGCTTACAATTTTTTTGTTCTAGGCCCCACAGCTAAAGAGTAATTTGCTTTATTGGGCATCAGACTTGCAGCTGTCAGATAGACATCTCACTGATTTCAGAGTGGGCATGTGGGGTTGGTCCCTCAGTAGAGTTCTGGGCACAGGACAAAGGTTTGTATTTTTTTTTGTTTCAGGCAGAGATTCTCCTGGGTGCCATGTTGATGTAAAGACATGCTGAAGTATGAGATTGTGAATTTTTTTCTCTGAGATAATGACAAACTAAAACATTGCAAGACCTTGAAAATGACAACCTTAGAAATATTTTTTTCTTTTTGAGAGGTAATAATTGCTCATTAAGAAAACAGTTCTTCAGTCACCTAAAATTACTTGCAAGTAATAGAAATTGAATATTCTTCTTATTAAAACTACACTCATTTAATTCTTATAAACTGAATGCTTTATAATAAAATCAAGTTTCCCAGGACCTCTGAAACAAATCTTTCCTTGATCAGTTCTTCTCTTCTGCTGCCACTTGACAACCTGTCCCACTGCTGGACTGCATTCTACTGCTTTGGTTCACTTCATATATGGTGAGAGGGTGTCCTGTTTACAACTAGGACATGAAAAAGCTCAGCTCATGTTGTTCTGCTGCAGACTTCCCTTTTTGGTCTTGAGCAACTTAGCTTCCATGCTGCACCTGTACAGGACTGATACTACTATTTCAGTATTACTTGCTACCAGCACTGAAAAAAATCACAAAATGCTCAGTGACAGGAGTAACAGAACTACCTAAGACAGGTTGTTGTGGATCTAGTGGTGAAATTTTGAAGCTTAGTGGGAAAAAAAAAACAAGTGAAGAATTATTAAATAGCTCTGTGTCTTCATTTTCTTTGATATTTTATGTCTAGAAGTTAACAGACTCTGAACGTGCGGTGGTTTTATGCTTAGGTAATATATATGACATGTATAAGTGAACATACCTATTTGTAGTTCTTCAACAATTCCTGTCTGATATTCTGACAAACTGTTCCTGTATACTTTCCTAAGTCACAGGAAGAATACAGGGGTGAAAAGCAGTGCAAATACAGTTACAGATACGTAAAGCAAAAGTTGATGTTACTTGTTATAAACAAATAAAAGTCATGGTAAAACCTTGGAAATTATTTAGGAGTGATAGGATGTAAATAAGGATGCCAGAATGCCTGAAGTAGAAAATTACTGGGTTTTGACTGAGAGGAGGCTGCATACTATTTTCACAGTTTACAGTAATAAAAATAATTCTAGCATTTGTGGTGACATAAAAGAGCAGCTGCTAAAATTAAACGTTTTAAAATATTTTGGATAGAGCAGTACATCACACCTAGATTGTTTTAAAACCTGAGAACTTTCCCTCATGTTTCATCTTTAACCAATCTTGGAAAACTGATATATTTAACTTTTCAAAACCAAGTAATTTTAAATTTTTGATGTCATGCACTGGATATTTTTAAAAGGAGTAAATGGGATGGCAATAGTGAGTTTATACTGCATATAGAAAGACCAACGCTGGATGTGATCTATAAGGAACTGAAGACAGCATATCTTGTATCAGTCAGCAGATACAGAACATAAAACATGTTTGATCATAGCTTTTCTTGAGACAAAGTTTTGTTGTTAAAGATATCTATTCATATATGTGTAGAACTCTGTAAGTGATTTCATTTACAGTATAGAATGCTTGGCTTAAAAACAGGGCCACATCTGAGAAATGCAACCAGTTTTAAGTGGACTGAAAAGTACAAATTACTAGATTTGCAAAGGTGTAGGAATCACCATCCACAGTAGGTATTTTTGCTGTTCTCTTGAAGATGTGACTTGACTACTCTTCATTCAATATCTTTGTCAATACTTTTTGAAAAGTATAAAAACCTTCATGATTAATTTTGTTGATAATAAATAATGATGTTGAGATCCCTCTTTATTGCCTTGTAAATGATTACAGTTGAATAACATGGATTTTTTTTAGGCTGTAAAGGGAAGAAAAAGGGTCACATTTGCACGCTGGAAACATGTATTCAGTAAATCAGTAAATCTGAAAAGTGTTTAAGGATCACAATGGAAAATGAATTGAACATAAATTAGATGCTTTTGCTAATTAGTCCAGTGCAGTTCTTGGACTGTAATTCTGGTAGTACTGATAAAAGAATATAGGCATAGTGTTTCCTTTGGGTGTAACGCTAGTTAAATGATTACTAATGTATTGCATTCATTACAGCTATAAGAAAGAATTAAGAAAAATAGGAAAGGATTTTGAAAAGGCACATAAGAACTCCTGAGTGAACAGGAGTTCCAGTCAGCCATCCCTGGAAAGGTCATGGAACAACAGCTCATCCTGGCTGTCATCTCTAAGCATGTGGAGGAAAAGAAAGTTGTCAGGAGTAGTCAACATGGATTCGCCAAGGGGAAATCATGCCTGACCAACCTGATAGCTTTCTGTGATGGAATGGCTGGCTGGGTAGATGAGGGGACAGCAGTGGGTGTTGTCTGCCTTGACCTCAGCAAGGCTTTTGACACTGTCTCCCCTCATAGGTGAACTCAGGCAGTGTGGGTTAGATGGGTGGACAGTGAGGTGGGTTGAGAACTGGCTGAATGGCAGAGCTCAGAGGGCTGTGATCAGCCGCACAGAGTCTAGCTGGAGGCCTGTAGCTGGCGGTGTGCCCCAGGGGTCAGTGCTGGGTCCAGTCCTGTTCAGCTTATTCATCAGTGACCTGGATAAAGGGACATGGTGTGCCCTCAGCAAGTTTGCTGATACAAAACTGGGAGGAGTGGCAGATACATCAGTGTGTTGTGTTGCCATTCAGTGAGACCTAGACAGGTTGGAAAGTGGGATGGAGAGGAACCTCATGAAGTTCAACAAAGGCAAGTGTGAGGTCCTGCACCTGGGGAGGAACAACCCCACGCACCAGTACAGGCTGGAGGTGACCTGCTGGAAGGCAGCTCTGTGGAGAAGGACCTGGGAGTCCTGGTGGACAGCACGCTGGCCATGAGCCAGCAGTGTGCCCTGGTGGCCAAGAGGGCCAATGGGATCCTGGGGTGCATCAGGAGAAGCGTGGCCAGCAGGTGGAAGGAGGTTGTCCTCCCCCTCTGCTCTACCCTGGTGAGGCCATGTCTGGAGTGCTGTGTCCAGTTCTGGGCTCCCCAGTTCAGGAGAGACAGGGAACGACTAGAGAGGGATACAAAGATGGTTAGGGTACTGGAGCATCTCCCTTGTGAGGAAAGGCTGAGGGAGCTGGGGCTGTTCAGCCTGGAGAGGAGAAGACTGAGAGGGGGCCTTATCAATGTCTGCAAATATTTTAAGGGTGAGTGTCAAGAGGACGGGGCCAGGCTCTTTTCAGTGGTGCCCAGCGACAGGACAAGGGGCAACAGGCACGAACTGCAGCACAGGCAGCTCCATCTGAGTATGAGGAAGAACTTTACCTTGAAGGTGGCAGAGCCCTGGCACAGGCTGCCCAGAGAGGCTGTGCAGTCTCCTTCTCTGGAGACATTCAAAACCTGCTCTGTGCAGCCTGCTCTAGGAGAACCTGCTTTAGCAGGGGGCTGCACTAGGTGATCTCCAGAGGTCCCTTCCAACCCTGACCATTCTGCAATTTCATAAATACCTCGTTTGCCTTGGGAAATTTAAGGGGGGCAGTCTAGTTAGTTTATCAAAGATGAGTTGGTGACTTAATCAGTTTGTAAATGTTTGAGAAAAAATATTTGTATAGAAAATACTTGGTTTAGCAGACCAAATCTAACAAGATGCCTATCAATTGAACTTTTCACACTAAAGCTGGGATTATTTTTCTTTCCAGGAGACTATTCTGTGGCATAAAAATAACATTTGATTCAGTATAAAACACACTTTATGAAATTCTCCGACTTGTGTTTTATAAAAGGTCAATAAATAGTGTGTCTCCTTTCAGCCTTAGTATGTGTGATACATACCAGGATGGGTGTTGTTTGCACATTGTATTCTTAATTGCCCAATTGATTGCATTTTTATTTGCTCTTGTTTCCACTGTGGTAGAGTGCAGAAGCCCCAGTTCTGACAGAGTGATCAGAAATTGCCTAGCAGGAATTTTAGAAGTGCCACTTTAGGGTTAGCTGGAAGCAGAGGATGAAACCCTAAGCAACAGCCTCAGTCCGTTTGTAGGCTTTTAGATTATAGTCTTCAGCTTTAGGGCTAAAAAGTACCAGATGACACTCAGAGAAGAATTATTCCCCAGCAGGCACAATTTTCCCAGCATAACTGCAGGCTACTGAACAATTTTATTAGCATAATAATATAAAAATTCCTCACAGTTATAAACACATGACTTGGTGAAAGCTGTTATTCCATATCGATATTGCTAAAATCACAACTGGAATGGTCTCACCGTTAGATTATTCAGATGCTGTGGAGACAATTTTTTTCCCCACCTTCTCCAGAGGCGTATGTTAAAGAAACTCTGTAAGCTACAGTTGGTTTTGTTTGGAATGGGTTTTCTATAGAAGCTCTCCAGCAGTCTCGTATCTTTTTTATAAATTCTATTTCCCTCAAATACAGGGGCAGCATGTAAAGATGCAGTCAGTATCAGTAAAAGAATTAAAATCTCAATTACTGTTGCCTGGGAAAATGATGACTGTAATATCCTTTTGCCTGTCAATAGGATGTTCTGTTCTCAAAAAGCATTTCTCCCTAGGGTTTCTGAAGCCAGGGCTAATCCATCAACCACAGAGCACAGTTGATTAAAAATTGTCTTCGTGCAAGCCAATGGAATGCACAATGATGTAACTGTGGAGGAGGTAGCAATTCCTATGGTGCTGTGACTTCCTTCCCCTACCCAACCCAAACATAGGTTCGATGTTTGCCCAAATATGAGCAACATATGTCTCCTCTTCAGGCACTTTGGTTTTCAGTACTTCCTAAAACTGTAAGTTTTTCAATTGCGAACATGAAGCAGCGGAATTAATTTCTTAGGCAGTTTTCCTATATATACTAAATTAAATGATGGACAATAGAGGATCAGATTCATGCTGAATCCTGAAATTTTGTCTTCATACCTACTGTCTGTGGTCTTGAACACCTTGTGCATTTTGGACTAGGAAGCTACTAGGATAACTCCTGTAGTGAGGAATGAATATTCACCATTGTTTCAAACCTGAAGTCCACATTTAGATCTTCAGTTCCTTTCCAGGAACAGAATTTCTGGCGATTCAGGGAAACCTGTTACCCTCAGCATCTGTCTCTTAGGAATAATATCAGATAATTCTGCAGAATATGTCCATTGCACATGGCAGCATCTAGATGTGGGACAGGCTCTTCTAAAAGCAGGACAGTAACAGAATAGCAGCTCGAACATACAAACTTTTAGATGACATATCAGAAAGAGACAGCTTTTCCCTTTTTTTGTTTTGTTTTGGTGGTGGTTTGTTGTGGGTTTTTTTTTTTCATCTCCCTGCAAGCGGCTATAAAATAAAAATATTATACCCAGGGTTGATTTTAACTTCTGTTTGTTTCATTCCCACTGGAGGGGAGTCATAAGAATGAGAGAAGATATTGTAGAGCTTGAGGGATAGATCTTTCTCATCTGCTTTTTTTTTACTGTACAGTAGAGTTAATGAGGCCTAAGAAATTGGTGGCTTAGTGATGACAGGCTGTATATTTTTAGTGGAAAGTGTTGACTTCCTTTGGAATAAAGATTCACAGTTTTCAAAGCTTTGTGAAATGTTTAGGCTCAAAAGCACGCCGAGAATATAATGTGATTCAGTGCAAGCTACCAAGCTGATGTGGTATTTGATGTCTTTTTCCAAAAAATACTATTCAATATTATTTATCATTTCACAGTGCTAGTATTGCTTTTCAAAAAGAGTATTATAGTCACAGTAGTGCCCTTGATATATTCATCTGTTTTTGCTTGCTTTGGCGAACTTGTTCAATTAACTAACTCCCAAACTGGTTTTCATTTTCAAGAGCTGATGGCAACAGTCGAGTTCTGAATTGTTCAGATTTTGCGAGTTGGGCTCTAGAGATCAAAGAATGATGGAGGTGAATTACTTGATACATCTGTGTTGGCAAAGCATGACCATTTATGTCAATACAAGTATAGATCTATGTCACCCAAAGAAAATATTGAATTTTATGGATATTTTAGAGAGAGATTTGTGTGTATGTTTTCCTAAGGGAGTTCTCTGTGAAGTTTCCTATCTCCAGAGTGTGTGCATACATTTTATGCTTGAGGTAGACTCTAGTCTTTAGCATATGGTAGCAATATTAATTTGTGTTTTGTAATGTGGCCATTAGTAAACAATCCTTCTCATCTGCTGTGGTTTCTGTAGCAAAGAAGGAAGTGAACTGCTGTTGTTTTTACTGGTTTGATTTTAAATCAGTATGGTCTGTCTGAAATCGGAATTAATGGTGCTATTTATTTTGGCAAAATAAGCCCCTTAAAGCACTCCAGAAATTTTTCCTGTCCATTTAGTTACAGAAATCTGTTTATAATTATTCTTAATAATTTTCACTGGCAATGAGGTAGAATAATTTTGAGTTGTATTCCTACAAAGATCGTTTCTTTGATGAAACACTTCTAATATGCTTTAGGTAGGTGTAATATTTCTGGAGCAGGGAAGGTAAAGGGTAATAACAAATAACAGAGATAGCCTATAGAATTTGAAATTAAAAGATAGCATTGCTGATTTTTATAAATGATAGCCTTTCAAAATACTTGCCAAAACTGGTCTTGGAAAAATGGAAGAGAGGAAGTTATTTTAAATGGAGGTTGTCAAAAACATTTTTAACGTGCTCTCCTTGCTAAGTAATTCTAATTCTATGATTCACGTTAACACTCTGTGAACACTCACTAAAGGAGGTCTTATCTTCAGAAACCCAGCTGCTCCTCCAGCTCATACCCTAACACTTTATGGCTTAATAGTTGTTTTTTGCTTTATTCCTTCACTCAGTCCTGGCCCTTGAAGAAGCTGATTTAAAGAATGGAGCCTAATTATTCTCCACTAAATGGAAATGCCTCCTGTAGGCTTAAAACTGTTCTTGTTCGCCTTTTCTACTGTAGCAATAATGGTGAATCGTCTTTATTTGCTACCCAAATATTTTTCCTTCATCTGTCACATTCTTTCAGGGTTCTTTTTATTCCTCCGTAGCATCCAGTTTATTTTTAGCATTCTTTTCTGATAAAGCTTTTGAAGCGAACATGGATCTGATAATATTCATGCATCTCCAGTGTTTATGGACAAAGCAGTTGCAGCTTTCCAAAGCTGAACATATGTACAAAGACCACTGTCTCTTCTTGCATTTGTTTTTCTTTTACTGTGTTTGGTTTCCATAGCAGAAATGCCTGCTTTGTTCTTAAGGCATTGTTTTTTTAACTAGGATCATCACTGTTAATTTCAAACACTTACATATTTTTCTGTCATATTTTCCCCTTTTTTTACTTTTGCCCCATTCAGAGAAGAGCAGTTGGACTTTATCCATATAAATGAACAAATAAATACGATTTTCTCTGCTCACAGACATTGTATTATAGTGAGATTTTGGAACGGATTGATATAAATCATGCAGTAGCAGATCATGTTTTAAAGAACAAATTTATTCATTGTCTTATACTTGTATTTAATTTCTTACAGAAAAGTCAATTCATATTGTTTTGTAAACAATTAATATTGTTTATTGGTTGTCCTCTAAAAAAGCCTGTATATCAATTTTACTATCTTTTTTGTGAATAAAGTTAATGTTATTAAGCATTTATATAAGTTAACATAATTATTTAGATTTTAATATTTGTATCTTCTACTTTTGCAAGATAGGTCATGACATCTTATTTACTAGATGTTTATGTTTATAGCCATGATTTGTAACAACTGGTTTTAAACAGAAATGGAAATTTAAGTAAAACATGGAAAACAATATTTAAAATAGCTTCTTGCTATTTTAAGCTGCTAGATATATGAAGGAAAATATTTGTAATGTACAAAATATATTTTAGAAAGGAAGTATCATTTGTTGTTAGTAAATGAAGTTGACTTTCTGTAATCACCATGTTTTTAAAAAAATTTTAAGCAGCAGATTTCAGCCTCACATATCTATTTCTTTAGTCATAGACTACAGAAAAAAGTTTGTTTTTCAAAACTCAGCAGAACTAGGTTTCGGTTGCACTAAACCAAAGCAGCCTGAAGTGAGGTATTCCTTCTGTACCTGCAGAAGAGATTACAGTGATGGAAAATTCTTTATTGTTCTAGTGTGTTTGTTTCAGTTGCTTCACACAGTAGAACAATCCCTGTTCCTTGGTTTAACTTTGTTGTCAAAGCAAAACAAACCAATACACTGATAATATTTTTATTTAAAATTGAAGTAATGATAGAAATAAGAAGTATGGCCTCTAATGGACCCTGTCACAATTTCAGGGTTTATTGTTAAAAGAAAGAATGAATGAAAGCACAAAATTAAGATAGAGCTGTGTTTATTTTTACTCATGTGCTGTATCATGACTTGACATTAACGGTTGTAGTATTGAGCATCATCAGCTAGTGTTATCAAACTTGTCCAGGATGAACTTTATCACCAAAATAAATAGGGGAGACTCTTGGATAATGTCCTAGATCAGAGTAATGAAAATCAGACTTTCCCATCTGAACAAGAAAGTAATAGGAGTTGCAGTCATCCTGGAGAAGAGGAATAGTTTTTTCATGACAGGTCATGTTGTATCCTCTCTTAGGAGGGACAGCGAAGTATATAACATTTTCCATTCTTTAGGCATTTTTAAATATGTTCTGTTCTTGTCTCCTTAGCTCTGGGGTTTGTGTGCTCACACTGTTTCTGTTTTTTTCTTCAGTTCTTTGGCTCTCAGACTTTGCCAGAAAACAGTAAAAAAAAATCTCTTTGAAACAAAAGACAAAAGCTGGGTAATTTGAAATGACAGGTTTTTATTTTGGTGTAGGTGTTCTTTGTCTCAGGAGCTTAGCTATTGCCGTGATTTAGATTACATAAACCAGCTATTGTTTTGTTTTCTGCTGACACTTTGCTGCTCCTTTAAGTTGTCTTTTTTGATAGTAAGCTTTGCTCATCATATGGAAAAGATTGATCCAAAGCAGGTGATGCTGTAAACTCAGAGCCTGTTTTGTGTTCCAGCTTCTTTTTATATTTTGACAAATGCTTCAAGTATAAGGGAAGAAAGTGACAAACATCAGTTATAAATCTTATGACAAAATAGGATTTGTCTTATCTGCAAATGAAAATTTTTACTCTAATATGAAAATTATTTTGACATAATGCCAATGCCATAAAACAGTGTGTATTCTCTGTTGGTGAGGTAAGTATTAATTATTTTTTCTTTCAGTGTGAAAGCAAATGTTTAATATCATGGTAACAATTAATTATTGATGACTAAATTGTCTCTATTCGATCTTTTTTTCTTACAAAGTCATTACAATATTTCTTTTACAAAATTGCTGGCGAGGGAATTAGAATGCTTCTTAGGTGACTGCTCATCCCACTGAAGGATGGGAGGAGAAAACCATAGGCAAACAGAAGCGTTGGGCAAAGATCATTTCTGGCACATGTCTGTGTGTCTTTGAGTGGCTTCAAACTATTCTGGTAGGTGTGCGAACTATGGCAAACGTTGGAAAACCACATACAGCTGCGTATCATTATAAAGAAGGTATATCAACATGTAAGCCAGCTTTGAGCAGCGCTGGAGGACAAACTGGAACTGAGTCAGCAGAGGAGAATGGGGAAAAAAGTTGCTTAATTTCTGGATTAACGCTGTTTCAGCTGGGGAGTCTTAGGACACCAGTTGAGAGTGACAGTAATGCAAGGCAGTAAGAGTGGAAAGGTTTTTACAGCCCTTTCAGTCAAGCTTGCTGACTAACAAGACTAATAGCTTTCACGTCTGTTTAATAAAGGTGTTTTTTTAAAACAATTAATTATTTTTCTCCCCCCCTTTTTTTTAACCAGAAGACTTTCTATGTTTCACACATGTATTCAAAAGGCCGTTTAATCCAAGTACTGTAGCATTTGTTCATTAAAACATGTATTATTTAGAAGGCTGAGAAGTAGCAGTGTGTATTACCTGAGAGACCAGAATTCCTCTTTGCAGGATATTCCAGTCTACCTGTTAAACAGGAAAGTGTGTGTTCTCAGCTTTACCAAGAAGTACTTGTAAAATAGATGAGTCTGGCTCCCAAGAAGCCATTGCAATCTGGCATGAATTTACATATTTATAAATATTTCTAGAACACAGGGTCATCAGTGTCTCTTGTATAAATACATGTTTAGGCACATAACAATCCAGTAAACATGTTTTGGTGAGGAAGATAATTTTGTCTAGCTTCTGTGTGAAAACCATAGTTAAACTATTTCAGTTACCTTTCAGGACCTGAAAGGCAAAATATGCATGGCCTGCAGAATTGCAATAGAAAGGGTATGGTGAGGTACAACTGTTTGTGAATCAATGCATTTATTTAGAATATGGCTGGATTTTCAGCTCCTCTGGACCTCTAGACTAGCTGAATTTCTTAGAGAGAGCTTGTTGTTTTCCAGGCACTTGCTTTCTGCCCCCGCCCAGGACTTTCCAAGAGATAGGGAAGGCAGACCTCCCAACAGTATTCTGATTATTTTTTTTTCTTTCTATAAAGTTTGCCCAAAGCAGACATCTGAAGAACTGTCATCCAGTCGTGATTCGAGCCTTACTAATGCACCGGTGCAAAGCAAGCTAGTATCTTCCTTCCAGCAGCACACAAAGAAAGCACTTAAGCAGGTAAGCTTGTATTGACTGATAATCAATTGGCTTCCCTTTAGCATGTGTTTCAGTCTTATACAAATAAGATCTCAGCAGATTTTCAAGGCATTTCTCGGGATTTTTAGTGCTTTTTTAAGTGGTGTATTGCTGGGTTTTTTTTCTTTTTCTTTTTTCCTGATGGGTGCAGTCCTGCCATTTGTTGTGAGTTTGATGTTTTTTCAAGTGCTTTTCAAGTAAGCAGAATTGTTTATATTATCACATCCCTGCTTTTCCTATGTAAGCGTTTGTGCTGGAAATTCTATGTGAGGCTTAAAATAAATAAATAAATAAAAAAAAACATTTTTAATTTCTGCAGATAGGTAAGAATCTGGGTATACTTGCAGTTCACTTTTTCTTTATGGTCTGTTAAGTAGTTTTTCTTTCACACTGTGTTTGACACTACCGTGTGTAAAAGTGGAGTAGTTTTTGCATTTTGAATAAGTTATGATTTGGGTGATTTAGGTTGCATGATAAGTAGTAAAGCTTGGCAAAAGTGGCTGATTATTGAAAGTCAGATATTAACTAAAAGCTTAACAATGTCAAAATTATTTTCCAACAATTCCGTATTAGTTCAACTTGCAGCTGGGCAAATGAAAAATTAAAAAATTATAACAAAAAAAAATCATTATCTCCTTTCAATTTTCAATATGTAGGAATTGCTTTAGTCTTGTAAAGACTACAAAAAAATGAAATACAACTTTTCTGAAGTGTCAGCATAACAAGATGATGATGTTTTAATTTTTCTCGTAACTCTTCTCTTAGTTATAGTTAATGGAAGTCCAGCATTTCATGCCAGGTTGTTGATTTAAACTTCAGTTAAGCAAAATCTGTCCACATTTCCTCGAAACACTTAAGTATTTGTGCTTAGTTTTTCATGCAGTTGGAGTTTAAATCCACTAAAATTAATAGACCTTTATGATTCACCTAAGGTTATCTTGTACTCAGAGGCTTTGAGGACTGGAAAAGATTGTTAGATTGGGTCTCACATCTGTTTGGTCAGGAAAACCAAGCAGTGGGCACAAAGCAGCTCACTAGCTGTGTGGACAGTTGTGAAAAAGACAGGTTTTGAAAAGTCTTATAAACAGATCCTTTGCGATACATGAACCTTCTTAGGGGTAGAGGGAGCGGGCAAAGGGAAAGGAGGGGGGAAAAAGAGCAAAGCCACAGATATTTGAACTTGTATAACTGTTCTACCATTTGTCACTTAGCAGATATATAGCATGGAGAATAATTTTTAAAAGGGCAAATTAATCGGAATAGCTTAATTAATATAAAAAGTCATAACATTGATGGAAGTCTTTGAAAACATTCCCTAAGGCAGTAGGGTTAGAGCAACATCAGAAAGTTAAGCAATCGATAAAAAGAAATTAGTTTTAATTAATTTGATGGTAATTAGATCCTGTACTTCAGTGTATGAGAATATTATTACAGCTATCAGTAAAATATTTTCTCTGTTCAGAGTATTAGACAAATGGACATTTGTATTGTGGCACAATGGACGATTTTTTCTTTGTTTTCTGTAAAGCTTCAGGTGTTGCTTACTGCTATATACATGCTGCAGATTTGATTTAATTTGATATTTTAGCAGAGTTGAATAAACTTTAACAGTGATTTTATTTATAAAATTGCTGTTGGAAATTTATTCTTTCACTTTCCAATCATTCCATTGCTTTTATGGATACATACTACATAATTTGTACAAAGAATCTGTAGCACCTTTGAATGCACAAGACACTTTAGACAGTTGTATGCAGTGCTCCTCCAACTGATACTGACTTACTGGTTCCATGCTAAAGTACCAGAAGATGAGCCATCATCATCCTCCCAGCAGGTGCTTATACTATATAAACATCTATATACTATATATATGTTGTAATGGTGTCTTCCCTAGCTACTGCATTTTTTCTATTACTGAACAGTCTTCACAGAATGAAAACCTACAAGATAGTCTTTCAAACAGTGGGTTCTTCACATTAACTTGATCTTGTGTGTATTTGTTTTGTAATCCATTAAAATTAAAGTGAGAGGCAAGTTGATAATGTGCAGTACTGCTTGAAGATCTGACCTAGAATTAGAAGATTTTTCTCCACTGTTTATCTACTTACTAACCAGTCTAGTCATATGTAATTAAAGTGTTATGTGCTGGATTTATGTATGATTTGATTTTTAATGAATTCTAGAGGTATATTCCTGGGTTTAGATTACAAAGAACAATCTCAGGTTTCCTTGTAACAGCCTGCATTTTAGGATGTTCTCATGGATCAAGCTAGTGTCACAACACTGCATTTCTTGAGCTATGCTAGGAGCTTGGAGGTAAGGGTGTTTTCTGAGACCTGGCTCTTGGTCTTGATTCCTCTCAGGTAGCAGTGGATCTGGGGTGCTTTGCAGGGGCTAAGGAGGTTTGTAGTTGCAGTGGACTCTCACAGGATCATGTCACAGTTCAGACCTTATCTCCCCATCTTTCAAAGGCTGGGCTGCCATTTTGGTCTGGAAACTTTCTAGCTTCACCACCTTCCATAGTGTCCTTGTTGGGAGAAAGGTTTTGAGTGTTTTACTGGTGAGTGTGTTTCACGCTTCTTTTTAATTTTGGAGGGAGTTTCAGTTTTTTCCTCTTTTATAGTATCTGAGTGTAATGTCCAAAATACTAGTTCCCATTCACAAGGGTTGAGACAAGAGTCTATGGTGTAGAGCTGCATTTTATGCATGGCTTTCTGATGGCAGATTTTACAGATTTCTGTTTCCCTTTTGCTGTTGGAAGTGCTTGGGTATGTGTGCCCAGCTGTTGCTGATCTAGTACCTTTGAAAAGAAGGTTTATGGCATGCTGTCACACACTTGATTTCCTATCAGTACTGATCAGTTCCATACTGATTTACCTCATTTTCGCACACGAAAGTTTTGGCATGCAGACCCATGTAAGCACCTCTTCCTGGGAAGGTACTGAACTACATCTGCATCTGCTAGCAGTGGTACATGGTCACACTACTGTGTGAATTATTCTTGGTCTGGACAAGGCTAACTCAAGTACGGACATCAAGTCATGGCATAGTATCTACCATGCTCCTTTCTGGTCCAGTTTCTGTTCCATTGACTTGAGGTGATACTTTTTTTGGAAGTCTTCGCTATGTACAGATTTGTCTGTATCTATCAAGCTGTTCTTGGAACATTTCTCAGAAGAAACGGTTATACCTGCAAACTGGCCTCACATAGGTAACACTGAGCATATGTGAATATCCAGGACATTGAGGTGGTATTAGTGTCTGTTGGACTCTGATAGCCAAGTATAACACCTTGTCCATCAGTGTACCAGTTGTTTCCTGGGGCGGTACCAAGAGAGGATAAAGAACTTGAAGATGCACTCTAACGATGTCTGGGATGATAGTAGACCTCCCAGACATGGAAGAAAATCCTGCCTCACTTTTGGCACTTTGGAATCAGCACCAAGAAGGGTACCCATAAATTTTCTGTTGGGAGAAGAGAAGGATACTCCATTCAGACTCAGGATCTGAATACAGACCAGGACATGTCTGAGACTGTGCTGGGCATCCAGATCTCTTTGTAGAGACAGAAACTCCAGAGACAGCAGCCAAGTGGGTTTGGGAGGAGAGAAGCTCAGGAAATAAGGGAATCTACACAAGGTATGTTACTGCTGTGGTTTGTTTTGTTTTTCTTAACTTTGGGCTTTGTCTGCATGCTTGGTGGCTGGGTTCGTATATGTGCCACTATTTTATTCATAAAGTGGGTAGATGCAGTTTTTTTTTATGGAGAAGGCACCCATCCATGTGATCTGTTCTTACAGTAGAAGTGGCAACTCCACACCCCCTTTTTTTCCAGTGGATGCTGTCAGGCCCCAAGCAGTAAGATAGCTGTGGGGAAGTTATGGTTTGGCTCCTGTGTTGCTTCTGAATTATAGGATGTTAGACCTGTACAGCTCCAAATAACATTTGAGGCTGACTTTTCTAGCTGTAATTATTATTAGAAACCAACCTACAACCTGAAGCAACAAGAGACCAAATTTCAGACCAGAATGGTGAACAGTGTAATTTAGCCCTGATTTACCCAAATTCACAGGACTAGTTTATCAAGATTTCCTTGCCTAGGTTGACACTGAAGATGGAATCCCGATCTCCCTTGATGCTGGCGGGGATTTGCTTTCCTGTCTTCAGCTCAGGCACACTGCTTATCTTGCTTTGAGAGAAGAACAAGAGCAAACTCCCCTGTCTTCCTCCTTCCACACTCATTCTGTTAGGACTTCTTTACTTGACTACAGCCAGATGCAGGTTATATTGAAGCATTTTGCTGTCTGTAGAAAGTAATCCAGTATGAGTCTGTCTGTGGTGTCTATGCTTTCACTCATTTGAGCAACTACTCACTCACGTGTTCTGCTGTAAGCCTGATATATTTACCTGCCCTCTTTTCCCTTTGTTGCCCCCAAAGAAACAAAGATGACAGAGGATATCATTATGATTATGTCCTTATCACTTAGAATTTGAGCACAGGGTGTCTTTCTGAAAGGCTCTGATAGTCCACTGTGAACGGAGAAGTAATTTTTAGTACCGAATTCCTCGGTGTAGAGAGTATGCTGCTGTTTCTCAGTGTCTCTGTTAACCATTTTCCTATGTTTCATTTCAGATGCTACAAATTTACCAAGGCCACAGTTGGAGAATTCTGGCTCCCTAGCTGAAGCATTTGATCAGAAGTCTGGCCCAATAAGTGATGATTCTTGACAAATTTTCCTGTCAACAAATGGAAAGCAAGGAAAACATGTTGGTTTTTGACTTCTAGAGAGACATGGGAAGGGACAGTGGAATTTACAAAATGCACTCAGGAAAATGGAAGTTCGAAGATGGTTAAACTGATTTTCTGATTGCCAAGACAAGTCTAGGGAAGAGGACAGAGAAACTATGGCAGGGAGACTGCATAATGGGGAAAAGAAGCTGGAAGAGCAGGAGCTCTTCAGGGAGTACATGCATTGCCCGAAGGCAGGCTGCACGGTATGTCCCTCTAAAGGTCCCTATGCATGGGCAGCATGTGCCAGCTGCTCAACACAGTGCTTTGGTAAGAGACAAGATAATGTGTATGAGACTCTCTTCTGGGTCATCCCTGTGGTTCTCAGCCCTTATCCATGATGGGAAGAAAGGGACAGGAATCCACAAAATCCCTGTATTCTTTTTGTACCTCTTTTTAATAACTAGCTCCCTGTTGCTGGGGCATTCTGCTTGTTTGTTTTTCCTCTGGGGTTGTTTGCGTAGCATGCTTTTTGCAGCACTCCTGCATGTTTTCTGATTTAATAAATGTATATTCCAGAATTTTGTACTCTGAGGAGTAACTAAGAAGAATTTTAAAGCAACTTTGGAACAGTACTGTGTTGAAGTGTAGTTGTCCCTTTACCTCAATGTAGAATAGTTAAATGTTCATTTAAATCTACCATTGCTACATAGTGGAATCTCCTTCCCAAATATAGGTCAAAAGCACTTCGTTCTTTTCTGTAGAGGCAGTTGCTTGTCCCAAGTCTCAGACAGTCAAGCTGATGATAGCGGCCTAATTCTAAGCATCGCACTTGTCTGATGACATTTTTCTTTAAGTAGCAGGGGGAGCTATTTAAGATGGATTGGTCATTGCTACTCTATTAATGACAAATATCATCACTGGAGATGACAGTCCCAGACAAGCTTTTCCAATGATGTTACATGATTTCTCCATATAGTGGCAGTGGATGTCTAAGTGAATATCTTCTTCTGGGCCATATGAAAAGAACAGCTTTTGATTTGAATAGTTTATAGCATGGAATTATACCCAGGTAAAAATTAATCATGCCTTGATTTTGAAGTGCTTCTTAGAAATGGTTGGCCTGTTACGGGAAAGACAGGAGTTGGAACAGCTCACAACTCTTCAGAGCTCTAGGAAGCCTCCTATAAAATGCTGACAAGCAGTTATCTACAAATGCTGTTCCCGGAGCTGTTGTGTAGGTCCCCAAAAGGCTGTGTGCGCAGTGCTTGTGGGCATGTGGCAGAACCCAGGCTGGAATAAGATGTCTGACAGAAAGGCATTCCACTGTAACTGCTCATATTGGTGCAATGTAAATTCTTTGAGAAGTAATATGACAAGATTTTTGATCTTGAGAATAGTAGTCTAGCCGTGAAGCCCCCTCTGTGTGTTTTGGGCCCTGTGCAGAGTATGTTTGTAAATTTGATCTAATGGAAAATGTTGATTACTGTTTTAAGATTTTGTATTGACATTGCTATCTTTATTTTAGTTTGTTTTTAAACTGCTTTCAACAAACTGTTTCCTTACCTATTTGTGCTTTGTTGTGCCAACAAACAGATTTCCCCATAAAGCACTTTTCAGCTGATACATATTATTACTTTAGTACTACACAAACAATTTTAAAACAACCAACTCTCTTCTCTTTGGAAAAAAGTGTCACTAAGTCGATGCATATCCCATCATCATTCCCATTCATGTACAAGTCAGAACAGACACTGAACACATCACATGGGGTTTTGTCCTTCTTTCTGTTGTTGGGAAAGCAACAAAAATGTTTAGTTTGCAGTCTATCATGATTGCAGCAACTGTAGCTGTGAATGCATTATTGTATCCTATAGAGGATAGTGCTGGCTTGTAGGTGTACAGACACGCACATAAATCTCTGTCTCTGCGCCACAGATGTCCAAACACTTTAGTTCAATGTTGGTTAATATACAGGTAAATGTTCAGTTGTTAATGTATACTGTAGTTGTACAGAAAGACCCTGACCGCTGCTGGGACCTAAAGAACAAATACACAACAAGAAATTATTTTGTTCCATATACAGGTATAAGTGTCACAGGGTAGGAGGCATGGGACAAAAATAGATAGTTATTTGAGAAGTTGTTATTAGTGTTTGAAAATAAACCCAAGGTCTCCAAACTTCTAGCCTGGTGTTTTGCCACTACTCTTTATGATTGGTTGTGTACACTTGGCACCAATACTGTTTTGTTTGGTGTAGAAGTTTGGTTGGAAGTAAATTAATTTACTCTATGCTTTCAAAATGGCACTTTGTATTTTTTAGCTGTTTCCATAAGACATCTTTATTATTGTTTTAATCTTAAGTTGGCATGCTTATAACTGAGTACTTTTACTATATGTTTAATATAAGTAGCGGCATCCTGAAAATAATGTTTGTTCTTCATGATCTGTGGTGCTTGCTGTTTTATTTTAACTGCTCTATGTATCCATGAAACAGGTTGCCACTGAGATACTTTAATTTAATAGAGACATGGGAATTAAAGACTGTCTTAATTTTACTAACAAAATGAGGGTGAGAAGGAGGACAAAGACTGAATTTTATGGTGGTGTTAAGTGATTCAGTGATAAACTATAAATCTACTTCATCTTTGCCAATTTGAGATCCATGACCATGATGTAGACTTGTTATTTATTTTGTGCAATAGACTTTTCTCAGTGTATCCTAGTGTTTTTCACATGGCAGAACAGAAGAATTCTATAGCTTTACATTTCTGATCCATAATGTGTGAAATTTCAAAGGTTACATTTCATGATAAGAGTTTCAGAGTGTAGACTTGACATTTACGGAATAAATAGAAATCTGGGATGATGTTGCTTAATGTAACCAAGTGTTACATATCTCTGTTGTTAATAATTTTTAACAGTCTCAGCATGTCATGCATTTAAGCTCAAATGAAAGTGGTTTTCTGCATTAATGGTTTATCTGTATGCTGCATTTTTTCATTCTGAATTGAAAAGATGTAGGAAAGAAAAATAATAATAAAATATCCTGAGCAGAGCAGTAAAATCAGAGCATAGAGCTTGACATTTTGGTTCTGGTGCTTTTGGGGATGTATTTTCCCCCTCTCTTCAGTTACCTTTTAGTTTATATTGCTTCCTTTCATTCCTACCTCAAAAATTATTTTACTAGTTTTTACTGAAGAGAGTCAACCGTTTTGTCACATGGGTGAAGAAGTCTTTCCTGTGTTAAGATCATCTAAATATGAAACAAGTATCCTTAAGAACAGATAATGGCATTCATGAAACCTCCAACACACTGCCATACTCCAGCAGGGGCATAAACTCCCCGAGAAAGAGGAGACTTGCACTTTCCACCTCTTTATAAAAAACTGCTTGGAATTAGAAGATCACTGTTAATTGCATGGTGTTTTTCTTTTGCCATCTATCTTCAGAGTTTGTGTTTTCTTAATATTCATCTTTTTATGTTATTTTGAGTTCTTTGGATGAAAATGGATTGATAGGTTACTTAAAGATTTTGGAAATAAAAATAATTTCATTAAACAAATCAGTTATGCCAAGCCCTGTTTAATGACCGTGGCAGTGTTATTCAACAGATGGTCACAGGTTCATTTTTATGAATGGGAATATTGGGAATTCTCCATACTCATTATGTGCAAGAGATTCACAGATGTCCTTTGCAAATCTACTTGTGAAAGGCTTGATGTAAGTACTATATTTTGGTGGTGATTTTAAGAGAGCTTTTAATGTTTAACTTGTATACCACATGAACTTTCATTTTCTTCCTTTCCTTTTCTATTTATGTGCTGTACAGATAGGATGGTAGTAATGTTTTACTGAATACTTCAACAGTGATCAGTTCTAGGAATTTACAACTTGCAGCTTTTTTAACAAGCGTTTAGCACAAAATGATTGAATACATTTGGAATGTAAAGATAGAGTCTCAGTAAAGAAAACATATACTTTATGTAACCTATCATATGTGCTATATGTGTTTCTCTCTTACTTTCCATAGTAAAAATGACACCTTATCATTTGGTAGATATAACTGGCTCTTTCTTGCATATCTGCAGGAAACCCAGCTAGGGGATTATATATATCTAAATATGGATGAGATGCAAAAGACTGTGTCAGTAAACGATGCCAAGGTAGTTTGTGTTACTGTTCTGTATCTGCAGTGAGATCTGGAACCTTTTTTCTTTGGAATAAGTTATAAAATTTCTCATTTTCTTCAGTGTTAGTTACGAATTTGACTCATCTACTTTGTGTTTATTCCCTTCACAAGAAAAGCCAAAACGAGAGATTTATTTGGTCATGGTGACTAGGAAAGCACTAAATTAACTTGGTGCACTAAAAGCTCAATATAATAAAGTGTTTGGTGTGTGTTTCACTTTGAGTAATCCCATTGATTTCCCTACTAAGTAGAATTAATCTTGGGATGTAAGATTCTTGTCTTATGCTACAGTAGTCTAGTATCCTAAAATTGATATCCCTCAGGCTCTGTGTAGGGAAGTTATATATTCATCCTCAGCAGAGACTGCACAGAGAGTCCTTGGTCTACACTTAACTCCTGGTGTTTCGCCTTACTAGTAACTAGGCATCAGTTGGCAATTTCTCCCTCTGCTGGATTGCTCCTGGTGGTGTCTTACAAAGACTTGTCTATCCAAAATTTCAATCCCTGCAGCTTTAAAATTAAAGTAGAATTTAACACAAAATTGTTGTGGTTAGCTGGGAATAATATTTCCCACTAAACAGGATGACTGAGCAAAATCTCAGCCATCTTTTTACTTTGCAAATCAAATGTTAGATTATTTACTTAATACTTTTGTACCCTCCTCCCCTGCCTCATATCTTTCCTTTGACAAGTCAAAAGTTAGAGGCATAGCAAAGATTATTCGTCTGTTCTCTGGGCACAGTGTAATTCATTGGTACTTCGTATTAAAACTTTGACTTACATTTTCATGTCCACATGGTTTTAATTTTTCTTCCATTCTACAACCTGTCTTTCAGGTGTCCACTTGTGTAGCTTTAATGTCAGCTTGAATCATCCTATACAGACTGGTTTCCAAAGTTAACTATGGGCCCTGTGTGGCGATCACTTCCTTGCATTGTAGAACTGAAGGAGGTGGAGGAGCGACTGGCAATGAAAGAGAGAATGTTAGGGAAAAAGATACCCTGAAAAGCAAGTGTGTGTCAAAGGGAAATGGTATATTTAAGGTTTGTGCTTGATCCTCACTTGTTGGGATGCTTAGCCTGTAGCTCAGAAGTGGGCTAGGCTCCAAAGTAAATGGTGCTGGTAGCAACGTTTGCCTGCTGCCAGCCGTGTTGCCCTGTCTTGTGGCTCTGAGTGTCCGGAGAGTACTGGGATGAGCCGTGTTGTCTTGCATTTGTGTTCTGTGAGCAGGGGGTGGCCTGTGCTTCTTGGAAGTGCTAGATCAGATAATGCCAGATTGTGTAAACGTGTGCTTAAGGTCCACAAGTGGCTTTCCTGTAACACGAAAGAAGGTAAGTGGTGCACCTGACAAAGACAGGGTACCGCTGCCCTTGCTGCAGTGGCGGGTGTCACCTAAGGTGTACAAATGCTGACTACCTGTCATTGATGGAGGATACACTGCTGCTTACTTTCTCTCATTTGTGGGAGTTCAGTCTAAAGCACTGAAAATCAACTGTCAGACAAAGAATCTACCTTTGTCACCGTGGCTGTATAAATCATTAAAATGGTATTTCCTTATGGATGCTGGCAACAAGGCTATGGTCCCTGGTAGAGATGG
This sequence comes from Falco cherrug, assembly GCF_023634085.1. Taxonomy (NCBI): domain Eukaryota; kingdom Metazoa; phylum Chordata; class Aves; order Falconiformes; family Falconidae; genus Falco; species Falco cherrug. The sequence goes on along the minus strand of NC_073699.1, from coordinate 52,655,039 downwards.
AGGTTGTCTTGAAAGGTCAGGAGGAGGCTGGAAGAGAACATGGGATATTGTTTGGGCTCTTACTCATTTGTCTAGGGAGGATGACGCTGAAGATCATTATTTCTTCGCTTTGCTCTTCATTGGCCAAATCAGACTCTGGGGCACAACAATACAAAGTTTGCATTGTGGTTATATTGGTATGCTGATAGCACAGAAGTTGGCTGTCTTTTGAGTTAATTTTTAGTGGACCGTTTGTTACTGTCTCAGTAGTATTAATATTAAATGACAATCACCTGTTTTGACACTTAGCTTGGCAGGGCTGTGGACTGAGGGTCATCTTTGGAATTTTTGAGAAATGTTAACATTTTGGAATTTTCTATCCATGAGTCTGGCTGTGCTTGCTCAATACCAGTATGAATTTTCTGTCTTTAAAATGTGTGAAGTATAGGCTGTTCTTCATGGTTTTCTGCTTGCGTCTTTGGTTCAGTGCAGATCTGACAAGCTTCCTCTCTTTGTTTGATTTCAAGTGTTCTAATTTACTTTTTATTGCACAGTGCTTATGTGTATTTTAAGAAGTGTACTATAAAAGGGGTTAATCTATGAAATAGCTTTTGTGTGGCTTGGTGTATTTTATGTTGTGTAGTGTGTTATTTTGAGGAATAGAGTGATATTGATTTTTTTTTTCCAGCTGTTTTTTTTTTTTTCTTTTTAGCTATGTGAACATTTTGGAAAGATATTACAGATTAATTGAAGTTACAGACTTAAACCTTATAAGGCATCAGTCATCCATGCTCATAAACCTACAGGGGTAATTCTTATCGAATACATTCCTTGTTGATGTTGTATTACTTTAATAAATCCCCCCAAGATCATAACAGAAATCACAGTTATAAAGAGAGAGTGCACAGTAAGATTGGTGAAAAATAGACAGGAGGATAAGAGAGATCTGCATTAAGCCCAGCCCGTTCTGATTAATTCCAGAATTTTAATGCTTGCAGATGTATTAATTAGCAGGTATTCATATTTGTATGTTTTAAGATCTTTTGAATCAGGTATCATGTTCCATATAAAACAGTCTGACAGGTATTTGCTATTTCTAATCTTTAAATATTTTGTATTACATTATCAACCCTGTATTCAATCCATTTATGAAACACAAAGCACTCCCATTTGTAGAGATTTATTCTTGTATCATTTTTCCCCAGATTTGCCAGAACACCATCGTGTTCGTGTTCTGAAGGTTAATGCCCAAAGTCAAGCAGACAGAAGCCAAGTGCTGCAAGGTTTCCAAGATTAGGACTGATTCCCTTCACAAAAATAAATGATTCCTGCCATGTTCAGTGATTTTGTGCAGCACTACTCACGGCTGAGTGAGTGCATCAATACTGTAGTCCTTACATGCTGTACATACTGATGACACTCTGTGTTAACTTGATTGACTGAGCAGTATACTGGAGAGGATGCACCTGCGAGAGATGTGCAGACATATATATTTTTATTCTGGTTTTGAAACATTTATTTTACATTTTTTTCACTTGGAAGTCTTAGTTTCACATTCCATGGGTTATCATGTTGTGCTGTTAAGGTAGAGCAAACAGTTATGTGCTTCTTTGTTGTCAAAATTGTATTGGAAAATGATGTAAGGTGCATCTTCTTTCTCTATTAAAAAAAGCCTGATTTTATATTTTAAAAGAAAATGACATAAAGGGGACGAGTGTGAAGTCTGGCAAGTAGCTATGTAAATTTTGCTTATTTTAAGAGATTCAGTTTAATGGTAGAGATATGTCTCATGTAATTCACTCATAAGCATTATTTTTTGTTACATTTTTATGTTTTGTTATCGTTTTTGTAGGCTTTAAGACAACAGCAGAAAAGAAGAAATGGAGTCTCAATGATGGTAAACAAGACTGTTCCTCGTGTTGTTTTGACACCATTAAAGGTGTCTGATGAGCAGTCGGATTCACCTTCAGGTAAATAGCTAAAGGACTGTTTGCAAGATCAGCTCTAGTCACAGAGCCTTCCTCTGAATCAGCCGTGTAGCATACAGAATTTGGAACTGCTGAAATAATATTTCCACTTGGTGGCTTTGCTTAATGTCTTTATTTCCTTATCAAATGTGGTGTCTCAGGGATGGAGATTTTTCTTTAATAAAGAATTAAAGCGCACAGTAAAATGACAATTGGTGATAGCAGCTGCTTTAAAGGAATGCAAAGTAAGATTTTTTTTGGCTCTGGAACTCTAATGGAGGACTGCATGCTGGCATTCAATGCCACAAAAAGGGGAGGGGTGGGGAAAGAGGCAAGCTTCTCTGTGAACGTGAATTTGTGTCTCAATTCTGCATTGCAATACTCAGATCCTTTTGTTACCATTTCTTCTTCTGCTACCATGCTTATCACTGCAGCATAACCTTGACCTTTAGTTCTGATGGTTGAGTTGCTTCATTTTAAGAGTTTTCTATGTTTAACACGAATTGACAATTGTATTTCCAGGGTTATCTCTTCCATAAATGTTTCTTCACAAAGAAACAACCTTTTTTTAGCTTTTGGATTGGTTTACTGCCCCATAACTTGAGGTTAAAATATTTTTAAAGGTATCTCCTGGGCATTATAGGAAAACATTATTTATATTAGATCAGTGAACATTGTTATTGACTGCAGTGTTCAATAAACTTTAGTTTTCAGCACTTAATTGATTTACTGAGCTTTTACTTCCATTTCCTCTGATGATGAGGAATTGTATTGTGACCAGAAAGGTATATTGCCTTTCAGCAAGTAGATGTCATGTTTTTTTAAATACTGTTTCTGTGGTTTTTTTACAGTGTAAGGGTGCTTGGGGGGATTGTTGGAACAAGTGCATCAGTATCATGTTTGGGGGCTTTTATTTTTTTCCTAAGGATCTGAATCTAAAAATGGTGAAGCAGATGGTTCTGATAAAGAGATGAAACTTGGGCAAAAGTCGCCAACTGGAAAACAAACAAGCCAGCACTTAAAGAGGTTAAAAAAATCTGGTTTAGGTGAGTAGAAGTAAAACAAATGTCTTACTTGTTATTGTAATACTGATATTTTTCTAAACTCTTGTGTTCTCTTTAGAAGTTTTATTTTTCAGGTTTATCTGCCCCTTTTCCAAACTCAGCAGCTGACCCTTTCTCAAGAAGGCATCTTTCTTTCTGGCTACCTGGAAAATCCATGGGCAATTTTTTTCCCACCCAGAATGCTTTTCTGTAGTTGCTTTTTAAAGTTTGACAGACTGAAGCAACTGCAGGCAGAGAGGTCATTTAGCAATTAGCTTCTGATTGCTGCATTATGATTTTTTGGGGGGATGGGGGCAGGGTGCAGCAAATATTCTCTCTTCTTGGTAGATTTGCATACTGTCTAATACGCATTTATTCCCAAAGATAGTGGTGTTTTTGCCCTATTAGAAGTTAGTCCTCTTCATTTGCATTGTCATATAGAGATTTGGCATATCATTTTTGGTTGATTCTCTTTCTTTGGTTGATTTGTTTCTTCAATTGGATTCTTAATTATTTTGAAGCTACATCTCTTGTGGTGGTAGATACAGTTTCTGATTTTATTTTCTGTGTTCTTTAGCAAGATTTGTGGATGATGCTCTGTAATTAATGAAGAATTTTCTCTGAAGAGATGCTAAGAGTAAATTCTCAGTAGCTCCATGCGATAGGCAGATTTTCCTGCTCTGCATGAAGTATATTGGAAATGTTCCCTAAGGAGCAGAAAATGTAGTGTTCACTAACACTCTTGTATTGGCTAAAGTAAAGTAGAATAATTACAAAACTGTTTCTTTATCTTTACAAAGGACTTCTTAAATTCAGCAGCCTGCTGGATCATTTAGAGAAGTATTTTGCAATGTGGCCATGTTGGAAAAGTTAGCGAACAAGCTTTTTGCAGTGGCTAGATCAGCCTAAAAATTATTTACTGTCTGTCTCTGTGGTGATAAGATTGTACTTCTTTATTAATTATCCATCCTAGTCCTATCTTTATGTATAATGATCCTTAAAATAGCTTGAAGGTACTTTACTTCCTAAATATCATAGGTTGGTTATTGAATATGTTATTGCCAGTTTGGGTGAACTGTTTCCTGCAAGCCTTACTGTATCACAGCCTGCTATGAAAGTGTACTTTGGTTTCATATAGGATCTGCCTGTGCATTATTGATCAGATTCAGATGGATAGCTAGTTCTGTGTGTTGATCAAATGGCATTATTCAAAACTGAAAGTACTTTTTCAGTATTACAAGTTTGGCTATGCAAAGATACGTTCGATTTTAGATGACTTCCTGTAACTTTTCTCTACATTTAATATTGAGATATATAATGTATACATTCCTCCCCAGACCCAGATATTTCATCAGCTGTTGGCCAGTGATACCAAATGTAGAGCGAATTAATTAGATTTTTTGTGGATTTCAGAAAAAATCACCTAGCCTTTTGGGACACCACACTTGGAATGCATGAAACTTTGTATAAGGTTTAGGAGTTTCTGTTCCTGTATGTGCTGAAATGTTTCTCTTATGACATAATATTTCTTGATATACTAATCGAACAGTTGTTGAGCATCTTTGAGAATAGGTCCAGTGTTCTATATAGTGCATGACTCAGTTCCAGCACTGATTGTCTGAAACTCTGCTGACCTGCCCAACGTTCACTGCATTTTGTATTTGGTAGACTTTCTGAGTTCTTATTAAACATGATAACTTTTCCCCCTTTTAGTTAGCTGATTCTGCTCACTATGTGATTTCTTTTTTTTATTATTATGATTTTTATACGTTGATGTAGAACCATGGTGCTCCCAGTTTTTCATAGTTAATTCTCTATCTCGGCGGCTAATCTCTTCTTTTCCAAGGCTGTAAGCTTGAGTTTCTCGCTCATCTTCCAGGTTCTGTTTCTGATCTGGGCAGTGATCCTCCCAAACTCTGGTAGCAGCTATATAAGGGTTCAAAATGTCTTTCTATGTGGAAAATAATATTAAAAATATGGGCATATGTTTTGTCATAAACTCCTCTCAGAGCTGTGATTACCCATGCAGTAGTGGCACTCTTGTGATATTCCACAGAATTACTGCTTTCTCTTCTACTCCCAAATACTTCACTCAATCTGATTACAAACTTGAGACATGTAGTAAAGGTCCTAAACCATAGGAAGGGTGCAGGAGAGGGAATTTGTTGTTCATCTGAAAAGATTTTGTTTTTTGAAGTAATGGGTATGCTGGGCAGCCACAGTGAGTTACTGGCCTGTCATCCTAGGAATAGTACACGTATTTCTTCCACAAGTTGATAAAACCTCCATAGTAACCTGTAAGTGGTAGCAGGTCAATTGAAAAATGTGTGACCTAGGCACACAGAATTAGGTTTGACTTTCTGATACTGCCTTGGGCTTGTCCACACTGTTAAAATATCTGCCACTGAAGGATGTTACGGGCTTTGCAGTCATATGTCTTGTTATAGTTTGGATCATCTGTGTATGTCTTTCCATAGGATATGAAGCATTAGCTAGGGAAAATGCTACTCCAATTTGGAGCCACTTGGAAGATGGGGATGTGTATTCTGTATTGATTGAAGAAAAGATTATACATACAGGCATTAAAATTGGATACATCATACTACTTGTGTTATGCTTGGGGACCGTGTTCTTTTTGCATTTATATTTAGTGGGAGGAACAGATGGTGAGGACAGTTTATTGTGATGCGTTCATGAAAATGAGCTCTTCTTCTGTACAATTGTCCTTTATTCGTAGGGCATTCATTTGTTTGTAATTGAGTCTTTGCTGTACTGAAATACAGTATGTTGGAAATATGTGTTGGAAAAGGTTATCTTGTGCTTAGTGCAAAGTAATCCTTGTCTTATTGAGTTGCATTGTCTGCTGAAAAGTAAAAGGAAATTGCAAGAATGTTTGTGGGAGGCTGTGGCTGATGGGGAGCTTTTAGAATTTACAAATCTGCATTTTCTTTCATTTGTACATTTTGTAGGTGATATTATAAGCCTTTCAGGTGAGACCACTATATAGGCCTTTCCAAGAGATCTAAAGCATAATTGCATTATTTTTATACATATTACTGTTAAGTAATTTGTAGCATTTGAGACGTTCCTAATAATCAGTATGCCCAAATTCCCCCATTTGTAAAATAAATTTATTCTTGTTAACATGTCAGTTGTAATCCTTGCTGAGAGGTCCTATGTGAATGCCAAATGCCATCATTGCTTATAGCACTGGAATACCATTTTCAATTGCTCTTTTGGAGATTCTGCTGGTGTTTGTGTATGATTTAGTTAAGACCCCTTTTGCAGCATCTTTGAAATATTTGGAAGTGCAGTGGAACAAAACCTGGAGGAGTTTCCTGGTAGGGGTTGGAAGCTTTTGAGTTTTTCCAGCCACCTGGACCCCCCACTTAGTCCATTTCCTTATTGAGTATCATAATATGTTAAGACTGGGAGAAAAAAAGGATTTTAGTAGTATGTATATAGCCTGAAGCAGGTAGCAGTAGTTGCTCTTTAAGGAGCTTTAAAAAGTGTCTTTCAAATATTATCCTAGAAATAATAACAAAATGAGACCAGACAGCACTTCCAGTGGTCATCTAATTTGTCCACCTGTCATAGGGCAAAATCAGTTACACACCTGTCATTCTTGACAGGTACTTGTCTAACATATTCTTAAAAATTTCCACTCTTGAAAACTGTAATGCCTCTATACAGATCTAATCCAGTGTCTCCTTGTCATTGGCCATTGAAAGCTCTCCTTTCCCAGTATCTTAACAGAAATATTTCATACTGTGCTATCCACTGTGGGCAGTAAGAAGACACTGCTCTTTATCCCTGTGCATCAGCCATTTATGTATTTCTCCCTTCCTCTTGCTGAGTCTTTATCTTACTCATTCCTGGGTTTGTATTTTCCTCACAGACCCTGTTTTCTAAACCTCTGGTAATTCCTGCAGCTGCTGCCTTCTGTGTGTTGCTCATTTCAGATCACCGTTCCTATGAAAGTTCTGAAAAATGCATGTTTTCAGAGACTATATAACACATTAAATAGTCTCATCTCTGTGATCACTGCCTGTTCACACAGGTAGTCTTCAACAGGTGCTATGGGGCAAGTTACATAGGCCATAATGCTCCGCAGATGCAGAGCATGGTGAAAGAGAAGCTATCTGTGATGATTGAGTCATATCAGCCTTGTCGAGCAGCTTTTTGCATGGAAATAGATGCTTATAATTATGTTGATGACATGACAGGAAAATTTTGTGCTGTTGCTGAGTTGAGCTGGTCTTTTGAGCTGGAAGTAAGAATATGTCAACTGTGATGTTGACTGGAACATGGATCCTGTAAGAGCTCAAGAGACAAATACTGAGAATATAAAAGAAGCTGTTAAGACGCCTAGAAAAGGCTGTGTTACCCTTCTCAGAGTAGTGTTTCTTTGGAGCTTACTGTATTATGCAATAAAAGCTAAAAAGTTAAAAAGAATTGTTCTTACTCTCTTTCTTTATTTATGTTTAAAGTTATTTCTGTTTATTTACTCCAGGACATTTGAAATGGACCAAAGCTGAGGATATTGACATAGAAACACCAGGATCTATTCTAGTGAACACTAACCTGAGGGCTTTAATAAATAAACACACCTTTGCTTCTTTACCTCAGCATTTTCAACAATACCTCCTGCTTTTGCTTCCAGAAGTAGACAGGCAGGTAAGTAGCATCATGCAACATTTATTTCTTTAATGAGACTTTTTTAGTGTGTTTGCATAGGCTGATTTGATTGACTAGGAATTGTTCCAGGAAAGAATAAGAAAATTTCCGTACTTTCTTAAGTAAAACTGTTGGATGTAGAATGACTGTAAAGTTTACCTAAGCATCAACCAGCTCCTGCTTCCTTTCTTTCTGAAAACTGTGCAGTTCCTGGTTTTATCTAAATGGAAACTAGCCAGCAGATCTTCTGAACTTGCCAGATGTCTTAATTAGTTTTTCTACCTATGGTGTTGAAGATCAACTTCTCATCTTGGAGACTTTGTCTTGTATATTGAGTCTCTTTTCATCTGTGATCTTTCTGGGCACTTTGCCAGCAATGTCCAGGTCAATATTAGTTCTGTTAGCTTCTTCTCGTCCTTACCTTTTATGCATGCCTGTGTACACATCTGCTGAGCTCCAGTGCACTGAATCCATTCATTCACACCTTTTGTAAGGAGGTTCTTGTTCAGAGCTCATGACTCATATGGGTTGTTAATCAGTTCTCTCGAGGAGAATGATTTGGGTAGAAATAAAAGTTCAATTTCATGTTGTTTCTTACAATGTTTGGTCCTTCCTGCACAGGTTGGTCAGATTGCAGACCTTTTAGAGCAAGAAAAAAAAATCCTTCCAGTACGTGTAGTAGCTAAAATAGCAAAGAGAGCCCAAACCAAATTCATTTGCTCACTTGCGTCGCTTCCTGATTTGAAGTCTTAGCAATTTCAATGGGTAATTTTCAATGGGTAATACTCATGTACTTAACTAGGACATATTAAGTTGCCCGAATAGGGTGTTGTATATTTTTGCAGCTGGTCAGTATCCCTCTTTTTATATAACAGAAAATGCAGGTCCCTTAAATGACTGATGAAAAACTGCATCTTAAATCAGTATGTTAAATGCCATGGTTTCATTTCTTAAACTGTTAGTAGTTAGCATCTACCACAGTAACACAGGGGAAAGCGGTGCAATATGAGACAAAAAGAGAAAGAAAAATTGTGTTGATGTACATTTACTCAGTCTCTTATCAAATCAGATACTGTATGTTGTGGACTAAAATTATGCACTTTGATAATGGAATATTTGAGAAAGAATATTAAAACCGGAGCCTCAGGAGAAACAATGTAAATGTATTTATTCTTAAGCTCCCACAAGGTAGTCAAAGTCAGTATTAAGAGATTTTAAAAGAACCATTTTCCCTGCTCTATAATAGATTTTAATTTAGTGCCCAGCAAATATTTTCCTGTTAGTTTTGGGTTTTTTCCCCCTTTCTACTTAATTTACCAGAAGAGATAAAAAACAAGTCTGCTAGCTAAAATCATATTTTTTCTCTAACCATCAAAGATCCCAGTGTTCATTAATTACATTTCAAGTAAGGCAGCCTTGTTATAGAAGTTTCTTACTTTAAAATTTATTTTTGCAAATGGAGGCTCTAGAACTGACAAGCCATTTAGCTTCTTATCAGGGTTCTTACAGCGGAGTTTTTGGCAAGAAAATCAAGAGAATATTTGTTGAATTTAATCATACCTTACTAGTTAAAAGCAGTGCATTTCTTTTTTATTTTTATTTCAAGAAAGCTTTCATGAAATGCATACATTGCAGGTGTTCTTTCAAAGGCCCAACACTACATAATTGGACACTGTTACTTCACAAGCAAACTAGTCACAAAAAAGCAGTTGTCGTGAGACATTTACAGATGTCTTTCTGTCTGCCATCATCTCGCAGTGTTCTGTGGGTTTGTGTAGCATGCCGTGTTTTAACATGCGTTTGGAAGGCACGAGTCCCTGTTCATCTCAGGAAGTTTAATGGCAATGTTTGGCCTCTGAGTGTGATAGTTTGGGGATTGTTTTCTGGTGAGGAGCGGAATAGCCCTGAACCCTCACTTTGCAGAGGTCTTAGCAGAGGAAGAATTGTATCCTTTTTCTTGCTGAGACTATGTCCTTTTCTATGCCTGAAGAGTAGCGTCCCAGATACAGACTGATGAAAGCAGTTGAACTGATACTCTTTTCCTTCTTGTGGCAAGTGAAAAACGCCAGTGTAATGCTCAAGGATCAAATGAGAGGGAAAGAGAATTCCAGCCAGGGAGCTCTGGTGGGAGTCTCTGGTGTTCGTCACTCCAGCTGCACCAGTCAAGGGTATTCAGTCTTCCTCTTTTATTTCAAATATCTAAATCAAATGGGGCATCAGGCAAGCAAAAATGGTGTAAAACTATTTTTTGAGTTAGCTGGCCATCTCTGAGGGTTCAGTTTTGTTGTTTTATATTGTCCTTTCCTGTTTTGCCTGAGAATTCCTACTTTTCTGGCTCTGAAGTGTTTCCTCCCTGTTCACTGCTCTGCAGTTGGCTGCTGCAGCCTTTGCCAGAGAAAGCTGCATTTCTGTGTTGTCGTGTGGATATAGTATGAGAAGTACTGTAATAAATGGCACTATAAAAATGTAATAGAGTTATGCTATTTGTGTATATATAGTGATCTGTGAAATAAATTACTAATGAAGTGCAGTCTCATTTAGGCTTTATTACTGCTCCACATAGAAAAACCCTATGATGAATCATTCTTTGTCATTTCTGTCATAAACACCATTTTTCTGGGCGGTAGAACTCCTCCTCCTTAAATCGTACTGAGCCGAAACTTGTCATGCATATGTCAGTTTGAATAAGCATTTTTAGAAACCATTAGTTAAGGGAGTTGAGATTTTCTCTTTTTTTGTGTGTGTGTATGCAAGTGTTTATAATAAATAAATTACTTCTCTCTCAACCCCGGTTAGTCTCATATGTTCAGAAAAAAATTCAGGGCCAAGTCAGGAGCTTCGTGGGCTGTGTTTTTTTCTTCTGGTTTCAAGTCTTGTCGTTGCTATCAGGGAGCCATGGGAGCCCCTTATGGAACAAGAGCCATGGGAATCCATGGAACAAAGAGCCTTAGGAAAGATATCCCAGAATGGAAGAGGTTGAGAACAGCTGTGCTGATGTTGGTGCTGTCATTTTTCCCACTCCAGCTAGATTTTTGACAAAGTGGAAGTGTACGATCACTGCCTTTTTTTTTTTTTTTCCCCTTAGGAAAAGATAAATTGTATCATCAGTTATTCACACTTGAAAATTATTTCAGCTTGTATATTAGTTTAAATTTTATTTCAGTAGCAATGAGGCCTGTGTGTAATTTTCTGTATTCAAAATGCCTATAAAAGAAATTGGAGTGAGTTGGCGTTATGGTAGATATGTTTTATCAAGGATTTTATTTGCTTCCATTTGGGCTTAGTGAAATAGTATGTGGACATTGTTCAAAGAAGCAGCCATGTCTCAGACTTGCCTATTTAGCAGACTGCTCCAAAATGTTGCATCAGTGGTTACTGGGGACCTCATGTCTGAAATATGAACATCCAGGTTTTCAGCTCTTTGTTAATCTACATGTGTTCAAAGGCTCTAAAATTTTAAAGCTCAGCTGATACAGAAGCCTGTTGGGTGATCCCCCAGGAGACTCAGATGACTGTGCTGGCAATAAAGAAAACATGTAGGTATAAAAACTATATGGAAAGCAAAGTCTCTGCACAAAAGATTTCAGTTGTCACAAATTCCAGCCAAGTATTTTTCTTTTCGATTCTAATTAGAACATTCTACAGCTGAAGAACAATGGAATTCTCATCAAAGAATACCTGCTTCTAATATTAATACATCAAGCTGGTAATTACATGTAACAGAAGCCTTCCTGACCACCTCTCAGCAAATACTCATCTTCAAAGCAGGAGTTTTCTCTCTGTATCTAGATTGCTATACTGCATCAATGCCTCTTTAAATATTAATTAGACAGTGTATGTTGTGCAAGGATAGTAACAGGTCTGTATGACAGGTTGCTGAAAAGGAATGGCAGCTGGCAATATCTTGTCTACACCAGCTTTCCTTGTTGCTGCTACTGGGGAGTCAAATTCCTGCTGTTTATTTACACTGGGGTATGGGCAAAAGGAAAAAAAAACCCTACTACTTACCCATGTAGTAAGATTATGAGGAATGCTGCCTCATCTGAATAGTAGCAGAAAGCTTAAGTGATTTTACTCATCCTTGGAGCGCTAAACAAAATAATCTTTCCTGAAAGCTCTGAAAAAATGTGTCTTTCCATACTCTACAAACGCTTAACAATTCCCTGATCTTTGAGAATTTAACTCCCTACCCTGTAATTTCTCTTCTGGGAGTATTGGGTTCTTTTGAGTCTCTTGTGGTTTGCACTTGCCCCACCCTTTCACGTAGGATGGGAATTCCCTTCTGCAAAAACACCCACGAAGGATCTCAGAGCCTCCTCAGACCTGTGTGTTAGGTTGCAGTGCCTTTTTATCTGACCAAACTTACTCATGCAGAGCATTTACAACAGTAGAGGATATCCTAGTAAAAAGTTTTATTTTGTCTTAGCTTTATTTGGTTTATGAAGGAAATGTAGCACTTTCATTTTCTTTTCTGAATCAATCTATAATTTATAGTACTTAGTAGTTACTTAAATTCAGAATTCTACACTTAAATATTCTTAAGGAAATACTTAAGCCACGTAGTATTGCTGAAGTGCCTGTGAATGTTTCAGTTTTATAGTAAGCCAATCTACTGAAAAGAAAAACATGATGTACAAATCAAAATATTCTAAAATATTTTTTATAAATCTAAAATATTTTTTTATGAATCTAAAATAAAATCTAAAAAGTCAAACCCCATCTTAATCTCTTCTTTCAATTTCTAAATCAGTGAATCCCAAAATAATAACTGTCTCTTGGGTCAATGCCAGTATTGTTGTGTAATAACATGACAGCATCCTGTCATTTTAAGGTCGAGCAGAGGATCTCTGTCTGTCTTGGCCTACTCAATTTAGGTTGAGCTGACACTTCCAGGTTGATTATATCACCTTGCGAAGATTCCCTCTCACATTGCATTGAAAAAAAGGCACAATAAATAGCTTAATCTCTGTTTCTACTGTCTGAACAATGATAAGGAAAGGTAACCATTGTTTTTGATGTGCACAAATCACTCCTACTCCCAAGCACATCAGTTTGAATTCTGCAGTGGAGAGCAGATAATGAATGATACACAAAATTCTTATGCTTGTAAAAGACAAGGAGAGAGGTCTGCTATCTGTCATTCTGACACAGTATTTGTTTTATTCTTTTGATTACAATGAATAAAATAAATACTACTTAGTATATATTTTACTGTATGTTTTCTATAAAAAGTAAGCAAAACTTTATTTTCCACAGTCTCTTCCTTGTAGCGTTGTAGCAATCTTCCTGTTTGCTTTCTTAACTTCATCAGTACTTGAGGATTATATTTGCCGTTGGACTTTTCCGGCATTTTTTTTATGAGACATCAAACTGCAGAAATTAGTCCTGTGTGTATTATTTGCTTCCAGTTTTATTTTATGTTTCTCTCCATGGAATTATTGTGTAATAGTAGATAAATGGTTACCTTATCTTTCTTAGCTGCCTTTTTTGCTAATACTGCAACCTTTTAGCTGTCCTTTTCAATTTTGTCATCGGTAGCTTTCAAATATTTATTATTATGTTCCTGTAAATTTTTTAGTTTTACACTGAAATAGTTTTAGGATTATGAGAAAAGCACTTAGTTCAGAGGAGAACATTTGGAATAGAAGGTTAAATGTTATGTATGTCTTCTGCACCTAAGCATATTAAAAAAGCCAAATTGGCAATCCTGTGTGTGTAGTAATCGAAGCTCATTTTATGTCACATTTCTCCCTTTAACTGGCATTTATCAGTTAATGTGGATAGCATGGCATTGTAATGTGCTTTATTTATACAGCTTTATTAGGGTAGTTTTAATATAGGTATCTTAGAGACTAGATGGCTGAAGACATTCCAAAGTATTTAAGCTGCCTTTTCAGTAAAAGTCTGGGGCTCTGATTCCTGAGCTCATCTAGCCAGGGCTGTTCAGAGAGGTTACTACTCATGGCTGGCCCCTCTGTCCTTGTGCTGCAAATTAATACCTTTTTTACCAAACGCAGCTGTATGGATGGTGTATATTTACATTTCACAGTCATGTATTAACAAAAACCACCAGTTTCACTTTACAGGAGTTGAAGGCTGAAGGATTTCGCTTAGAAATCCCTGTTGGCTTTAGCTACAGGAATACTCTTTCAGCTTCCCTAGTGCAGTCCACTAAGGCTTACTGCAACTGCATTGCAATCTGGCTGCTCTGATTAATGTAATGGAATTCGTGGTTGCTTGTTTGCAATAATCCTTAGAGGTCTTCCCCAATATCAGTACTTCTACATGTATGAATAGGAAGCTTTACATTTTTGTGTCATGTTTTTGTATTTCTGCAGACATGGTCATTGTATTTCAGAAATGTGAATCAGTGTTTTCCACCATGCCACATCCATGTTGTGGAAGTTCTTGTTTCACTTCCAAAGCCCTAGCTACAAGCTCGTCACGCTTAAAGCGTGTCTCGCCTTTACGAACAAGTTTGGCAGAGGTGTTAGCGGAACTATTGCTTTTGTCTGAGCTAGGCTCAACTCGGGGCATCTAGTAGGACACAGCAAGTGCACTGTGCTTGCTGAAAGCTGAAAATACAAGAGCCACATCTGTCTCTGCAGCATCCTTATCCATAAGTTGTTCTGGTGTGTGAGGGGCTCTTCACTCAAGGTTGTTCTGATGTGAACTAGTGAAGCTTTTGTTCCCCTCTCCATCCCTCCGAACTAATTTTATAAAGTACAGTGCACAGCTGTTAGTGCTTAAGTAAAGAGGACTTTGTATGTAATACCAGTTACATTTACATTTGACAGAATTATTAGTACTTTAAAAAGAGAAAAGAATTGATAAAACACCTCCTTTCCAGTAGGAAAGTACTTGCACAAGTGCCTTTTTAAGACTTTGTGCCAAGAGCTGTGCTGTGAGAGTATAACTAATATGTGGATATAAATGGTAACGTATATGGACACAAGGGACTAGCATGCTTCAGATTATGTGGCTATTAAGGATGCATTGCACTGCTGGACTGTAGTATTTCAACTGTTCCTTCCTTGCAAAGTGCTAATAATTAAGTGATATGAGTTGGTCTGCAGTGCCTCCAGTGTTGCCACTGTAGGGCTGCACTGTAATTGGAGAACAGAACATTCCTTACAGTTCTGAATCTGAAGACAGTGAAAAGAAGAGCAAACAGAAGTGATCCATCCATGCTTCTCCTCAGTCCCCCTCCCCCCCCCCCCCTCCCCCCCCCCCTCCTTTCGGTGTATTTGTTTCGCTGAAATAAAAAAGGGAAAAAGATTTTGAGGGGGAGGGGGCTTCCTAATTATTTCAGAACATGGCTATTCTTTGTCTTCGCATTATTTAAACTCGAATTTCCTCTAGTTTGTTTTCTCATGTGTTAAGGACATACGGCCATTTTTTTGCACAGGAGGGGAAAAAAAAAAAAAAAGAGGATGTTTTCCAATGCCTAGAGAAAAGGGATTGGATGCAGGGTTTTAATTGATGACACTCATCAAAAATGGCTGACTAATTTAAGATGTTTACATGTAACATCCCCTGACCTTCTCCTTCTCACATTCAAAGGCATATGTCTTTTATTTTTACAAGAGCTACATGAATAGACCCTGGCTGTTTACATCCCTTTTTCTGCACCTTCCCCAGCACATGTGTATTGTTGGATAATTTAATAATGTTTTACTTTCTCAAAGTCTCCAAGCATCTTTCTTTATACATATACATATACATGTACATGCTTCCCTTGATTACGACCTATGTATGTTTTTCTATTTTACCTTTTCTTTTTCCTCCGGCTTGTGGGCCTCTTTTAGTATCTATAAATACTTGCTGTTTGTTGTGTGTTCTGACATGCTTGGGATTGGTACTTGTATGATGGATATAGTAGGAAAATAAATTTGAATTGTAATTTCTATAATTTGAATGAAGTTAGAAGGTACAGTTTGCTGCATATTCTCGTTTTCCCTGTATTTTACTTGGGTTTTGCTTCATTTTAAAATGTTTTATTTTAAATTTTGCCAAATGTATTATTCTCCTTAAATTCTTCATTTAATTTCTTGCATCTGAGCTCAACCAGATTGGATTCTATTGTCTTTTTTGACACTACAGTGTATTGGAATGAATATAGCTATCCCACTTGTCTTCCTGATTTAGATAAGGTCTACATTAACAAGTCACATTTCATTTTGAAAACATGTTTGCAATTCTTCAGTCTTACTCAGAATATTTCCCACTTTAGTGAAGATAGAAAAGGTCTGTTTCTTTCTTTAAAAGACTCTTTTTTTCTTCTCTTGTCTGAAGCAATTATTCCTATAGTAGTAGATATTTTCTTTTTCATCCTTTGACATTTTACTTCTAAGTTTAGTCTGGTTATTTTTAAAAGGACTAATATTCAGAATTACTTTCATCATCTGTCTTCAGAATCCGTCTTTTGTATTTGAAGACAAACTCATTGATGATCAGTTGCAAATAACGGTAAGTTTTTCTTACAAGGCTTGATAACTTCATAATCAGGACTAAATAAAATTTAGCTGTATTCTAGGTCCAGTTACTGTGAAAAGGTAAGACTAATGGAATAGATTATGCAGAATGAACATTAGCACTCAAGTGGTATTACATCAGAATTGCTGAGAGAGACATAGTGTAAACTGGTTATCTTTCCATGTCATGTACCTAACTCATGAAGTTGCAGTGGCTGAGTTTGTTTTCTGGGAGCAGCTTTTAAGTCCGACCCATGTATTGCTGTCTACTGTATTCCTTTGTGTTGGGTGTATCTGTCTTATCATCCATGTACTTTTTAGCTTTAGTATACCTGTTTTGTGGTCCCAACACTGCAATGCTCCTGATGGCTGCATCTTGTCAGAAGCAATTTTCTTACACTCCTGTTTACTTACTTTAAATTCAGAACCTTTTCCATTGTTTGCTTTAAATACATGGAAACTTATAAAAAAGGATAGATTTTTCTTCAAAGTCATAGAACTGTGTGTAAATGTATGCATGTATTTTCGTGTTTGAGATGAGCCTCTAAATGTGCCTTATCTGCAGGCAGAGAAACAGTTGCTATACTTTTTTCTCTGTTTTTTGCAAGTCTTGTGTGTTATTTTTTTTGTGTGTTATTTTTTTTGAATGTTCTGTAGCTTCCAGCTGCATTACTACTTCCACATTCCTACCATCTGTGTCCTCAGGACCTGAAATCATCAACATTTTGTATTAAACTTGGTACATCAACTCCTTTGCTATTCATTCCCCTCTCTTTTTTGCTCCTTTTTAGTGTTATACTCTGCCTTTCTCTGCACATTTCTCTTTCCCTTTTTTTATGTATATCAAAACCACTGATGAAAATTTGCTTCTCTTGAGAAAAGACAGTCAGAGAAGACAAGGAGAGTGGTTTTCCTCAAGACCATGTGTATAAGGAGCTCTTCTATAGGGTAGGATATAGTCTGGTTCAGATCTTAGGGGTCAAGGTCAGTGGAGAGTTGAGTGGCATGGATGTCAGTCATTGTGATGGGAGTTTGCTAGACCATCAGATCCAACTTGGCATCGGTAAGGCCACCTGGAATACCTTGTAGAGAGAGCGAGAGAGCTACTGGAGACTACAGTGAAGGGCTACTGAGAGGATTAAGGGACTAGAGCACCTGTCATATGAGGAAGGGCCTTTGAGAGCTGGCATTTAGCCTAGTGAAGAGAAGGATCAGGGGGAATCTTACAAATGCGTATAAATACCTGAAGAAAGGGTGTGACAGGACCAGAGGCAGTGGGCACAACCCAAAAGACAGGAGGTTCCATATGAACATAAGGTAAAACTTTTTTTAATGTTTTAATGTGTTAAAGGCACATGTTGCTTAGGGAGGCTGTAGATTCTCCATCCTTGGAGATATTCAGTAGCTTTCCGGACATGGTCTTGGGCAAGTAGCTCTAGGTGGCCCTGCTTGAGCAAGGTGACCACCTCCAGGGGTCCCTTCTAACCTCAACTATTCTTCCATAGGGTGAGGAAGTGGATAAGCTCTTCTTTAAAGAACTTGAGGCAAGTCTGTATCACAGACCAGATTCTTATGGGGACTCTAACCTCCCTGTTATTGCTGGCAGGGCAGCAGAATGGAATGCAAATAGGGAGATTTCTGGAGAGTGTCAGAGTGCTTCTTGACTTCTGGTAATGGAGTAGGCGGCTAGGGGTGATGCACAGGTGGATCTGCTATTGAATACATAGAATAGCTGGTTATATTATAGAGGTATATAAATGACTGTGCTAGCTGTACCTATAGTGACTGTGTAGTAGAGTTCAAGATCCTGAGGAAGCAAAGAACAGGAGTAGTAGACAGAAGAAAGTTTGGGACTGTTGCTGAGTGAGGGGTGTGGTTTAATGACTGTGAACACATATACAGCTGACACAATGCCGCCTTTGCCTCCATTTTCACCAACAAGATCTCCCAGGCCTCTGATTTTTGTAAAAGCATTCAAAGAGGAGAACCGCCAGCAGTAGATAAGGACCAAGTCAAGATTACTTGCAAGAACGTGACCCATAGAAATCCATGGGATACACCAGACTGAATCCAAGGGTGCTGAGAGGGCCGTTGCAAGATCATTCTCTTTTGAAAGGTGCTGGAGATCAGGAAATGTCCCCAGCGACTGGAGAAAGGAAAAGTTGCACACGTCTTCAAAAAAGGCCAAAAGAACCCTGGGGTCTTGGTAGGCAGCAAGTTAAATAAGAGCCAGCATTACACCCTGACATTAAAGAAGGCTGGCAGTGTCCTGGGCTGAATAAGCAGGACCACAGCCAGCAGGTCAAGAGAAGTGATCATTGATACCCTTTCTTTCAAGAAAGATATTGACATATTGGAGCAAGTCCAGTGGAGGGCTACCAAGATCGTAAGGGGCTGTAGCACAGGAGAGCTGGATTTGTTCACGGAGAAGACTGCTAGGGGATCCAATGGCAGTTCCCACCTAGATAATGGGAGGTTGTGGAGAAGACAGCTCTTCCTGGAGGCAGACAGTAATGGCATTAGAGGCAATGGAGACAAGCTGAAACATGGGAAATTCTGATTTGATTATCCGGAAAAATATTTTCACAGCAAGAGTGATTAAGCATTGGAAGAGGTTGTCCAGAGAGGCTGTGGAAGCTCTCTTTTTGGAGATACTCTGAACTCAAGTGGGCAAGGCCCTAAACAAGGTGCTCTAAGTGGAATGGCTTTGAAAACTTCATGACTTCTGAAGGTTATACCAAATGCACGTGATTCTGTGTATGATTCTGTAGGCGATATCTACTGCTTTTTCCTCAGACCTACCAGACAAACCATTTAGATTGCCGCAATGATTTCTTCTTGAGAGCTCCATCCTGGTTGTTGCTCATTTCTTTCTGATCTTCTGGGTTCTTTCTTGTATTATTTCCTTATTTTCTTCAGGATTTGAAATCTATGTTCTGTATGTATGAAAACCTGGAGAACTACCAACACAGCATGTTAGCTGTTCAGTAATGGGCTAACTCTTTAATGTGATTTAAGATGATTTTTTAATGTTCTTGTTTTCCTTTGTTACTATATCTGATTTTTTGCCTGGCCCCTGACTTTTATCCCCATCTGAAGTGTATTCTTATAGTTTAATAACACAGCCTGGTTAGTACTTTCAATGTGGTTCTTTCTGGTCCTAGACATTAAATGAAAAGCTTGTGCTTTAAGTTCATAGTTTCCTGTCTTTTTTTTTTTTTCCCTACACTGACATAATTTGCAAGGGTGTACTTTGTCCTAGCATCATTTCTGTAAAGAATTTACAGAGTTCTTTATTTCTTGAGTCAAGCTTGTGCAGTTACTAATCTAATAATTTATTGAAGTCCAGTGTTTTATTTTGCTGTTCAATCTGTGGCAGCTTGTATTCAAAATGTTTTTGTTTTGCTGTTCTCAACTTTCCTGCTGGGACACCTCACACAGGCTTTTTTCAGAGCCTGGTAGTGCCACTGAATTATCCCCATATAGTTCCTTTTTCTGGATCTCCAAATTTCTGAGAGAAACACAAATTATCTGTCACATCTACAGGTACTTCCTGTGGACCTTTCTTGAGCTCTGTCTTTTTGTGGCCGTTTGCCTTGTCATATGAGGTTTACCGAGAAGTTCAGACAATCCAGTACTGGGGAGTTCTATAGTAAGGCAGCCCTATGTTTACCTCTGGTGCTTCCAGACCTGCTGGAGCGAGTCCAGGGGAGGGCCATGAAGATGGTCAGGGGGCTAGAGCACCTGTCCTATGAAGACAGGCTGAGGGAGTTGTGGTTGTTCAGCCTGGAGAAGAGAAGGCTCTAGGGACACCTTAAAGGTGCCAGTGCTTAAAGGGGCCTGCAAGGAAGTTGGAGAGGGACTTTTACAAAGGCCTGTAGTGATAGGATATGGGTAATGGCTTTAAACTGGAAGAGGGTGGATTTAGATTAGATACAAGGAAGAAATTCTTCACTGTAAAGGCAGTGAGGTACTGGAACATGTTGCCCAGAGAAGCTGTGGATGCCCCATCCCTGGAAGTGTTCAGGGCCAGGCTGGATGGGGCTTTGAGCAACCTGGTCTGGTGGAAGGTGTCCCTGCTTATGATGGGGGGGTGGACCTAGATGACCTTTAAGGCTCTTTTCAACCAAACCATTCTATGATTCTGAGATTTAGTGTAGGAAAGCATACACCGTTTTGCACTGGAAATAATGATGTGGGTTATTGCATTGCTAGTTTATAAATCAGATTTGAAAAGAAGATACAGTCATGATTATGGACAGCTCAGCAGAAACATCTGTTCCGTGAATGTCTAAGCAGCAACAGGGAGGCTGCACTAAAGAAAATACCCTTTCATTAAATAAATATTATCAAGTCATCATCTTGAAAATTAAACATGGCCAGTTCACTTTAGAAGCTATGGAAAGAATCCAGAAAAGGGCTCCAAAATTTACATGAGCTATAAAAAACAATCTGAAGAAAAAACTACTATATTTGTGCTTTTTAATCTACCAGAACCAGATTAAATGTGAAGAACAGCAGATTTAATAACAATCAAGTGCTGTATTTCATACAATAGGCTACTAACCCATGGAAGTCTTTTGCATACTAAAAGTTAGCATTGATTGCTGGCAGAATTTAACTGATATAAATAGAAGATGGTGGATGCATATATATGGTAGTAGCCACAGCTATATCAAATGGACTGAAATATTTATTGAAAATAAGAATCCCTTTTTTCATTCTTAGGACAAGCTAAGCTAAATAGAAATCTTTTATTTGACAGCTTTCCTATTAATTGTCAATTATGTGTTCATTCACAGGTTTTATCTACATGATCTGTTCCTTGCAGTTATCAAGGGTTAGTTCAGCCTCTGATTTTGTCTGCTATTGTTACCATATGGTACCACTCCCATATTACTGACTGCTGAAAAATACAGTATCTTTGCTTAACATTGAGTTAAGCAGAAACACTATCATCAGAAATGCAGCCATTGTTTAACAGAACTTACAGATTTTTTGTGACAACTACAGCTGCTTTTTCTTTTCTTACCCAAGCACATCCATACTCATTCTCTATTATAGACTTGCCAACTGTTAGAGCATCCTTATGGTTTGGTCTCATTTATCACAATCTCTTTGAATGGTCATTGAGTAAGTGGAGAAATGACTTTTAGATAGGTAATGGCATACTTGAACAGTCAGCTGTATTCTGTAGGAAATGGAGAAACTTCCTCGGTGATTTTCATACTAGAAATACATGCAAGTTCACTTAAAAGTATTTTTTCAGATGGATAGAAGTTAAGTTTTATAATTGCCAACTATTACTTGACAGGGAGAGCTCTAGCTGTGGAGAACTCCTTGACGTAATTGGTTCCCAGATCATTAGCCAAAGTAATGAACAGGAGAATCATTGTTTTGCATTATTACATAGAATTTAGGCTTATGTAGAGTGCAAGCAGATCTTGTTAGAGTTTCTGAAGAATGTGTCAGTCAGAAATTAAACAGTCCAGAGACTGGCAAGAGCACATAGAGTAGTAAGTTCTGTTCCACTTTTTAGTGCCTTGTTCATTTTGTGATGGTAACATTATTTTTTTTTCAGAAAACATTGGTATGAACAAAACATATGGCCTTAATACTACTCTCTGCAGCTGTTCTGTATTTCCCAATGAGAATTTCTGGCTCTTGGGCTTAATGAGAAGTCTGTTCTACAGGGATGCCACACTCGGCCTCAAGAACAGAAAGTGTCTAACTTGGCTTTAATATGACTCAAGCTATCAACTGCTAGCAAAGGAGATGTTGATGAGTGAGTAAGGCTCCTTCCAGCCATCATGAAGTATAATTGTGGTGGCTTATTCAATGCGTTTGTGTTTGAGAAGAAAGGTTCCAGAAACTAACAGAGTGTGTCTGCAGTACAAGCAGAGCCAGAAGACAGTGCCATGCTCTGTGCTATGACATCCATTTTAGATATTTTGGAACTAATTGCAATCTAAGGTTTAAATTGCATGCAGACAAAGCTAAGCCATTATGTTAAGAAATTGCAGTGTTTCCGAAGGTCATTCTGTCCAAATGAGGGGTTGTTTCAGATATGAATCATGAGCTGTGGTCAGTTACACTAGATCGCATAGAGTGACTCTGTTGGAAGGGCATTAAGAGGCTAGAGGCCTTGAAGACAGAATGCAAGGACTGACTTAAGCATCTTTCTTTAAAAAAACAGAAGTTGACAATTGATTGGAAAAGAAACTCACGCAAGAGCACATTTACGGGTTTTTTTAATGATGATGTAATAGGTGGCAATTTGATATACTGTCCTTTAGCTTTGTAAACTGCGAAACATAAATTTATTTTTAAACTACTTTAGCAGCTTTTATATCTTGACATAGGAAATATGGAGAGAAAGGACAATTTGTCTAGTCTTCTCTACACTAAGACAAAATCAACAGTGTCTGGTTTTCTTGACAGATACTGTGTAAAAGGTTTTTTGGCTGTTCAGGGATGGTGAATTCACAGCCTCTCCAAATAAGTCTAGTGCCTTACTGTTTTCACTGTTTAAAAGTTTTCTCCTCAGTGATTAATCTGAATTTCTGTCACTGCAATTTTGACTGCTATTCTTTGTTCACTTTGGTATCAGTGCGGAGAGCCTGGAGATTCCTGTGTTCATTTTGCAGCAGCCTTCAAATATGAAGGCGGTAACCCATTCCCCACCTCCCTGTTTCTTTTTGTTGAGAAGCAGCCCTTATTAATGCAGTCTTTGTAGATCTAGGACTTTAAATCTGTGCTCAGCCTCATTTCTCTTCTTTGGTCTTTGTACCAGTTCTGAGTTGCAACAATCAAAATTGAACATACTACTCCAGCTCAAGTGGTAACACCAAGGAGGCAAGAACTGATTTCTGTGGTTTCACACAGTACTCTCATTTATAACTTCCAGTGTTGTGCTCACCTTCTTTGCAATTTTATATCAAGGTTAACTTATATTCAGATTGTGATCAGCCTATGTGGTCGTAAGCCATAAATACTTTTCTACAGAAGCATTGCATAGCCGCTTAATTTCTTCATTTTGTATTTCTCTAGTTATGTTTTATTACAAGAGTCTGAAACTTTGCATTTGCTCCCATTGTAGTGCCCTAATTATCCCTGTTGTTTCGAAAGTAATTCTCAAATGCATCAAAAGAATTCTGAATTTCAGTTGCAGATTTCAGTGTACTCAGACCCTCTCTGACTAATGGTATTTGAAAATCCCTTCCGTTTTTTTATCATGCCCCTGAAATACAGCCTCCCAGTTGGTAATAAACAATAGTTCCCTAAGTAGAGTTCTGAGTAGTTCTGTAGCCACCTAATTACAATTTATATATCCTGGATTTGCTTAAGAAAATGTGACACAGCATTGCTAAAATCAAGATCTAAAACTTGTGCTGTTTCTCTTCTATCACAAGGCCTTTTACGCTGTCAGAAAGAAAATTGACTGACTTGACGTGACCTATTCTTGACAAATCTGTGTTGGCTGTTGTTCAGCTCCTTGTTAGCTTCCAGGCAGTTGTGTATAGTGTGATGTCTTGTGCTTTAATCATTACACATATTCTCCAAATCTTGAAGACAGGGAGAACAAGCAAGATACTAAAACATGGGCTTCTTGTATCAATTGAGATGCACTGAGCTATGTTGTCTAGTACCCAACTTCTTCAAAAGGTTATAGGTCCTCTGTAGGTTCTGGGTTCTATCTGCCCACAGTGTGTCCATATGACTATCTTAGGACACACTAGGGCATCTCAAAAAAGAATTGGCAGTCTTTGAGTAGGCCATAGAGTTCTTCTGAAGCTGGCTTAGTCTGAAAGTCCTTAGCTGTGCTTATCCCCTTCTTTATGCACAGGTGATGCATATGTGCTGTATACATATAGCCAGCACATAGAATTTTGCAATTATCCTCTTCACTGTTCTGAAATGCATCTTTTAAAAGTTCTGAGACAGATTCATAACTGGACATTTAACAGGATAGTCTATCAAGCCCAGATGATTTGAGTGCATTTAAGCAATATTTATTCAGCTCCTTGCTTGTTCAAGCGTGAGATCGTACCCTTTTGCCTTTTGTGGCTGGAATTAATTGTATTAAGCACCTCAATGCAGCAGATTTGTGGTGAAGATGGATGCAAAAAAGGCAGTATGAACATTGGCTCTGTGTCTGTATCCCTCTAATTTTTCCCCTGTTGCACAATGGGCTAACTTTCATCATCATCTTGCTCCTAACGTACTTCCATAATTATTTCTTCTGAAGTCTGATGTGTTCCTTGCCAACTGTGTCTTAAATTTGGTCCATTATACCATGTTCTGCTGTTGTATTCCTGCTTAGTAAGTTGACCTCATTTCCATTCCCTGCATGATGTGAGATCAACAGTGAGGTCCTAACTAAGACAATATGGTTTCACTGTACAATTCCCATTATTCCTTTGCAGGAGGCTTTGCACTACATGTGGTAAGTATTGTTTATTTAAAGAACTGTGAGGTTTCTTTAACTACTTTTTCACTAGCACAACGTTCCTGGGGATTCTCCCAACTAATTCTGCATTTATGGAAGTATGCCTACTTGAAACACATTTTTTTTTTAAATTCTGTTGCCATTTCTTCCTTTTCCCAAACAAGCTTTAGTCTTTTACATTACTATCAGCTATATGAATTATCAGATCTCCATTTTGCCAATTAAGTCAAAATGTTGATTGTCAACTAAATCTTCAAAGTCCTCCTACATACCATTTGTATTTCTCACGTTAGTGTTCAGCCATCAAAGACTGAGATAAATGTACCACTGTCATCACATTGGCCCCTTCTTTAACCCCTCCTTTTATAAATAAACTTGTTTTGGCAGTGGTCCACAGAACAGTATTTGATTTGATTTGTCCATACTATTGGGCCATCTATATAAATACAGCTTCCAAATTTTGGAGAAAATAACAAGTCTGTCTTTACAGAACGTTCCTTTCCTCTGTGAGGGCTCTTTTTCATCTTTGCTTAACTATTGCCATATCTCAAAACCTTCTTGGGGCATCACCCTGTAAGTAAAGATGCCAAAGCTGTTCTGCTGATAGCACCTATTAAACCATGACTTCATTACCAATATATGTCTGTTACTACTGATAACTTCTGATCCACTTAATCTCATTTTTGGCTGTGTTCTTACAGTGAAGGTAGATGGGCACCAAAGTTTAATAACTGGTGAAATTGGTAGATTTTGTAGGCATCATACCTGCCAAGACCTTCATGAGGTTCATCAGATAATCTCTGTTGTCCTCATTCCCTTTCATTCCCTCCTTGCAATCCTCTTTGGAGGCAGTAAATTTCTTGGACACTGGGAGCACTGGCTTTTCTTAGTCTAATCTTGGGTTTGGTTCCATCCCTTTTTTCAGAACAGGTTCTAATTTTGGGATTACGTTTCTCTGTATATAAAGATCATATGAAGTTTTGGAGGGTTTAGCATGCAGAGACCTTTTTATTCTCTGATGGTGTGTTTGGGTGCATTGTACCGCTATATATGAATTTCAGTCTTGCCAAACAGTCGCACATGTAAACTAGTTACTGGTGCCTGAGACTGCTTATTTAAAATTTACCTGTGCCTCTTTTAAACATGCTGTTTCAAGAGGAATAGGAATGTATTGATGTCCATTGCCAGCAGATGTGGGTTTATAGTTTGTTGTGTCAGTGCTCAGGAGCATGTTTGTGACTGCTTATACCTGGAACATTTTGTACAAATGTATCCACAGAGCTTATATTTAGTTCTGATCTGTGTGATAAAGGATGTCTTTTTTAAGTTTCCAGTAGTTGATGACAAGGTAGGTGGCCTTCGGGAATGTATTGCCTCCTTATGTTGTGTTTTACAAGCATTAACAGGAATTAGTTTGGTCAGTGCTTTTGTTACTGTGCTTTCCTATTGTTGCAATGTTGCTACCTCTTTGTAGCCTTTCCGTATTCACTTTCTCAGCTGTTTGAATCAGAGAAGGATGATTCCCCTCCAAATGAAGACATCTAAATGTGTATGTCTGCAAGTGTGCCAAGTGTACACTCCATTACGAACAACACACATTGAGTCAGTGCATGAACAAAGAGCCTGAAGAGCTATTTGTCTCACTGTGAAGTAGATGCTGACTTGTCGGTCAGCTGAATAGCCCTCTAGGCTCCACTGAGTGCATTGGCTACACCTGCATTGACTGTAACTGGAGATTGGAAATCTGGGCCACATCCAGACATTTACCCAGCATTCCAGGAATGCCACCACCCTTCATTACTTTTTAAGTTACATTTGTATAGATAGAGCTGTAGGGTCTAAACTTGTATGCCTTTGGCACTAACACTATAGAAATCATCAATAGCAAATATTAATCTTTGTAATCAAATGATAGTTTGTAAAGTATGAGTTTAGATACTGTTTTTAATATGATTGCAAGCAGTCACCCCTTATATTCACCTTCTCAAAGAATCCCAAAAGCACTTTAAGTAGTGGCCTGAAACCACTGATCACAGGTGGCAAGCATCTAGTTTTGGTGGTGTACACAGATACTTGGTAGTATCGCTTGGGGACTTACTGTGAACTGGTGTAGTGATTTAACCCTGGTGGCAACTAAGCCCCACATAGCTGCTCACTCACTCATTCCCAGTGGGACAGGAGAGAAACCAGAAGAGTAGAAGTGAGAAAACGTCATGAGAAAATATTGTGAGATAACAGTTTAACAGATAAAGCAAAAGCTGTGCACACAAGCAAAGCAAAACAAGGAACTCATTTGCTACTTCCAGTCAGCAGACAGGTGTTCAGCTGTCCCCGGGAAAGCAGGGCTCTGTCACATGTAATGGTATATGGGAAGACAAACGCCATCACTCTGAACATCCCTCCTTCTTCCCCCAGGTTTTTATTGCTGAGCATGGCGTCATGTGGTCTGGAATATCTTTTGGGTTGGTTGGAATACAGCTAGAACAGCTGTGTCCCTTCCCAGCTTCTTGTGCACCCCCAGCCTGCTGGCTGGTGTGGCAGTGAAAGAATGGGAAAAGGCATTGATTCTGTGAAAGCACTGCTCAGCAGTGATGAAGACATCCCTGTATTATCAACACAGTTTTCAGCACAAATCCAAAATAAGCTCTCTACTAGCTACTATGAAGAAAATTAACTGTATCCCAGCCAAAACCAGCACAAATGGGCCAAACTTTTGCACTTTCTGTCTTCCATTCCAATACTGCTTCACAAGCCTTGAAAAAGTCTCAGGCCTAATGTCAATGTTTTCTATTAAGCTAGTTGATAGCTATAGTTATTGCTTACATCTGTATTCGGGTGGCTAAAGTCATCTGAGTAGGTAGCCTATTTTGGAAAGTAGGGCCTTTAAAAGAGAAGGCAGTTCACTGCTGTTACAACATGAACCATCAAGCTTGGTGTTAAGCACTGTGAAATCTGTTTTTTGCTGACAAAGATGTTGTGGCATGAAGGAATAGTGCATCAGACGGCATCATCACCAGTAGGAAGTGGTGGAAATTTAGATCAGCACACTTGGCTTTGGACACAGTTGGCCTACCCAATATAACAGATGTGTAAGAAACCCACAAAAATTAGTCCCCAAAGTGTGTGTTCCACAGTACCCAGTTTACAGTAGTCTGCATTCAGAGCAGAGCAATTGGTAGAAGCTCCTGCATGTTGAGACACGCATCAGGTTGTTGCAATCTCTTCTGAAGTTTACTATTACTTCTTACTAGATTTGACAGCAATTTTTAATCCTTTGGGCATTTTGTGGAGCAAGAGAGCATCTGGTACGCTACAAGCACATCCATTGATGTTCTTTTTGGATTTGGGTTGCAAGGGAGTGTTTCATGCTGACTAGCTTAGGAAGCAAATGTAGAGGCCCTAATTAGGAATCTGATCTTTGTGCTTCCTTCACTGTTCATGGAAGCAGAGTATGTCTTCCAGAATGATGATGCAGAGTACCTAAATTAAGTGTTTATTTCTGTGTACATGGCATCAAACAGTTCTGTTTCTTGGAGAAAGTTTCCCTTAGTAGCAGAGATTCTGGGAGGAAAATACAGATAGTGGTCTTCCGTGTCTCCTGTGAAATTTTGCTCAGTGATTGTCAAGAGTAAAATGAGCCTAGCCCAGGTTGTCTAGCCAGCTCTCCAAAGTGTTTGCCTTCAGAAAGTCGGTCACTGCATCTTTAGATGCGTGATTTAGACTTGTACTGGACATTCATCACAGGTCAGTTTGATGCTGGTGCCCAGTACTGGAGAATCATATTTGTTCCATGTTACAAAATGGCAGTGGTGTCTCTCCACATACATAAATAGAAAGTATTTTTTCCTGTGATATATAATGGTATAAATGCACCAAGATTTTTAATTTTTCATATTTTGGAGGCTTTAATGCAAAAGTATCAAAATGTATTTTCTTATACTTTCCATCCTTTGCACTTAATTCCTTTTACATACCTTTGGGAAAGTGTGAATTATAGGACTGTTCTTCCCCCAAGATAAAATATAAAAGCACAGAAAAGGGTTAGCAGCAGTTTGTAGAAAGGATGTAATTTCTTGAGTGGTACTGAACACTTAATTTGAATGAATCTTCAATTCTCTCACTTTTTGTTTAGTTTTGTATTATGGTCAAATGGCATGATGTTCACACATAAGCTTTCATATAAGAAATATGTTATACTACACAGGAACTCTATATAGCATAGGAGAATTCTGAATAATTTGAGAGAGAGAAACAGATTTGCTAATTGCTTGTCTTTGAACATTCTAGCCAAGGTCAGGTAACCTACCAGTAACACCTATGCAGTACTTGCTGTATCCCTACTAAACCACCAGTGTGAATCTTCAGGTTAAGCTACAAAAATAATCCCTGCCTTATTGTCAAAAGAGAATTTTCAGTGGAACTTGGAGGAAAATAATCAAAGTAGTTCATTGAAAGATTACTCGGTTCCTTTTGATAAGTGTTTGACATTTGCTTTGAAATGCAAACAGATGTTGGGGTTTAGTAGATATGTTCTGGGGTTGGGCTTACTTTCAATAAAAAAAGGAACTTTTAAAAGCCATTGTGAATTCTGCACAGAAGCATTAATTAGAAAACACAATTCTGCCATTGTGCTTAATCATAAAACCAGAAATTTAAAGCTCAACAGAATAAAACATAAACCTTCCAAGAAATATTTGTTGTTCCAGCTCATTAACGCACTGTGTCTGTTGGACAGCATTTTTTAAATGCCATAAAAATAAACAGTGTATTTAGGAACTGCATTATTGGCATGTTTCTTCAAATTCTAATTCAGACCTAGTGGTTAATTGTGCTGTCTCTATCATCAGAGCATAAAGAAGTAAATACACCCTTTGGCTTCAGAATTTTCAATTTCCACTTCAACTTTTTGACTTAGGTGAAAATGCGTTCTCTGGGTGAGATAAAAAAGATTTCAGTAGAGATTGTTAGCTAATATTGTGAATATGAAGACCTCTTAGTCCTTCCAAGTTTAACAGAAGAGGAAAAAAAAAAGTCAGTCTGATTTCACATGTCTAGGTTATTGAGAAAAGGATTATAACATCTTTGGTAGTGTTGTTGTTTCTGATAGACTCTTTCAAAACAACTAGATGTAAAATTGTGCATTTTTTGTCTGTTCTACCTTGTTCAAACTTTGTTCCCTGTATAAAATCTTTAATTTAATCAAAAATAGCTGAACGATTGAACTTGTTAATTTGATTTCATAGAGTCATAGAATCATTTAGGTTGGAAAAGACCTTTGAGATCGTCAAGTCCAACTGTTTGGGTTGCTTTCCTCATTTGGTATTGGATCTGGTTTCTTCTGCTTAGTACATTTTTCTTCTTGTAACATCTTTGAAACTTCCATCTCATTCACTTTAGCTCTTTGGCCATTATGAGTTTCTTTGGCTTTTTTCCCTCATCCTTTTCTCTTTGAGCTCTAACTGACTGAATAAATTCTTCCTGTTCCATTTGCAGCACAGGTTTTCTTTGATCTCAAATCTTTGAGCAAGTTTGGTGAAGTCACTGTGGCTGACCAACACTTTATTTCCTGCATTTTTTTCCTTTGGTATCTCTTACCCTAAATTATGTGTATCAAGTCTAGATGATGATGACTTTTTTCATCCATGCCTCCGTAGTGTTTTAGCCTGAAATTACTTGTTCATATCATGTTAAAATAGATCACTGTAAGCTTCTCCTCTAATTAATTAGGGTGTTCCCATCTTCTGTAACATTGTATACTCTTCTGTCTAGATGTCGGCTGTTGCAGCTACTTAAATCTTCCATGAGTTGTGTGGTCCCATGAACACAGGTCACAGGGAAGGTCCTCCTCTGCCAGTTCATCAAAGGCAATGATTATCATGAAGTCAGCAGTGACTTCTTGAGTTTGTTCTTCTTAGTTTTCTTAACCTAAGCATCTTCAACATCATACTTTCGATCTTGTGTACATGGTTCCCTAATACTTGTAAGCTGTTACAGTTAATATCTAAAGTGGTCAGTACAGCATACATCTGTTTCCTGATGCAGTCCACAAATGATGCATTGTTCCATTGCTAGTTTACCTATAGTAAATTTTCTTCTTAGGTAACCCGCTGTAATCTTCTCATTCTCCCTTTCTGCTGTTCCTGGGGTCTTTTTCCCCTCCTTTTTCTTCCACAGGTACTTACTACTTGGCATTTTTTCTGGTCCACAAGAACTAATGAACTTTACCCATGACCTTGCTAACATTTGCTTTCTGTTCTGAAGTTCCAGCCTGTGTGTTTGCTCTCAGATGGACTAATTAACATCTGAATTTAGTTGAACCTCTTTCTAGTATTTAGCTTGGGGGTTGCAGTTTCTTTTTGACACCTTATAAGAAATTATGCACCCAAAAACTTGGCACTTTTTTCCCCCAAGTACTTTAGTCAATAAAATAAAAGATGCAGTAACTCTTCCTACAAAGCTTGCTTTTCTCATGTCCTTAGAACAACAGGGTTACAATGAAGCTAATACGGTTCTCCTTGTATTTGCATGGTAATGTAAACTGGCGATCTTCATGATGCTCTTGATTTATGCAGCCTAGTGAAATAGCTCAATCATACTTGGCTACAGTTTCGTATTATGTTTAGTGCAATCAAAGTGGATTGCTGCTGAAATGTGGCATTCTCTTTCTGCCTCTTGTGATGTATTCCAACTTTGCACGAGATCCGATGGTCGTATTACCTTGGGACAAGTTGGATCATCTTGCTGATGTGACAGAAAATTCTTGTCCACAAATTATTACTTTCCTATGAGATTTGTTGATCTGCCTAGTGATACAGCTAGACTGTTTTCCATCAGCTGAGCAATGGAGTTTCAGGAGGACCATGCCTTTCAGAGACAGCTTACAGTTAAGTGAGGTTAAATACGAAAATAACAATTTCATGTCTGTATTACTCTTTCCTGCAAAGCACTGTGTGAGGCTTAGAGATCAAATCCTGAATATACTAATGTTTGGAGTAAAACCTATGTTGACATGAGTGGCTGTTACTACTTCATCTCCTTTTATGTTGAAACTGAAAGCAGCTTCAGCACCTTTCTTTGAGGAACAAAGACTTGTTTATTTAGCAACTTGTGATTCTTTTCTTTGTAACTTCTCATCTTACCTTTTTAGGAAATTGTGTAAATGCTGTTTTCGACCATGCACTGGTTTCTTTGTTCAGGTGCAAGAAGCACTGGTATCTAAAAATTTCACTTTAATTCTGGAATTTTATTGTTTCTGGAAAAGTTCATTTGTGCAGAAGGAAGATCATGTGTCACACCAGTTTGTTTTATACAATAAGTACATGTTCTTTATGGCCTTTGTTTTGTCTCACCGGTTTTATTTTCTTGCTGCTTCTGCTGCATGTTTCACTGTTTCTGTCTAGTTTTTCTCCAGTTTCAGCATTAGTCATAGCCTAATTGTAATTAATGTGCGTGTGTTCCACAACGCACATCATGAGAAGCATGGAAGCATTATATATACACCCTACTTAAATGCAAATCCTATGACTTGTTGGCAAAGCAATGCCATATAGCAGGAAGCAGTACCGTAGGCTCGCATCCTGCTGAGGCACCCTGGTACCATACACATACTACTTTCTTGCTGTAATCAAGTGCCTGTAGCATTGCCTGTTTTTCAGAGTCCATGCTTATCACTCTATTCTCTTTTTACAACTTCACATCTTTCTGGTGTAATCCTATGAAATTATTGTGGGACAGGATGCCAGCTAGGCAATGAGTAAATTAGCAAAGACTGTTCTGAAAAGTAGGACCACTATTATCAGTGAAATACAGAGCTTAGCGAGGGACATACAGCTGAATATCATTTAAAGTTTCTGACATGTCTCCTTTCTGGCTCCAGTTTGAAACAAGCACCGAGAATTAAGGGGTGTTATGTCACTAAAATGTGTGTATAACATGCTAGAAAATGTGCTGGTAGATCACAAATGGTGTTATCGAACATTTATCTCTTAGTTACCTTAAAGGATGTTAAATAGTGAGAGTGTTCTAGCAACATTAACTGTTCTGCTGTTTCCCATCTTTCTCTGTTTGCTAGTTTGTTTTTATTGTCTGTTTATTAATTATGCTAGAGTGATACCCACTGCTAATCTGGTTTATAGAATTACTTTTTTCAGTTATTAGAATTCCTTCAGTAGTCAGATGTAGCTTCGCAACCTGGAAATAAGTGTTAAGCTTTATGGTAAAAGAAAGCTCAATAGTTGGATTACTTTTAAAAGTTATTGTAGATAATACTGTTGTTAAGACTTTTAATGGTGTTTTATTATTGAATGTTTGACAAATGTTGAAAGAAAAAAAAAAAATTATGTTCTTCCGCAGTTTTCACTGTTGGTGCCTGTAAAATTATGTGTATAGCTGTTCTTAGTTTTAGTGCTGAATTTACACCAGTTATTTTGTTAAGGTTACTTGTCATCCACTCTTCTGCCAGTACAGCCTATTAGCTAACATGAGTGTTAGGTTTGTTTAGAAACAGCAAAGTTACTGTCTTCATTACATTTAATTAATTTGTTTTGTACTGTATTTCAGGCAGATGCACAAGTATAATGATGGTCCTGATTTTTGATTGTGTACAATAGCTCTAGACATACGCTCGAGATAGAGGGCTGTGATTAAAACACATCAATCAGTTGTAAACTGAGTTATCATCAGTAATACTGATAACTGAAGAGAGCATGCTGATGCCCACTTGCATTTGCAGTAATGACTATAATGAAAATACTGTTTTAGTAGTAGTAGGTCATTTTCTTACTCCCACTCCCTATCCCTCCCCATTTCCCTTAATTGGAACTCTGGTTTTATGTAATTTCTGACACTATCTTCTGCTACCATCGGCTTATTTTCTAGATGGGAAGTGATGGAGTTTTGCGCCTCAGTAGTTCTGCTCTAAATAATGAATTCTTTGCATATGCAGCACAAGGGTGGAAACAGCGATTGGCAGAAGGTAACTCTCTACTTGTTCTCAGATTTACCAAAGGTTAATTGTTTTTATGAAGAATTTCTCTTTTTCTACATTTGAGAAATACTTATAGAAAGAATAGAAAGTGGTATTAGACCAGTAATTCAGCAAAAGAAAAATTGGTGATTCCATTTTGAATTTAGTGTACATTTTTACAGCTTGCTTGTGGCACCTTATTTGAACAGTTTAAAAAAAAGAATCCAAGCATTTTCATCACTGCCAGCCTTGGAAACCTAGATGCACACAACTAAATCCCACTAATGTACTTTTAAAATACTTATGTTACATGGTAAATTAAATCTTTCTGTCACATTCACTTTTGCTTTTCATTATTTTCTTTTGGAAATGTTGGATGACTGTCACAGAAATCACCGCATGTCATCTTTTTATCTGTGATTTATAATTACCCATATTAAGCTAATCCTTGACAACTTTTATTCAATATATTAGTATTTGTTTTTTAGGAGAATTTACACCAGAAATGCAGTTGCGCATCAGACAAGAGATTGAAAAGGAAAAGAAAACAGAACCTTGGAAAGAAAAATTCTTTGAAAGGTTTTATGGTGAAAAGTAAGTATTGAAGCAAATAAAAGTGGTTTTTTTATTTTCTTTTAGGAGGAAATAAAAATATAATTCTCTGCTTCACATAGCATGATCATATGCTGTAAAACTTAATAAAGGAGTTATCAAAGGCAGTCATTCCCCAGTTTAAGAAGTCGTGGGTTGAATTATAGTGGTGTGTCTGCACTTGCATTACAATTACATTTTTAAAGGTTCATAACTCA
The DNA here is from genome assembly GCF_023634085.1 of Falco cherrug. Lineage (NCBI taxonomy): Eukaryota > Metazoa > Chordata > Aves > Falconiformes > Falconidae > Falco > Falco cherrug. The sequence continues at coordinate 52,620,676 of NC_073699.1, read as the reverse complement.
TCCATAAAAATTCATTCAAAGGACAGCTTAAGACACAAGGCTTAAGCATGCGAGTATTTTCTAATTAGCTTTTAAAAGATGGCATTAGGGCAATTCCTCCCTCCTGCAAAATATAAATACAGCTTCTACAGACTAGAAGACCTGTAAAGATATTTTTGTAGTATGTTTTTATTTTATTTTTTCTAAGCTAGTTAGAAAGTTTCTAAAATCAAATGGCATTTTTTATTGTTTGACTGAGATGGCCATTTGTTGGAGCAGAATATAGGACATAGAACAAGTATTGGCTAGAGACAAATGAATGTGACAATGACTAGTCTAATTTTAGAAGTGAGCTGCAAAGAATAAGTAAGTACCCTTAACCGACTAAAATTAATTCACTCCAGGTACACACTCCAGGTGCACAACTGGGGTGAGTCAGCACAATTTCATTGATGATGGTACAGAACTGGTATTCTGCAGCAGCTGAAGGTTCAGTTCTTATATTCAGGGTTTTTTTAAATCAAAATTTAAGGAGATTCACATCTCTTTAACATCCAAGAGTCTTCCTTTTAAAAATGGCTTTAAACAGCCATTAAACATCAATAGTTAGAATTACATCTCTGTTTTTAAAACTAATAAGTATTAAAAGTGTTAATTATTATACATTTATTTTTTAAAAGTTACTGATCTATTTTTTTTATTTCCAGGTATGTTTTAATGGAATTTACACATAATATTTGGCAGAAAAAAATGTGCCATGGGAATCATCGTCACATGAGATGTCTTAGTTTTGGTTTTAGATGTTTTTTACTTAGGAAATCCAGGGCACAGGGAACCCTTCATCTAAGTGATTAAAGATTAAGGCATTAACTGAGTTGTTTCTGCAGTAACAGTGCCGCTTCTCACAATCCACTGCCTTGGACCACTGGGAAATGTAGTGAAAACAAGGCAGCAAATGGCAAATGGACAGATACATTTTAATATGTTTTACACATTCTTGCTAGGTGCTTTCTCCCAGTGTGAATGCTATTTCTACACCACTTTATCCTTACATATACGGGAAATTCTAGGTTCTTAATATGTCAGACTTTCTTATTGTCAAGTGCTTAATTTCTTACTTAGCAGCTTTGAGACCTCAGTGTAGTCCAGATATTGATCCCTTTAGTATCAAAAAATATTAATTAGGTTTTAAAATTAGGAACATAATGGGTTTTCATTATGCATGTCAAGAGATGAGTTGGTTACCAACATGAAGGGCTATGTAAGATATTGGCATAGGGCTTTCCACAAGAAGTAGTTTAGTACCAGCAAAACATGAGCACCTCACTCTAGCTGAAGTCTGTTCTTCAGTCACAAATGACTGTCACATGCACCGAGAGTGATACTCATAGTTTTACAGAGCCAGCAGTCCTGCCGTGCTAGGTGAATGCTGGACACTATAATAGTTGGCAGATAATTACTCAGTCTGCAGTGATACATGTCATTTGGGTTGATAGGTTCCTGACATCAACATTGTTATGCCAAATGTCATATTGCACATACTTTCCATTTTGACTACGGTATTGAATCTGCCCCCCCTGCCCTTTCCCCAGCTCTTGCATGGTTTCACTTGCATTCTTCTTGTGTAGGCAGATTCTGCTTCTTTGCTGGTTGGCCAGATCTAAGTACTTTTTCTCATTATTTACTGACTGGATGGTAGCTTTTGCTATAGTTTCTACCCAGTGTAAGTTCTCACCTTTTTTCACTTTGGTTTTTAAACTTCTTTTGATTATGATTGGGCTTTGTCTCTTTTCAGCTATGTTGGTTCAACTGAAGGAGTAGATTTTGAAGGCTTCCTGAGCTATTTCTCACATGTACTGTCTGTAAAATGAATCTCTCTTGCAGTCTGACTTGCTCACTTTACTGTAAATGTGGTATTTTTGCTCTGAGTTCGGTTACTTTGATCTTTTGATATTCCATAAATAAATTCAGGTTTCACCTTATACTTAAAGAAGGACCATTAATAGATGCAGAATCTTTGTAAACATCTTTACACACTCCCCAGTTCATGGCATTCAGAGGCTTTAAGAGTGCTTCTTCCATGTTGGCTCTACACATTGTGTTTCTTACATTTGCTCTTATCTGCACCCAGGCTGTTTATCATGGGACTGTCCGTTGTAGTTTACTTCCATCCATTTATGTTTTCTTTCCACTTCCTCATGGTTGTTCATTTTTCCTCTTTCTGACTTACTTTAAAAACCAAAAACTTCATTCTGCAATCATTTTTCTTAAGATCAACTGATTTGTTTTGCCAGAAATCCACATTCTTCTGGCTTCTTGACCCAGGATTGCAAGGGTTATACTCTATTATGTCGATATTGTCATTTCTTTTTCCACTGAAAGTTACCTGTCAGAGTAGTACTGCCAGCTCACTAAATCAAAGGCTTAATTTTGGGTAGACCTCCTCTAAATTTTATTGCTGATTATCCTTTTTTTCTTACACTACTTCTTCTTCAGTATGTTACTAGAATGTTTGTATTTGTGTATTGCCCATGTGACAGTTGCATTCACCTTTATCCTGTCCTTCATTCCTTTGCCGATTTTCATTCCATAAAGATAACCATCAGGCAATATCTTTTTGTGATGTAAGCTAGCTAAGGAAAATAGACCAGTGATTCAGTTTTTAGTAATGTAGTGGGTTTCTTTCCTCTCCTCATTTTCCTGAGACAACTTTTGCTCACTTGCATGAGGAATTTTAGAGGAAGGAAGTTATTCACCTAAACCTGCATAACTAAACTTCACTCACCTAAACTTTGACTATACAGGGAACCTATAGTCTATATAGAAGAAAAACACATTTTCTGAAATGCATTCAGTATGGAAGATGAAAATTGGCTGTTGTGAATTGCTCTCTAGAGGATCCTTCCTCAGCCTTTTGATCGAATGGGGAGACATTGTGCATATTAAGCGACTAGTAGTAAGCAATGTTAATAATTACTGTGAGAGTGCTTTTTGACGTACCAATTCCAGGCTGCTTTGGTTTTCTTTTTTCTTTTCTTTTTTTTTTTTTTTTTTTTTTTTTTTTTTTTCTTTTTTACCCTCGTGCATTTACAGCTATCACTGTAATGCATCTGTTCAGTATTTTTAAAATATGCAACCACAGATTGTGGGTTTTTACATGTTTATTCTGTACTTCTATATACATGAGCCTTTGTGATCTTTATATCCTCTGGCTGCACACTAACAAGTTATCTTGCTTCCATTGTTTCTGAATATCTTTTATGCTCGCTTACTTTCATACAATTCTTTGTTTCCTGATTAAAATGAGAACAGAAATCAAACTTCTGTTAATTAGATTAGAAGATCCTTAAGAACGTGAAATTCCTTTCAAGGCCTCCAACTAAGCTCTTGTGTGTTTTCTACTATTATGGAATTGTTGAGGCACAAAGTCTGCTTGGAAAATCTTACTAAAGATGCTGAACACCTGTACTTCCACTGTACTTAGAAGGAAATGATGATGTCAGAGCACAGACACTTTTTGAAATAACCATTTTTTTCAGCCCTTGGCTTTTGTTTTGTTTTGTTGTGGGTTCTTTTAATTCTGTTGAAGTAATAAAACTTCTTTTACACTAATATTTTCAGGGCCAAAGGTAAGAAAATGTTGAGAAGTATATGTAGGAATGGTTCCTTTGCACTTCATCCCTGAGAAAAAAAGCATAGATTATAAATATGTGTCTCTAAAGAATGTTAAACTTCTCTTTAATTATAGTGAAATTGAGTGAATAGCATATACATAAATCAGTTTATTCAGGAATGTGTTTTATATTAAATGAATTATTTAGTTTGCTGAAAGAATGGAGCAAAAGCATACAAGCTGTCAACTGAGATCTTTATAATTGACTCTTGAGTTGTAAACTAAGGCCAAAATGGAGTTACTTTGATTTTCATAATAAATTTGAAAGAACTGTCAAATTACAAAACTGAAATGCATGATTTATGATTTGCCTTACTAGTTTTAGGTGCAGCTTTTTCTTTAAAGTGCAGCAATTAAGCCATATGGCTAGCGGTGTGGACCCTAAATGCAGGTGTAGGAGAAAAAAAGGTATTTCCTTTAGAACTGTTACTGATAGAAGAAGATATAGTTGTTCCTTTCTTCTGCAATGCATGCTATGTTAGTATTGCATTGTGGTGCTGTTACTTAAAGAAAAAATAAAACCAAACAGATTTAAACAAAATATGAGTCGTGGTGAACCTGTGTAGCTTGCTTTTTTCATTGAAGTACCAAATAGTTAAATAATGAGTAATAGATTACTTATTTTAAATATACTCTCATCTTTTAACACTGGTGAGAAAATCTGGGTAGTTAGGTTTCCAAAATATATAAAACCATATATAAATTAGTCAACCACCACTTAACCAAACCACTATTTTAAACTGGAAAATATGTCCTTTTTGTTAATAAAAGATATGGGTGAGAAAGATGAACTTAATCCTTTACCATGTCTGTGAGGAAAAGGCCTCTTTAATGTTGTATGTTTTTATTTAGACTGGGAATGTCAAGAGGGGAATCAATGAAACTCACTGCAGTGCAGAACAATGAAGATGAGAGCAATTCTTTGTGTGGATCTTCTGGCACACCTGGTCCTTCTAAGCAGGCAACCTTTCAGGACCAAGAAGAGAAAGGTGCTAAAATTGCACCTTTACCAGAGAGAGATTATTGTCCACCTCTTTGTAGTATGGAACAGGTTCCTGTCAAGGATCTAACGGCAGACTCAGAGGATATCCTGATACCTGAAGAATCACTCATTCAGGAGGAGATTGCTGAAGAGGTTGAGACAAGTATTTGTGAATGCCAGGAGGAGAACCATAAAACAGAACATGTTGAGTTTTCTGAGGAGTCAGTAAGTCCAGCTGGCACAAATGAAGAAGCAGCGGCAGTACAGCTCGCAGACAGCACTGAGTCCTGTGTCATGATGAATGATGTAACTGATACTGTATCTCACATTGAAATTAAAGTGGAGTTGAAGTCAGAATGCCCTCAGGAGGAGATGTCAGTTGTGATAGATCAGCTGGAGGATTGCGTATCACCGGCACAATCAGCTTCATCCACAAACTCTGTCAGTGATACAGCAGAGAAGGATTCTGAGTCTGCAAAAGAGCTAATTGCACCAGAAATGCAAAGTGCTGCTTTGGAAGGCTCCTTATTCACTGGTGGAGGCATTGCGGTGGATATGGAGCTTCAAAGTGACCCTGAGGAACAGTTGTCTGAGAATGCTTGTATTTCTGAAACTTCCTTTTCCTCTGGAAGTCCAGAAGGACCATGTGTTTGTATTGCCTCTCCTGGAGGAGACACTCAGTCGACTTCAGAGGAACCCTGTACTCCAGCATCTCTTGAAACAGCTTGCTCATCTGAAGTGTCCAGTACTGAAAACATTGAAGGTGATATTCAGCAAAAGGCCAGTGATGAAAACTTGCACACGCCTTTAATGTCAGAAATCTCTCCAATGTCCACCTCACCTGTAACCTCAGAAGCATCTCTGATGTCAAATTTACCTTTAACATCAGAGGCATCACCAGCTTCTAATTTACCTTTAACATCAGAAACATCTCCGATGTCTGATTTGCCTTTAACATCAGAAACATCTTCAGTATCTTCTGTTCTTCTAACTTCTGAAACTTCCATGGCAAATAGTTTGCCTCTTCCATCAGAGACGTCTCCTGTTTCTAATTCCCCAAGCAATGAAAGACTTATTCTGCAACAAAGGAAATCACCGTGTTTGTTGGAAGACTCCCTTCCCACTTTGAAAGAAGAAAGCTCTGCCATTCCTAAGGTGGTTCAAGAAGAGAATCTTGTTCAGCCAAAGCAACTTCAGAGTGTCCCTGAAAATATAAAAGTTTGTCCACTAACAATTATACCTGATACTTCAGTATTGGAAGAGCCCCAAAGCAAAAACCTCAGTCATCAGCCATGTAAGTCACATTCTGAAATTGAGAAATCCTACATTGCATCCATCCCAGAACACTCTCCTCCAGAGGTGATCAAAATTAAAAATCACAGTGTTCAGCAGAGAGGTGACAAGAAAGGTACACTCTTGCCATCAGAGGTAGCTGTCTTATCAGAAGGATCAGTTGGCAAAAATACTGAATTGCTTCCATCAAAGCCACATGATAAACTATATACCTCATCTCTAGAGAAAGCTACATTCTCTGAAGTGTGCAGAAGTAAATCTCACAAGCTAACAGGCAGCACCCAAAGCCGTCTAGAGAGTTCACACTCTTCCAAGTCATTAGAACCCACAAAATCACCCGAAGTGAGGAATGATAGAGACCCAGAGATCCCAAAGAGGAAGACCGCAGAACAGCACAGTTTTGGAATCTGTAAAGAGAAGAGAGCTAGAATAGATGATGATCAGCCCAACCGTACTGCTTCATCAACAAGTCCACCTGATAAAGATCAGCCACCCAGAGAAGAACCCCGAGTTCCACCCCTTAAGGTAAAGTAATGGATAAATAGGCTGACTTGGAAACTAAACATTTATTATCTCTCTCCTACTGACGACATACAGACACAGCGCATAGGTGTATTTTTTGTGAAGGTGTGAGGGGTGTTAGTACTGATGGTTTCACTTTACTATTACATTCCTACCATGCAAAATTACTTTTGCTATAGATATACCTATAGTTGTTCAATCAGAGTCTTTGCTACGAAATTGCTTTTGTGTGAGGGAAAGTTTTCCAGGATGTATGGCTTAATCTAATTCAAGAGCTTCCCCATCATTTACGCAGTGCGACTTGTTTTTCTAATTGCACAACTGTATTATCTGCTTGTTCTCCTGCAGATGACTTCTCCATCAAGCATGAATAATACATATTACCATAACCAATAATAAGAAAAACAACCAGTGCCTTAATCCAGCAAGAGAACCTAGAATCAGAACAGTTGAAGATGCCATTGCAAGCCATTGCACTCAGGCTTGGGGTAGCCTGAAGTATAAGATTTCCTTGTAGAATTAACTGGAAACAGGGACCTGGCTGTCAGGGGGAAGTGTCTAATCATTACGTCTCTGTTAATGGCAAAGCAAAAAGTAAAAAAAGAACACCAACTAGGCAAACACTTTTATTTCTATCATTCTGCTATGTAAGGAAGCAAATTTCAGTTGAAAGCTTTGTTTTTTCTAACACCTGCATCTATAGATTTAGTTGTATATAGGCTCAGCATTTTGACTGTTTTTGTACATGATGACACTAGCCAAGTTTTAGATCCATTTTGCTGAAGCCATTGACTTTGCAATATTAGTTCCTGATTATTCAGAAATGCCCTTTTGTGCATTTATTTTTAACCGCTGCAGTCACTGAACATTGTTAATATGGCCAGGAGGGCAAATAGGCTAACTGTTTTAATCACTAGTGCGGCAGCATATTTCAACTTAATTTATTTTTATGAGCAGTGATGCAATTGGAAGTTAGCCCATTCTGACTGTAGTGATATTCTTTGATATTTGGAAAGTCTCTGTGTAGCCTAATAAATTCCAGTCACTCTGTAAGCACAAAGGAAAATAGATCACTAGGGAATAAAAAAAGGTCATGACTATAATAATAAAAATAATCAAGCACTTAGAGCTTTAGCAGTTCTGGTGATGCAAAGGGGAAACTGAAAAAAAGCTGCTACAGAAACACAAAGCAAAATGTTTTGAAGTAATTGTGAGTTTGTGATATTCTTTAAAATATGTTCACATAAATGTTAAAGCCTAATAATATTAGGCACAAGTGTTTATTTATAAGCCAAAAATTTAACTGCTAGGAAAAGTGAAGTATTCCAGCCCTTCAGACCAGCATAAAGGTGTATGGTTATATAAATGGTTATATCTCACAGTACCATCTTAATACTGATTTCCACTGATCTCTTACGGAAAATCAGATTCTGTCAGTCTTGCCTAGTCTTAAGAATTGAGTCTTCCTGAAACCTCCAGCCAGTGAATGAGAATACTGAAAAAATGGCAAGCATTTAATTTTGGGCAATCAATTCTAGTATGGTTTTTGTGTAGCAAATATTTGGCTCTTGGGTCATCTCACCAACAAACCCCTATCCTTTGTAATTAAAATAGGAAAAAGAATCCCAGTTCTCCTGTCATTCCCATCATACCTTATGACAACTTTTTCTACAAATACTACCTAATTTTCTTCTCAGGTCCTTTCAGAAGAGAAGTTGCAGCATTAATCACCAAGTCCTGTTAGTGCGAACAGCCAGTAAACATGCCCATTAGAAACTCAAATGTTTTTTGCCAACCTCTGGGTATTCTGAGAGACTGTATGAGTTATAAAGTGGTCCCAGGACTCTTAATCTCTAATCCTGTAAACAGATATGCCTAATTGGAAACATAATAGTAATCCCAGCGATTTTAGAAGTTACTATTTTGCTGAAATTTTTAGGTATTTAAACCTTTAAAATTTGCGTTTTTAATATTTATAGGTTTGAGGATTTCATTTTTGAAATGCAGTAGTACAGAAGGTATCCCAGTGATGTACTAAAGTGAGTCTCTTGGAATTGTGAGCGAGGAAGGGAAAGGCATATTGTTTGGTGGTTCACTTCTTTTATACCATTACTCTAAAGTGCTTTGTGGTGTAACATGAAAAACAGGCTCACTGGAGACACTGCTATATCCTATCTAAAGGCAAGATTTGTTATTTGGTATATAAGCGAAAGACAGGCTGTTCCTATGGCTTAGTCATTGGAGACCAGAGACTACATGATCGTTGTTATTTTTTCACACATTTGTAGCATTTCTCTTTAGTTGTAGGCTCTTTTCCAGTGTCACTGCACTAGGCTTGTTGATCTTCTCAGTTAGATACACTGCATGTAAAACAGGTCTGACAAATTATATCAGATAAGCATCATGTTGTCATCCAGTTCGATCTTTCTTCCTGTCAGAAGGATCAGCATGAGTAGGCTAGTACAGGTATCAGTTATTCATGCTGGAGGATGATAAAATACTGAAGTGTAAATATCATTAATTATTAGCATTTTTCTGTCCAGCTGCACTGAACAGTAATTCACTTCATTTCATTTCTCTGACCCTTTAAGAGATAGCTGGTGATTTTAGCAAGTTGATGATCTCATTAAAATTACTGGTGTTTATTTTTTCCTTCAGATTCAGCTTTCAAAAATTGGACCACCTTTTATCATCAAGAGCCAGCCTGTTTCTAAACCAGAACCTCGAGTTTCCCCAAGTACATCGGTCAGCAGTGGGAGAAACACTGGGGCTAGAACTCTTGCAGATATCAAAGCAAGAGCTCAGCAAGCAAGAGCCCAAAGAGAAGCTGCAGCTGCAGCAGCCGTGGCAGCAGCTGCGAGCATTGTCTCTGGAGCAATGGGGACCCCATGCGAAGGTGGGAAGACAAGAACACTGGCACACATCAAGGAGCAAACAAAAGCCAAGCTCTTTGCAAAGCATCAAGCCAGAGCTCATTTACTGCAGACTAATAAAGAACCAAAGTCGCAGTTCAGCTCAAAGGAAAGTACCTCATCGCTGGAGATACCAACTTCTGCTGACACAAAGATTGAAGGTTCTACTGGTGTCATTATAGTTAATCCTAACTGCAGGTCCCCTAGCAACAAGTCTGCTCATCACCGTGAGACTACGACTTTATTGCAGCAGTCACTTAACACAGCTACATTACCAGAAACTGCTACTGAGATATCTGTGCACAGTTCTGATGAAAATATACCTATGCCACAATTGTGTGAGAAAATTATTTCATCTACCTCTACTGAAAGTAACGGTGTGCCAGTGCTTTATAATAAAAGTTCAGTCTCTGTGTCTGTTTGCAGCACTGCTATGTCTGGAGCAATTAAAGAACTTTCTTTTGCAAGTTCTGTTGATAAATCCTCTGTTTTAATGTCTGTTGACAGTGCAAACACAGCAGTTTCAGCTTGTAATATAAATATGCTGAAAACCATCCAAGGGGCTGATACTCCATGCATAACCATTGGACCAAAATGTATTGATAACAGTAATGTACCAGTCTCCATAGACAGTACAGTCTTACCAAATGCCATCGATGACAAAAGGTTGCCGATACCAAGTAACAATGCGAATAACACAGTCTCCAGTCATTATGCCACTGTGCCAGCTTCATCTATTGCAAATAACTTGCCAAATCATCTCTCTGGTAGTTCTGTACTGATTCCCCCGGTGGGGACTACCAACAGATTTTCTTCTGATAAGATAGCCATAACTGGGTGTAACGAACAAAGCACTGTCTCCATTCACACTACTGTTAGGTCAGCTTTAAGTTGCAGTGAGGCCCTTGCAGTAGCAGATGCTGTTGCAAGGCCACCCATTTCAATGTTTACTGGTAACATGGTGACAATAAGCTCTTATGATAATACTACTAAATTAAATGCTGATCTCTTAGAAAAAAGCTCTGGAGCACGAAACCGACTGGATCTCTCTGGTAAATCTCAGCCAGTGAGCTTTACACAAACTGCCATGAATAGGTCTATTCCTTGCAAAGTCATTGTTGACCACACTACAAATCTGAATTCCAGTCTGTCACTTTCTTCTTCTGTTGAAAATGCAGAGAACAGCATTGACCTGCAGAGCAGACCTGTAAGGACAGAAGCTGCCTTACAAAGTATAGCCTGTCCTCAGGTGTCTGTCATAAGCAGGCCTGAAGTGGTCTCCAATGAAAGCCTTGAGCACAGTTCCAGCTTTATCACCATCACAGCAAAGCAAGACAGCAAGAACTTGCAGGCAGGTTGTTCAAGTCTTCGAGAAGTGCCTCTTGCTCCTCAAGACAAATTAATTGAGGTGGTTACTCCCAGCCAAGGTTTTACTGAGCAATTAAGAGGTCCTTCAGCACTGAAAAATGAAGCAGATGCTGCCTGTGCCAGTCAGTATAGCGCTAACAATAGAATTTGTTGGCATGATGAAGAGGCAATGAGTACAGACCAGCCAGTGGTCAGCCATCTTAACTCCGGTAAGCATAAGGAATATGCAGAGCAAAACTGCTTAAAAAATGTCAAAACCGAACCTTCCAGTTACACACAAATGTCAGAGCTGCAATCCAGGAGTCTTCTGACGAGCATTGCTGTTCCTCTTAAATCGGAAGCTAATGAGTCTGACAAGTGCTTCAGGATGGACACCGAGGATTTTACAGGACCTGAAATGCCTGCCCAGACTGCAGAAATAGCCACGAGTGCGCAGCCACCGCAGACCTCCAAGACATCCATCGCGGACTCCATGGAAGACTCCCTGTCCCTGACAACAGAAACCCTAAAGAGAGTCACCAGTGCCGGAGGCCCTGGCTGTCGCTTGTCGTCAGTGGAGGCCAACAATCCTTTGGTGACACAGTTACTGCAAGGCAATCTGCCTTTAGAGAAAGTGCTGCCGCAGCCCAGATCAGGAGCCAAACTAGAAATTAACAGGCTTCCCTTGCCTTTGCAAACTACCTCAGTATGTAAAACAGCAGTGTCCGAGAGAAATATTGTTGAACATCCTTCCAGCTCTCCTAATCCAGATGGTAAAGGATTTACAGCAGGCAGCATAGCCCCGCTACAAATCCGAAGGCGTGAAAACCATCCGAAAAAGAGGATGGCCAGGACTGTAGGGGAACATGCTCAAATTAAATGTGAACCTGGGAAGGTGTCAATGGACACAGATGTTAAAGTGGCTCCTTGTGTAATTAGTTCCAGCATGAATCAGCTAGGGCATGGCCAGCTATTTAAGCAGGAGTGGCTGAACAAACATGCCATTCAGAGCCGGATCGCTCACAGCCCAGAGATCAAGCAGCAGAAGAGGCCGTTGCCTTCATGCAGTTTCCAGCAGAGCTTATTTCATGTTGATAAAAATGGCAGCTTTCATGCAGAAGCTAGTACCTCACATAGACAGCATTTTTACCAAATGTCCATGGCTGCAAGAGGCCCCATTCCTACAGCAGCTTTGTTGCAAACTACTTCAAAAGGCCCACCCGGCTGCAGCGCATTTGCTTTTAGCAGACACCTGGAACAGAAGGGCTTGGGAGACGTGAATATTTCTTCTACAGCAGCTCACCAGCTGAGGCTAGGAAGTGTGTTTTCCCCTAATATTCAAATTAAGGAAGGTGATGACATTGCCAGTGCCTCTCAGACTCTGCAGACTAAAACGTTAGTGCATCCCCCCCCTCCTCCTCTGCCCCTGCCGCCCCCTCCCCCGCCTCACCCAAATGCAGAAGTCCCCTCTGATCAAAAACAACCGACAGTTACTATGGAAACCACTAAAAGACTTAGTTGGCCTCAGCCAGCAAGCATCTGTAGCAATATAAAATCGGAACCTATTTCTTTTGAGGAAGGTTTAAGCAGCAGCTGCGAACTGGGCATGAAACAAGCTTCCTATGATCAGAATGACGTGAAAGAACAGTTAAAAGCATTTGCATTAAAAAATGCAGATTTCTCTTCCTATTTACTCCCTGAGCCACAGAAGCCTTTTACCCAGCTCGCTGCTCAGAAAGTACAGGCGCAGCACCCGCAGCAGCAGCAGCAGCAGCAGCAGCAGCAGCAGCAGCAACAGCAGCAGCTCTGTGGAAATTATCCAACAATACACTTTGGTAGCACAAGTTTCAAAAGGGCGGCATCTGCAATTGAGAAATCGATTGGGATTCTAGGAAGTGGCTCAAATGCTGCCACAGGCCTGTCTAACCAGAACGTGCAGATCCCGGTTCAGAAATTTGCTGACAGTAGCAATGCCGATGAACTGGAACTGAAATGCTCTTGCAGGCTGAAAGCCATGATCGTGTGCAAAGGCTGCGGAGCCTTCTGTCATGATGACTGCATAGGGCCTTCCAAACTGTGTGTAGCTTGTCTGGTTGTACGGTAGGAACTGAATCAAAGGTGCAGTATCCCTTATCAGCATGGGAGCTCAGGACAAAAGAACGGAGAAATTGGAGCAGTGTAGGCCGCTAATGGTTTGCAATTAGTTGATTGATTATTTTTTTTTAATTGTTGGGGTTTTTTTCTTCCACATGCTTTAGTTATTCCTGCCTGAGTGCCATTTTCTGGGAAGAAGAGGAAACCTGTAGAAGTAGTTTCAAAAGATAACCTTGTTACTGAAGCTCCTATGAGCTCTCTTGCAGTGCTAAAAAAAAAAGGCATTAATGCATGTCATTCGTAGCTTCTATTTATTTGCACAAAGTGCAGCACATTTTTTCTCCACTTTTTGATAGTTGAAACAAACTACAGGTTAAAGATCGGTGGACAAATAACTCTGCAAAAAGTGGAGTAACTATGCAGAATGAGTAACACACTGAATAGTGACTGTTTTGAGTGGGGTAGTGTTGAGGTGTGGGATATCGGCCATTGTAGCTTCTAAATCAGTTTGCAGTTTTTCTACTGATAGGATTGTTTTCTTCAATTGACTTTCATTATCTAGGGCTGAAATATTGTCACTTCACCTAGGAAAAAAAAAAAAAAAGAAAGGAAAAAAAAAAAAAAAGAGGTATTTAGTTTATTAGAGGAGTTTCCTTACATGCCTGCCAGGGACTATGGAACTCAAATTTTACTCAACTCTTCTAGTTGATTCCCTGAGAAAGACCTGTATATGTGATAGGTTGTGGGACCAACACTGGAATCACATTGGGTTCAGTAGAGTCTGGAGAAAGTAACTTCTCTACTGGGGATTAGAAACCTGTTCTCTCTTCCTGTTTCCCACTCAAATTTTCTTTATTTGTATTTGTCTCTGTAATCTGCCCACTAGATTGTCAGTCCCAAATATATATATCTATGTATATATATATCTGCAGGGTCAGACTTACGTAATAGGTTCTGAATGTTTTAGCCTTTCTGTGGCCTAAAAATGATGTGTTCTTATGACAAATGAAGAAGAAAAGATTCTAATTGCTTATTGCTTGAATATTAGATTATCAGTTGTTTTTCCTGTCATGTGAGTTACTGTATTTAAACAACATCTCAGAGTTTTGCCATTTAAAGTAACTCTTAGAATTACTTACAACACTGACTTTTTTATCTCAAAGGAATTCAGACCCCTTATTCTACCTTTCAGAAATCTGGAAGCAAAAATTCAGTTTTAAAAGGGATACTGCATCTTTAAAGTAACCTTCAGTATTTATCCAGTACTGTATTTACATTCAGGACTATAGCTGCATTCCAGATGCGCTAGCCACCATAACAGCAGAGAAGAAAAAAGATAGTTTTGGGACCCTATTCACCTAAAAGGAAAATATTATAAAGGGATAAAGCACATGCAGTTGCTGGGGAGATGAAAATACCTTGGGTTTTTTTACTCCCACTTCAAGAACACAAAATGTGGAGTGCAAGTCATCCATCTGCCAGTATGCGGTTAGGTCTGTCCAAATGTCAGCATGAGAGAGAAATGTTATTTTTACCATTACAGTAGAACCTCACTAATCCAAAGACCTTACAGTCTGCTCAAGAAAACTGATTTTCCTTCCACGATTTTCAGAGAGCAATGTAGTAAGAATGTGTGAGATGTAATACTGCTTGAATTTTGTGATGCATTTACTGTTGCATTCTGAAATACTAATGTGAATGATGGAGCTACATTTAGGAAATAAAAAGTATGCTACATTTTACACTATACTTTTTTTATATGATCTTTGTTTGCATACTTATTCATAAATTGTAACCAGTCTCCCTGACATGGGTAAATATTAGTGAGGTTCTACTGAATGGAGGAACCACATTTATTTTTTTGTGGGACCATTTTCACAAACATGATAAATGCCATTTATTGTCTTAAAAGTAAGCTGGAATATCTACAACACATTCCTGTCACAGGAAGCTCTATGGTGCACCTTGATGTTCTCTTTTATTGTGATTAGCAACATATCAATATTATTTTTGACACTGTGTGGTACAAAGGCCATTTATAATTACACTAACAAATTTGTTGCTGATACAATAATATATTTTTTCTATACAAAAGTGCTCCTTAATATCACATGTGAGTTAAGAAATGGCTTCTCAGCACTTTCAGGACTTCTGGTAGGAAAATAAACCCTCCGAGCAAAAATTTGAGGTAACAACGTAAAATTAGCATCTAGTGCTATGCCAGCTGCTGGCAAAACAGTGACTGGAAAATGCTCGTGAGTAAGCATGAGTGCAGTCGATTACTGCATATCAAATTCATATTTGAGGAGCCTTTGTATCAGAATTGTATTGCATTGTATTTATACTTGGTAGAGGTAGTATGCTTCTATTTAAAATAAAGAGAGCGACCAGTCTTAGACTTCTAATAACCTATGTTTATATAAGCCTGCTGGGAATCTGTATTTCTAGCTCAGGTTTTCCTGTCCACAGCACATAAGCCAATATTTGTTTGTACTTGCATCCTGAAATACTACTTGTATTGACTGACATAATACAGAAATAAATTCCGGCCACAAAATAGTTTTACTTTGTTCGAAGGATAAGAGCATGACTAACGTGGTAGGTAACTCATTCATGTCATACTGTCATTTTTGTGTCAGGATTGCAACTTGCATGCGTGAGGCCATGATAAAATGCTATTTTAAATGGTGTTAGACTGGATGGTGCTATGTTATATTACACAACTGACCAAACTCTTCCATAGTGCATTTCCACTCCTTTCATGCTTGAGTCATTGGAGTTGCACCAGGAATAAATTTGACTAATTAGTTAGCAACAGTCATGAAATGTTGTTACAGGTTATAGTTTCAGGGTATTAAAATACTCAAAAGCAACTGCGGTGATACAGGAGCCTGACTGAATCCTAGTATGACTGAAAACCTTACTTGGATTCTGGTATCACACAAATGCTTGGGGGAGAATGATCCTTGGTCTTCAATAAGAACACAATCACTTTTAGAGGTTAATTTTGAATTACTTTTTTTGTTGTTTAATTATTCAGGTTTCAGGCCCAATGTCATTGTGTTTTCTAATGACCGTGCAGTTTGCACCATGGGGTGTTAATAGTTTATGCACTGAAAAGTGGTGAAAGAATTAATTAAGAACACACTGCTCTGTGTTTGCGTGTACGTACGTATGTGTCCCAATGTCCAGCATGTATAATTTACCTTTTTTTTTTTTTTTTTTTTTTTATAATCTCCAAAATTGTTCCCCGACTCCTACCCCTGGAGCAGCACTTTTGGGTGAGAGGGAGAAACACTTTTTTTTTTCTTTCCTCCCTCTTTATTGTTTTAATTGCATACCTGTGAGATATGCAGATTATGTTAGGGCATTTGCAGTGTATGTGTTTGTGTGTTTCTGTTCTGAACTAATTTCCAAGCAGAAACTCCCCTTGAAAAAATGTTTTAAAAAAATAATTAAGAAATGGTGAATTGGATGCTCCCTATTAGCATTTTATCTGCTGAGGTCTAGTACATGAAATAGCATTTAAAAGACAAAAATAAAGGTTGAGCCATAAAGCAAAAGGTATATTCTCTGTACTATAGACTTTCTTCTTGAGGGTGGTGCATGTTGTCAGGGTAAGCTACAGAACGTGCAGATGGTTTTTCAGGGCCCTGCAATTCCTTGCACAGTTTTTAAGCTGGTGCATATGGTGCTTTATAATGCAATTTCTGAAGTAAAATTACCTTATGCTGCACCCCTTCCCCTTGTAAACACACGCACAATTTCAGAGTCGTTATTGTAGCCTCTGGTTTAGCAGTTTCTCCAAGTGTGGTGAAGTACCAGGATAAACACTCAAGATGAGCTGAGAAATGTCACCGAAAGGGATCATTTTAGCTGACACACGTGAACGGCCCTGCTCTGAACACTGAATGACTTCTGCAGTCCCCCGGCAGCAGCACAGCGGTTCGTCTTCTGTGGCTCTGCAGAACACTGGGGGGGAAAGCAACAAAATATTCAGTGGATTTATCATGGACCTGTGTAGCTGAATGTTTCTGAATCTATGAAATCCTGTTGTCTTCTGTCATCATGCTTTGTCACTGTAAAACCAACGAAAAGAAAAAAAAAGCATTTTTTTAGTCTAATTTAAGGAGCTGCTTCTTTTATAGCACATAATATTTCGCTTTGTACTATATTTGATAGTTAAAGAATAATTTAGTCCGTAGAATAACTTTGTTGTATTTGTACTGTTCATGAATGTTACAAGAAAAGTGCTTTACTTTGTTGCCATAATTCTCTTGTACTGCTGTAAAATATTTTTTCTGCTTTACGGAAACTTAACTCGATTCACATTTTCAGTACAGGGTTTTTTGTGTGTATGTATTATTTTTGTCAGTATTCTGAATGTTTACATCTGTTTGACATTAGCCATTCTATGCCTTTATAGGGCAGTATTACTCCTGCAGTATAACAGCAATGTGAAATCCACTCGTACCTAACATGCATGGGAAATACAGATTTATTGGGGAGATCCCTAACGTGCATAGATATTTTTTCTATCTGCATTCAGTGAAGTAAATACCCTCCTTCAGTCCTCTACCAAAGAAAATATTATTCCCACAGGACAAGCTCAGAAAGTGGTTCTCTGAATCTTCAGAAGGGGGTGTAGTTGGTTTCAGCAGGATTGCTACAGTTCAATGCTGTTACACTTTGCTTTGTTACCCCACCAAACGTAACTGGGTGAAACAAGCATTTTAGCAATTTTTTTGTTTTGAGACAGTGTTTTGTTTAGAATTCAGGGATCATGCTTTCTTTAATGGTGCTGTTTGTTTTATTATTTTTTTTTAAGAAAACAACCTTTTGTTGCCTACAGAAATGGCCATTCACAAAACCATAAATTAAATAAAATAATTTGTCTTCGTAACTTCTCTCTTCTCCCTTTCCTTTTCCCTTTCCCTGTCCCTTGAAAATAACAACTTGGGCTTCAATATTAAAATATTCTGGGGAAAAAAAATAAAGAGATAAAATAATATTTGTCATTTGTTTATTTATGTTCAGTGCCTTAGGCAGGCGATCCTGCTTGTGCACATCCATTGTATGTACAGGTTGATGAAATAGAAATGCGAGAGAAAAATGAGTCCTTTGTAAAGGATTTTTCAGTTACAATGGTGTAAGACATAGTGACTTCTGATGTAACTCAAGTATTAATAATCTTATACTAGTAAAATAAAACTAGGTGTTGTATATTAAGTTGTTGTAAGTAGAGCAGTTTGTGGATGAAAGTGATTATATTGCTTTGCGTAGTTAATGCCGGGTGTATTTTAGTACTTTGCCTTGGTCTGCAAACCCGTGCAGAACATGCTTAACAACAACAATCCAGGCATACACCTCCATTTCTCATCCCCACAGCAGAAGAAATTAAAGGCCCATGGTACATGCAAGGCAACCAGTCCAAGTTATATTCCTCAAACCAGTTATCTTTTGAAGTCTGGAAAGCCTTCCTGAAATGGAAGTTCAGTAGCCATTATGTGAAAAATAAATAAATAAAAAAATTCATCACATTACCCTGCAAAAAGAACTTTTAAGTTCTGGTGATGAGGGTGCAAGTGTTAGAGGGTGGGCAGCAAACAGCTTTTTCATAGGCCTGCTCAGAAATACCAGGATGGCACATCCTAAACACCACCATTTGTCCAGCTTCCTGTCATTATTTTTTCAGATATGGCACCATCTGAGGGTCTTGTTAGCAGCGAATGGCAGCCCCTTTGGCCAAAATTTGTCCAAATCCAGAAAGAACGCAGTACCAACCTACATCATTTGTAATCCAGTGACCTTTCTTTTGTATCCAATACCCACCTGGCAAATTCCCCCAGCTAGTACTGTCATGCGGATTATTTATTTTGTTCTGCTTAGGTACTTGTTTTTGCGTAGCGCTGTGACAAACCAGAGATCAGCTCTGCTTCTGACAGTAACAGCTTTTTTTTATATATATTTTTTCATCTAAACAATGTAATGCAAATCAGTTTGTTAAATATGTACTAGCTAAATACTTGCTTTTGACCTTTTCCTTCTTTTTAAAACCTGTAAAATTCTTACAATTTTTATTCCATCTTAAAAATAAGTATTTAGCTTTATTGTGTTGTTTGCTATGGCCCTTATAAGTACGAGTAAATTAAGCCTTGTGATTGCTGTTAAGTCTGTGCTCTGCCCTTAGGTCAGCCCAGATGGAGCGTGTTGGTTGGGCCAACCGATGACATCTGTAGAAAACACACTGCTGTGGTCTCCTCAGTTCTCCTGTCCCTCAGCCAAGGCACGCATCACAGATACACAGGGTTTCCTTGGCTGTAGTGAAAACAAGCCCTCCTTCTCCCCCAGTCCTGGAACTTGGCTTTCAATGGAAATGATGCCCTGAAGCTCACATCATCCTTTCCTGCACTTGGCACTGAGTTGTGCAGTCTATGGAATTGAAGTACTAATACACTGGAAAAAATTATTCCCCAGACCAGAACCAGGGCTTTTTGGTGGTTTTTTTTTCCTGCCGTTTCCTTTACACATTCGTGGATGAAGAGAGACAGCAACACTGCTCTTCATATTGAGGTGCTTCACAAATAACTAGGAAGGTATCGTCACTGCTTCGTGTGCAAAGTGTGGTGTTATCAGGCCTGGCCTTTGTTGTATGACATGGCTTATGGTTGAAGGGCCACCAAACAGCAGTACCTTTGAGCCCCGCCACCTTGGGCACAGCTTTCTATGATAAGGAAGGTAGATGGCCACTGGCACTGGTACCTGCTTGTGGAGACAGAGCGCATTATTAGTACAGCTGGGTTTTATGGAAACTGAGCTAGATATAGAAATAAAGCAATACTCATGGAGATAATTCAGATGCCTGGACACCAGTACTCTAGAAATACATAACAGACACTGATAAGAGGAGTTTGTTGTATCTCATTTAAATGACAGCCATTTAAGTACTGAACCTTCATGTTCCCAGCCTGGAAGGTGCCTGTTGACTCACCAGCAGCGATGAAAACAACAGTTGTTTCACACATTTGTGGTGGGGAAAATACCTGGATTGTACTTTTTGGAAGCTGATTGACACCCTGGATAAATATGAATTTCTGTATACAGGTCACCTTTCCAAAGCCCTTCTGTTCTGTGCCCTTTGTCCTGGTCTCACAGGGCTTAGTTCAGCCTTCAGACTCTTATCTCTGTGTCTTTCCAACAAAAAGCTGATAGCTTTCTTCCAGTATATCTAAGCATCCTCATGCACGTATCACCAGGGCAGAGAACAGTTTAAGATTCCCACATAGAAAAAACACATCTGAAAATAAGCTGAATATATTGGATAATTGGCTTCTATTAACAAGAAATCATACTATGTTGAGTTGATAGGTTACTTGATGTTAATAGAAATGATACCTTAAAAAAAAAAAAAAAAAAAAAAAAAGGGCCTTGCTGTAAAGAATCCTTTTTGCTTCTGATTCTTTCCCAACTGCTCTGATCCATCCTGCAAATCACTTTTTCATGCCACCTGATTGTGTAGTCTCAGCACAACATCCATCATGCAGAATCTTTGCTACTGCTGTGTGCATTTCTGGCTTTTAAAGGAACAAATCTGGATGAAGGTATGGAGATTTGTACATGGTGTCTCATCCTTCACTCATTTGCTTATGCATTGTGCAGAATGATATGGAGTCTTTGGGGAAAAGAATAAAATTAGCTGTGAAAATGCAATAATGGTAACATGCGTTCCTTGACTTCCTTTAGGTTATTGAGTGGGAAAGTCCAAGCCTCAGATTTTCTGATGAGTATGAGCAGGAGCTGACCCATAGAAGTCAGAATATACTATAGTCCTGGGCTCCATCCAGAAGTGAGCATTTACAGTTCAACAGGTCCAAAGAAATGCCCTCAGAGTATTAGGAAAACACAGCCAACACAGATCGTCTGTTGCTGAAAAGAAGCATGAATAACTAGACAGTCAGCATAAGACTCATGAAAAAGAAGTTTAGTTACGTTTCTGGAACAAGTGATTCTGACAGTTGTTTTAAAATTTCAGTATCTGTATAGAATTGCAAATACGAAGAAGATATTTTGAAGTTCTAAATTGGAAGAGAAATTTAAATATTTTAGGAAAGACAGATCCACAGCTAGATGATAGTATAAAATTACAAAACTTGATGGCTCGTTTCTTTAAGATGTCTGTGTGAAGGTATTTTACAATCTTTCTGATTATAAAAAAAGTTACCGTATGCTCAGCTTTTTTCAGATTATAAGGGTCTTTGTTTTAGTTTCCTAGAACAGGAATTTCAGAGCCTTAGTTTAGTTTACTGATTCTAAAAGTCCTTGCTTGCAATGCCAGGCAGGTTTGATTTGTGTTCTTTTCTGTGTAGGACAATTCAAAAATTAATCTAGAAATACATTCAGTGTCACCTGTTTCAGTTAAGTATGTCATGCTACCTGGAACAAATTAATATGGAGGGGGAAAATCTGCATTTTTCCTTTTCGTTCCTTTAAAACCAAATTAAAGGGCAGTGAAAACAGCCATGTGACTCAAAGGACTTTGTAGAGCATTACTGGACTTGAGGAACAGACCATCTCCATTCTGCATCTTCTAAATTTTCAGAGAAATAATATCAAGGTATTGATGAAGTGTGTAGGTGACAGTAAAGAGGAATGATATGAGCACCAATGCAAATGATACTTGAATATTTAATAAAAAGGGATTTATAGAGACTTCGGCAGAAAATGAAGTTACACTTGGGAGGAATAGAAAGAAAAGCATGTGAGGTGTCAGTCACAAGGAGTTCTTCTCTTTGGCATCTAACGATTGTGATGTGGTTAAAAAAAAAGTATTCTATTTGAATACAAATATATATATTTCATATACTGTAGAATCAGAAAACGAAAGACCCATTTGTCCCTGCTGCACCCAGCAGGCTCTGACTTCTGGTTGTGGTGGTGGTGTGCCTCGCCCACCCTCACCCTGCAGCCCCCCACCCCCAGAAGGCAGTCTTTTTCACTGCTTCATTGTTCATACAATTAGGGAGCTTATCCTAATGTTTAACCCAAATCTTCCTTGCTGCTGTTTAAGCCCATTCAGCCTTATCTACACTTCACAGACACTGAAAATAACTTTTCCCTTTCCTCTGTCAGTGGTTATTAGACAGCTAGGCTGTTAATTTGTCTCTCGGTTTTCCATTGTTTAAGCCAAACAATTCTAATATTCAGCCTTTCTTTATAGGTCATGTTTTCCAACCTCTTATCATTTTCATTGATCTTCCATGGACTCTCTCCAGTTCAAATCCTTTTTGCTCTTCAGCTCCCAAGTGAATACGTTATCTCAGTTGAGGCCAAGCAGAGAGGTAGGACTGGTTTGCATGCCTTAGAGGCTAAAATTGTGCTTCTGTATCCCAGAACAGTGTTTGGTTTGTCCATAGCCTGTTTGACTCAGGTTCAGGTTGGTCCCAGTTACCCCTGCAACCTCCCCAATAAAACTGCTTCTAGCTGCTTCTTCCCATCCTGTATTTGAGTAATTATTTCTAAATGTATAATATTCTATTTATCAGCACTTAGACCTATCCTAAGCTTTTAAACCATAACTTGAACTTGTCTGTTTTGTCTTAAATTCCCATCTTATCTATCAAGAAGCTAACAGTATTTCCCAGGTAGGTATCATCTGCAAATTCAGAAGAACAGGACTACAGTATCACGAGATAATTCCTGTTGGAAGGGCCCTCAGCAGGTCATCGAGCCCAGCCTCCCACTCAGAACTCACTGTCCCATCACCCATCTCATTAACTAAAATGCTGGAAGGAGCTGGAGCCACACCAGCACCGACTCTGCTACAACTGCGTGAGAATGGTTTTCCACCCACTTTTGACTAACTGGGTTTTTAATTTGCTGGCCAAACCCGATTTTGTGCTTGGCCTTTCCGATTTCACTCTTACATGTTTGTACTATAGGTTACCACTTTCTGTGTACTACCTTTCCTTAAGGAAAGGAGTACTTACGAGAAGGAAGCATTTTTAATAAATTGTCCTCTGGCTATACTTACCACTTCTCTGCAGTTACAGTTACAATTGACTTGCTTCTTCAGAACTTCGGTTGAACTGAAAAAGAAACAAGATAACTCACTCAACAATCCAAGCCCATAAAGTAATTTTTAACTGAACATTAAAATACCTACCTAAAAATTAAAAGATCAAATTGTTTTCAAGATCAATAATATACAATTATCTATGATTATGAAGAAAACAGTACTTTGACACAGCATTTTTTTTCCAAGCTAAAGCTAGTCCTGAAACAAAAAGAGGAGTCTGTACTGAATATCAGAAAAAGCACTGAAATACTAACTTAACTATTTTTATGTATTGTTTAACTATAGTAAAACAGTAAAGTTATAATAGGCATAATGTCTGTACAGTTCAGAAAATTGAGAACTTAATAGATTAAGTCCCTTTTAGACACAGTACAAAAATAACTTCAAAGGACTCATTCACCTGACAAACAGTGAATTAAAATTAGCTGCATTTTCTTACTTCACTACACATTTCACAGAACTTAGTATTTTTGACTGGTTTTCTGTGGCTATATGTAGTAGCACTCTCCAAACTATCATGCTGCAACAAGGTCTCTTACCATCTCATACCAGCATACTCTTCATACAGTCCCTCTGCTGCCTTCTCCTTGTCTCACCTCATCCAGGGCGTATGTTCTCTCTCTTCTTACTCCGTCCACTTCTTCCTCAGCTGCTCGCTCTTCATTGGCTCTCAACCACTTAACAGAACCAGCCACAGCTGCACCTTATCTACATCGTCCAACCCACGCCCCTGAAGCCAGCCCACAGCTGTGTATTATCAATGATAATTAACCCAGATTCATTCTTCTACAGATATACAGCTTGTAGTTATTTGCTCCAATGTTAGAAAGTGTAAGTGGGTACCAGTTGACAATTATGGGATTTTAGATCAATTTAATGTTTGTTTTACCCATGTAAAAATCTCTGTCACTTGTCAAGAGGCAAGAAGCTGTTTCCTCTAACATTAATATATGGTTTTGGGCCACCTTGCGCAGAAGCATTACAAGTGCATGAAATAAAAATTCCTGTTTGGGGGGCAGACATATTCAAAGGATATACACAGAAAAGAAATAAACTCACTGGCATTATTTATGGTTTGATTTTTTTTGCTTGGAATAGATTGAGATTTCTTTGGAACTCACACACATATGCAGAAAGGCCCCAGATCTGAACATCCACCCAAACTGCAGCAAAACCCACACTGCAGCTGCTGCTATCAGCCCGGTGCAGTAATGCCCCCTGTCACTTCACCAAGGAGCAGCTGTCGTGGAAAATAAATGAATTCTCTATCATTCTACCAAGCAGGACAGGTCTCAGCTTTGGCAGATGCAGGAGTGTAAAAGAAATAAATGTTAATCAGACATTTAGAAAAGTAAACATTCCTTACTTTTGCCTCAAAAATAATTCTGCTGCTTGATACAAAATGTTATTGAAGAGTATGGGGTTATACTGAAGATCAGTGGCACAGAGAATTATTGTTGCCTACATGATAGGTTTTATCAATAAAGTATTTGGTTTTTACACAACAACCGTTTCTTATATTTATAAATTATTACTATTTAATTGTCTGCCTGCTTACACTGTTAATGTTATTAACATACTTTATACTCATCCTCCCACTAAAAGGTGCATGTATTCACAGTATTTACGCTAAAGTAAATGGGAATGCGGCTGCTCGATACAGCACAAGTGCATAAACTGTCCCAAAGTACGTGGGTACTGTTAATTACCGTTACTTCTCAAGGACATATGCATTTGGTTATGAAGTTATGCTTGTAAGTTACATCCCAGTTACAGAGCATTTCTGCCAAAGTCTTTTTCTGCTGAAAAGTATTGCCCTAGTAGATAGGAAGACCTTGCCCAAAATTTCTTGCAGTGTAGCAGGCCATACTAGCTGTAAGCTACTTAGTTAGCTGTCCTGGGCTCCAAGGGCAACTGGCAGAGCCAGCCTCAGGACTTTCCTGGAATGGTGCTTCTGGGAAAAAGCCAGAACCTCAGCAGAGGATATTCCTACAGTGTATTAGTAGGCATATTCACGTTTAAATGCTGGCAAAGGTCCTGGACACTTGATGCAGCAGAGGTGTCTATCAAGGTTGTATAGGATTTATTTCCTATATATGAATTATATAGGTGATGTGTGAAGGCATGAGCATACAGGGAGTTTGAGACGGACACTTTACGGTCATCAGTAAATTTGATGGATCCTGGGCCTATGGGACTCCCTGCATGTGCACTACTGACACGCTTTTAGCCTGAAAATCTCAAGCAGTAATAAGGTAACCCTCAGAGTGGGGCTGAGCCCGTGCAAAGATTTTTTTTAGACTTTTGATCTTAAGGATGTACACTTCTATCATTTGCTACCGTACTTTGCTGAAAAGCTGTAAGCGTAAGATCAACATAGTTGCTTTATTGATGATCTCCTCATTGTTATGTTTCCCAGTAGTTCTCCACATTCAGCAGCTTAGCATGCTTGTGTTCTCAAGAGGGATATACAGATGTGACTTGCTGAAACTGTTGGCCTCAGCATTACACAGCTATCACTTCAACTTAATTCCAGTATAATTTGGTTCTTTTCTTCTCTCTAAACATGCCATCTTAGTCAACTGTAATTCAGAAAACCAGAATTTACTTCACAGAAGGTAGAAAGAAAATAGAGAGCTGTAATAGAGAAAACAATTCCTTTCTCCAGTGTCTATGAAACATTTTGAAATTTTCTTTGTCTCCTGCAAAATCTCAATAATGGATTTTTCCCCAAGTAAGACCATCCATACTATAAGCACTCTCACTTTTTCATTGTCTTTCCTCTGCCTCACAAATGTAACCTTTCTCCAGTTCCTCTTCTAACCCTCTGAACGTTATCTCCTCCATATCTACCTTCCTTCTCATTTTACTGCTCTGACTGACTTGACCTGTGATGCTGTGTTTCCTGCATCTGCTGCCTTTGTTATGATTCTTTTGGTTCCTTGGAGTTAATTGCTCAACACTTGTTGGCTGCTGATGTTTTGAGGAAACCAGGCTGTGTTTGGTCTTTGAGACAAGTCCTCATTTCCTAATGATGTTCATCTCCAAAGGATAATGGAGACCCAGTTGGATGTGTTGAAGATGAAGGGTGATTCTTTTATACATCCACAGATCCCAGGATCTGCTTGGAAGAATCCCATGGGATACAGCCTTAGGGAAAAGAAGGGTCCAGGAGAGCTGGCTGATTTTCAAGGATGACCGACTCTGAGCTCCATCCCTACTAATAGGAAATCAAGCAAAACCAGCAGAAGGTCTGCATGGATGAACAACTAGCTCCTCCATTTGTGAATAGAAACAGGTTTTTATCCTTTTTTTTTTTTCTAATTTCATCTTTCTAACATAAGGACTGCCCTTTTACATTTATTTTGGACTTTTCACTGTATTCTGGTCTCTGAGTAGGACTCCTCAGTATATGACAGTACATAAAAAACACATACCAGCTTTGTTTGATTTGTTTCTGCAATTTTGTGTCCTCAGAGCCATCAGATGGCAAAACACAGAAAAAATGGTGGAAAAAGATTTCCTTCTAACAATAAACTAAACTAAAACTTTATTACAATAAAACCCCACAGTATTATTCTTGTCATTATTTGCTATATTATTATTATTATTTATAAGTTGTAATAGTACTAGTTAATTATTGTCATCTTTTCCTTCTGTTTTTCCCTATGTAGCTCTTGAATATCCTTCTTCTGATTGCTTCTTAATTAAAAACTGTTAAAAAACCCAAAACTGTGTATGCAGTCTCACAAGTCCCAACACATTACCCCTTATTCTTGGCTTATATGTGCTTTGTGAAAGCATGGTCCCACCACTTTCTGCTGAATGAACATTCAGTGAAGGTCAAAAAAGGAAGCTTCCATTGATGAACAACCTGCTCATAGTGTCTCTGGCTTTCCTCAGGACTCTGTCGGTCAAGTTGTATACGCAATGGAATTGCTGTCGTGGGTATTAACTGATCTATCAATCAGAATTATGGGTTCCAGAGCTGCCCAACACATACCCTGTGCACATCCCAATTCCATTCTAGAGTCATGCAACAGCCTCACCTGTGATTGTTTTATGGAAAGGAAATCTTGCCTTGCAAAAGAGTCAAACCCACCACTTTGGCCTCTGAAAACACCTGATGAGGACATTTGATGAACAAGGATTCCAAGGTGGGCTTGGTATGCTTAAGAGGTAACATTGGTAGAGCCCAGTTGACATTTCTGGTAAAAAACATCAGTTTGAACACAGTATACATATATCCAAGAGAAGTAAGCCTGAATAATGCTTGTAAAAAAAATTTGCATATGATTTCATTGGTAAAAGCGAAAATCAAGTTCAGAGATCTCTAAGTTCCAATAAAACTTTCTTTAAAGGAACAAAAAGGCACAGACCTTTAAGACTGAGTTAATTAAACTTGAAATTCCTTTAGCCATGTAGCTGTAATTGCTAATCTAAATCCGCCTCTCCTGAAACACACTGCTGAATGAAGCGAGTGTCCTTAATCACTTCCTCCTCTTTGATGCGTCATCACTGCTTTGGAGCGGTGACTGGACTCATAGAAGTTATTTAAGAGAAGGTGCAGATACATAAAGCAACCTTTTGTTTGGCTAAACACCTGTTTTGCTCTAGTCCACACTAAGGAATCTAACTTTGGCTTCTCAAGTCTATTAAGACATTTGGAATTAGGATTTTAGGATAAAAATAACTTCTTGACATCAAATGTTATCCTGATGGAGTTCTGACCTTGTCAAGAAATATCCAACAATTGAGCGATGTTCTATTAGACTATTAGACTTTAAGCATTCTTTTTCATTATATTAATGACCTATACATACATAATATAACTAGTTTAATACAAAAAAGTGGACAGTTCATTCTGGGAGGAAAATGATATTTCTTTACATTTTGTTTGAAATATTTGCCTGGCTACATTTCCCCATTATTTAACTTTATTTATTTAACTTTAAATGGATATTACACTTTGATACATAATTAACTCTATTTTTAATTTGTTGTTTCTGAGAATGATACTGAACTTTCAAAAATATAACTTGACTTTCAGGAAGCTATGGTTCCTCCACTGTTTGTGTGCCTGCACTATCTGTGAAAGGAAATTGTTATTTTCTCCATGAAAACTGAGTAACAGCATATCCAATTAACACAGCAAATATTGATCTAAAGTAAAGTCTGCAAACACAAAGGCTGAGTTAAACATGTATTACCCTTCCATGTTTAATCATCAAATTTAATAGACTGAGTTTAACAAATTAGTATATATTTTGATAGCAATAGACAATCCTGTTTAGATTTAAATTGGAATGTACAAATCGTATTATCCCTTTCTTTGGCTTTTGTGCATCTGCTACTAAAACCCACCAATTCAGGTGTCTAACTAATAATAACATTGAAAACTTGGTAAGAAATTGCCAAATAACTGTAGAATGATTTAAAAACTAGAAAAGCTGAAGATAAAAGACTGAAGGTTCATAGTATTTAAATACTGTAGGTAGTTGTAAAACTGACTTGAACATGGATTATTAATAGCTCACTGTTGAAAGTGTAACAAAATCTATTGGCTGGAAGTTAAACTAGGCAATTTAAAATATACATTTTTAACAATAACAGGAAACTGATGAACGGTGAAGAGGTCCTGAAGCATCAAGAGTTGTGGCAGATTGTCCATCATCCATAGCAAATTTGTAAGTCAAGCTTGACAGGACATTTCACTAGATCTTTTCTATTTTAAGAATTGAAAAGACACAGGTGTAAAGGGCAAAGCAGTCTCAGCTGGGGGGATTTGTACTTAATTTGATTTACTGCCAATTAGCACCATCTTCTGATTCGGGTATTGGGAGGGGGGATCATAAATGTGAAAACAAACACTTAAGCAACCCACTTTCCTTCCTCTTTCCCAGGCTTATCTTAAAGCAGACATCTCTGGTCACTTATTGCTGTCATCTTGCCTTGTTTTTGTTGTTTGTTGCACTCAGTCCCTCCTTAGCCATTTTGTGAGCCCGCAGGCATGTCCTGTGGTTTTTTGCTACTCCTTGCTCGTTTTTCCCCCTGCTCCAGTGAGAGCCACCCATGACCACAGTCCCTCAGGGGTGCCCCTGCCCTGGCATGTCTCACCCCGGGCTGCAGTCACCTCTGTGCCCTGAAATGTCTCCTTCCCTCTGGCTCCTCCATGCACCTGCCAAAGAGCATCTCCCCGTGTGTCCCCTGCCCTTTGTGGCTGCTGCTTTTTCTGAAATGCATTTGAGCAAAGGCACCACATGCTCCTTTGACATGGAAGTTTTTGCAGGCAATGGGTTACTCACACCAGTTTCAGAGCTGTCTGGGTGTAGCTGCTACCTGCTTGGGGCAACTCATGACCTTCTGCCATGCAGCACCCAGCTATCCAAATGCTGCCAGTTATGCTCAATACAGCAGGTATTAGATTAGCTTTTATTTTTCATATGTAGTGTAGCTCAGGACCACTGTTGTCCTACCTGTGCCGAAAGTGAGCCAGAGCAGATCCATTTTCAGGATTCCCAAATGGCCTGTGTTATGTGACTTACTCTGACAAATGCTTCCTGGTAACACAGAATAAAGTTCTGTTTGGAAGCACCGTGTTCTTCTGATCTTAAGAGAATTATTTTCAGCTACTTTGTCAGCTTGTTCTACAATGACAAGAAGGCATATCCCATTATGCCAAAAAATAAAGGATTTAAAAATGTGTATTTTCTCTGAAACTGAAGACAACCTTTCCCTTTTACTTCAGTCATTCCCTATTTGGCTTAATTTCAGTAATTCAGAAACTCTTTGCTCAGTCTTTGTATCTTCACTGTTAAAGTCACCCGCTTAAAAAAAGGTCCCATTTCACAAGGCAGTTATGCCAGTGTGTAACTATAAATACATGTCAAACCTTTTTTATAAGAAAGGTCCTCCTAAATGCCTATGTAGAGATTATATTCTCTACGTTTCTGAAATAAGCTCTTTTTTGAAACTCAAAATGTTACTACCCTTTGGCAATCAGCACTCCCATTGAGTACCATTAGTTGTCAAGATTTGGCCTTGAAACTTCATTTATTGAATGTTAACAAACAGAACAATGAGAGCACTCTGAGTATGAGGGAATGAAACCTACCAGTGACGTTTGTTACTGATGATGTGGGGATCTGATAGATGATTTAATTTGAGAGTGCAAATTCAATTCCCGACCCACATGTCACTACACAGAAAGTTTATGTAATTACCGTTAGTGTGTTGTTATTTATCCATGTGTAGATCCTGCTGACTTTTTATTACTCGCTGCTAATATTGTCATTAAAAATGCATGCCAATTATCGTAATTTTAAAGAGACATGAAAAAATATCTAATTTTTCTTTAAGTTTCAATTATTTCTTTGATTTATATTTCTTTCTTGTCAGCATTTGCAAAATAACAGCCTGGCAGACAATGGATAGGAAAATAGTAGCCAAGCCCAGTAATTCTCTTCCCTCTATAGATAAAGGTGGCAAGCTTCTCATTTCATGCTATGCAAACCGTGTGCTGTCTCCACTCTTCAGCCAGTCAGTTCCTTCTATTTAAAAATACCCAAACCCCAGCACAGATGGCATATCTAGCTGCAGCATTACAGTTTCAGGCCCTTCATGAATCACTTGAGTAGGTAAAACAGCATCTGTCAATTTTATTATATTGGATTTAATGAAACCAGGAAATTAGTAGCATATAAGTATGTGTTAGTCTCTGCTTGGCACTTTATTGCTGTACTCGTTATCCAAGATGGCAAATTCAGATGTGTTTACTAAAACCTTTAGAATTATTTTTTTTTCCTGCTTGACTTGACTGAGGAGGCTTAACGATCATGATTTTATGAGCCTCCATTCCTTATGACAGTAAAGCCTTGACATTTCTTTTTAGATCAGGTTTCAGAGCCTCATACGGAGCACAGGTTTCATGTAAGCTTCAAGACAAAATGAGAAGTGGGGAGTGATCTTAGCAGGGAGCTGACTACCACCAATTTTAGCACTAGAAAATTCTCCCTCTACCCATGAGAAACCCATTCTCTGGAACTGCTGCCATCTCTCCTGTTCTGCTGGGAGGGCTGTGTCCCAAGGGGCTCCCAGATGTCGTCAAGGGTTAAGGACCAAATGTCAGAAATGTTGAAATGAACCCGTGGCTGGTGATTGGGTCCCTCAGGCAAGACGGTAGGTTGCTTAAGTCTGAGTTTCTTGCTGAGGGACTGTATCCATACAGAGGTCTTTCAGTACCAATGCACTTAACGTACGTAGCACCTTTGGTTAATGTTATCTTGCATTTTTTGCCGTTGCTTTGAGCAGATGGTAAAACAGACAAAGCAAGGTTGCAGGTTGGGTTTTTTTCCAGAATGCACTCTCTTGATTCATTAACAAGAATGTAAATTAAATTTAAGAATAAACATTTTGATACTCTTTTCTTTGATTCTTTTAATTATTTGTATACGTACAAACAGTTTGTAGTAAGCTTACAATTATTGATTTGAATGGAATAAAAGGGTGAACTTTTCTAATACTGAGACATGCACCTTGTAAAAGGTACTCTGTCAGATCCAGTAAACAGCACTCTAAAAAACCCTGATCTTTTATCTGGCCAGTTAGATCTTGTAAAAGCTGTTTCTGATATTGCCATCTGGTGAAACACAAGTCACGTTACAACTTTGATACCTATTCCATTTTTCTGATAGCTAAACCACATCGCATGTTGTAGATTAAGAGAGACTTGGATGTTGGATCTTACATTCATGAACTCTTCAGTCTTTGGTCTTACTTCTTTTAAAGGTCCATTACAGCAGTCCCATCTGAAGGACCTTCCAGCATTTCCATTTTTTCCCCTGGTTTCAATAGTGAACCTGTCCCAGAACTGAAGCCATAGCTGTCTCCGCACCCATCGAGAACAAGATCCTGGAATACTATCTCACCCATATGGAACAGAAGTGAAACACGATATTGATATTGATGGATGTCACTTGGACAATGGAGGGAAGAAAATGCTGTCACAGTGAATATTTTTTGTTTCTTTGTTTGCATGCTAAGCTCTTGAATGACTTTATAGGGAAGATTTGTCATGGATTTCAGTGCAAAAAGACACACAGTGTTGGAAATTGACTATTACAAATGTAACTGGAAAGGGAACATTCTGCTCATTTAAGTGTACTCATAACAAGTTTCTCCTCTAAGTGGAATCTCCTGCACTTTCTGTTTCCCTGCTTTCTCCCCTTCTCGCTTTCCTTTTTTTTTTTAATTATTTTTTTTTTTAATATGTATTCTACTGGCAGGACTTAGTAGCAGATGAGGTGGTGTTTACTAGCACTAGAGCCATAACGTTTGCTGAAGCACAGTGACATTAGCCAAAGGTGTATAATATACTGTAGTACACTATCTGACACTAAAAGCTTTAGTTCTTTTGATAGTAGCGCACTCAGGGCTTTAAATCATTATTCTTCTCAGTACGAGGATGGCTAAGACAAAGATGATGATGAGATGGCAAATGCTCCATTACTGTGGTAGCAAAATACAAAAGATGGTGGTCCGTGGTTGGAGCGTTCACACCGAGGTGTTCAGGGGGGAAAGGAGCGTGTCTGCCAGCCACGATTTAAGAGGAAGATGCCAGGAAGTGGAATCAGAGAGATAAATGAAATAAGGTGAGGACTGTCAAAGGTTCAATCCTTTTTAACATTCCTTTTATATTATTTCTGATATTGAGGACCAAATGACTTAAAAAATCATACTGATTACAATTTAATTGGGCATGTTTATCTTGGAATGCAAAGCATTTATCGCAAGTGGAACAGTGATATGTATATATTGTGATCAATCAAATGCTAATTATAACTGTGGTAACTTCCTATTTCAGAGATCAAATACTAGAAAAAACTCTGTACCTTGTATGAAATACATTCACTGATAGAGAAGTCCAGGGTTTTTAGTGGTTTATCTTGTAGTTTGTTTTAATTCGCAGCTTTAAATAAAGATCAGAAACAGCAGCTTCGTGAGAGAGCTCTAAGGGAGTAGGTTTATGTGTTAATTTATGAAATTAGCCATGAATAATTTAGAACAAACATTAGATTTAGAGAAGTGGATCTTTATCTTCTAATAATAAAATTAAAGAAAAATTAAGAAACAGGTAAGTTTATTTCTTGTACCAGCAAAGCAATTTTCATCTGATGGATTAGTCTTATTTAATCAGAACAGTGCGCAGCTGGATAAATCCTAGCTAGAAGAATATTAGGTCATTTGTTAGCCCTTCAGCCAATTACAGCTGCAGCTGCTCTATGGTGTCTTTTTTTTTCTCATCATTGAGCTTCTTTTTTTTTCTTGAAAACACTAGATTATAAGCCCTCAATAAGTAAAAATGTAGGGCACAGAGATCTTACAGCATCAGGGTGGTGGTGGATAAAATATGGTCCTCATCACCAGCAGAGAGTGTCAGTGAAACTTGTTTGTGGAACTGGAGAACTGCAGGACCAGGGACTAGTCCTGACTTGACAAGAAAAGAGCTGAAGTGCCTTTTTCTCTTCTGCTGAAGGAACTCTTTTTTCTTTTCTTTTTTTTTATTTGTTTAATTTATGTTATTTTTAAACAAGCTACTCAGTTCTTTGATTTTTTTAATTGTTTTCATTCAGGCTGCCATTACAGTGGTAATGTTTATGCTGAGCAGTTTGGTTTTGGTGGATTTTTTGTTGTTTTTTTTAAATGGGTTTTTCTTCATTAAAAAGCAAGCAAACCCAGGTGAGAAACCAGCTGGAAAATCTTGTCAGAGGTTTTGTGGCGATACTGAAAGAGAGGCAGAAAGCTAGAGGAGCTTGTGGGTACTATCCTGATTGTCAAAATTTTGTTGTTGTTATTGTTCCCCAGAACTAGTAAAAAACCTATTCTTCCTACAGCTCTTGGTGACTGTGCTGTGATTCAGAATGTGTTTCAGCACCAAACAGGTTTTGGTGACCCCCTATAGAAAGGAATTGATCTATTTTATTACCTCTACAGCTGGAGATTTAGATTTTTGCCTGTGTCCTCATCCGTGTCATGCGTCATCCTGTCCTGTCCCATCCTGTGTGCCCCCCCCTCAGTAATTGATAATAGCTTAGTTAAAGGATAATTATGTTGGATCTTTTTACCTCAACATATAACTAAACATTGGCTGTTTGTTCTGCTACATCCTTCCTTGGATGTGAATGCAGAGGCTGGTGAGCTCACTGCCAAGGCAGCAGAGAAAGGATGAAGTGATGTGAGGGCCAGGACAGCCAGCTCTAGGCTGCCAGTGTAACAGGCAAGGACAGAAGCTAGTGGGAAAACATCTTTTGGGTGTTTTCTTCAGCTGTGATTACTGAGACAAGAATGTCAAAGCCTTGCAAAGGGTGAACCATGAATCGCTGAATAGCACAGGCACTGAAAGAAGTGCTGTGGATGTTCAGAAGTGCATGGGTATGTTTAAGGAGCATTGGGACCTACTAGTTAACCCAGGACTGCACTACTCAGCCGCATTGTCCCGCTGCATGTTAGGGAAATTGCTATGCCTCAGCTGACCAGTAAAGAAGGGATCACATACCTCCCTCTTTCTGTCCTTGGGGTGGTCAAAGGACAAAAGCACCAGACAGGGGCAGGCATCCAGGGAGGAAAGAGCAAGGGTGGTACAAGTGGTCCTCAGTGTGAGGGTAAGTGGGGTCTTCCTGGGTCCTCAGAGCTCACTTGTTTGAACTGGAACCTGGTACTTGCCCAAACTGAGAAGCACTCCTGTGGATAACGCGTACAAAACCCAGCATGTGCAGCATGGGGAGACAAATCTAACAGGAAGGTGAACAAATCTATGATTTGAAACTTGCTGCTCCAGTTGGATGCACATAAATCTATGGAGTCTGATGGGATTCATCCCAGGATGCTGAAAGAGCTAGTTGATGTCATTGCAGGACCTCTCTCCATTATTTTTCAGTGGTCTTGGGAATCTGGAAAGGTCCCAGTTGACTGGAAGCTGGTAAATGTTGTCTCAGTCTTCAAGAAGGGTAAGAAGGAATACCCTGGTAATTACAGGCCTGTCAGTCTCACTTCAGTGCCTGGTAAAAATTATGGAGAAGGTTATCCAGGGAGTTACTGAAAACCGCCTGAGAGACAATGTAGTCATTGGTCATAGCCAGCAGAGGTTCATGAGGGAAAGTACTGTTTGATCAACTTAATTTACTTGTATGATGTCACCCACCTAGCTGACCAAGGGAAGCCAGCAGATGTGAAGGTTTTGGACTTTAGTAGAGCTTTTGATACTGTCTTTCACAGTATCCCTCTGGATAAACTGCCCAACACACAGCTAAAGTCCATAACACGTTGGGTGAACAGTTGGTTCATGGGTCGGGCTCAAAGGGTTATAGTAAATGAGGTTACATCAGGCTGACAGCCAGCCACCAGTGAAGTTCCCCAGGGCTCAGTTTTAAGGCTAGTGCTCTTTAATGTTTTTATAAATTATCTGGATGCAGGAATCCAATGTACATTAAGTAAGTTTGCTGACAATACTAAACTAGGAGGAGCTATGGATTCCTTCAAGGAGTAGAGGGACCTAACAGAGAGATCTGGATAGACTAGAGAGCTGGGCAGTCACCAGTTGTATGAAATTTAATAAGAGCAAATGCCGAATTCTCCACCTGGGATGGGGTAATCCTGGTTATATGTACAAACTGAAGGATGAGAGGCTGGATAGCAGCCTCATGGAAAGAGATTCAGGGATTTGAGTTGGTGGTGAGTTGAATATGAGCCAACGGTGTGCCCTGGCAGCCTCAAAAGGGCCAACCTGGAGTGCACCAAGTACAGCGTAACCAGCTGGTTGAGAGAGGTGATGGTCCCACTCGGCACCGCACTGGTGCAGCCCCACCTCGAGTACTGTGTGCAGTTTTGGGTGCCTCAATATAAGAAGGACATTAAACTATTAAAGCATGACCAGAGAAGGGTGACCAAGAAGGTGAAAGGTTTCAAGGGCAAGACTTAACAAGGAGCGGCTGAGGTCACTTGGTTTGTTTGGCTTGGAAAGAGAAGGCTGAGGGGTGACCTCATCGCAGCCTACCCCTTCCTCAGGGGGGCAGAGGAGGGGCAGGTGCTGATCTCCTCTCTGGTGACCAGCAATAGGACATGAGGATATGGAATGAGGCTGTGTCAGGGGAAGTTCAGGGAGGACATTAGAAAAAATTCTTCACTGAGAGGGTGGTCAGTCACTGGAACAGACTCCCCAGGGAAGTGGTCACCACACCAAGACTGTCAGGATTCAAGGAGCATCTGGATAATGCTCTTA
The DNA here is from genome assembly GCF_023634085.1 of Falco cherrug. Lineage (NCBI taxonomy): Eukaryota > Metazoa > Chordata > Aves > Falconiformes > Falconidae > Falco > Falco cherrug. The sequence continues at coordinate 52,584,523 of NC_073699.1, read as the reverse complement.
GTCATATGGTTTAGTTTAAGGTAGTTCTGCAAGGAGCAGGGAGCTGGACTTGATGACCCTTATGGGTCCCTTCCAACTTGAGATATTCTGATTCTATGATTCTGTGAAATATTTAGACCATGTCTTGCAAGGTAAGTTTTGTTTCTAACAAGGTAGGTGGGTGCCTGTTTTTTCAGAGTGCTGTAGAGGAAAGAGAGAGTTATTTTGGTACCCAGAGCATCCCTTTGTCCCCAGTACTATCCTTTCTTGGACTTCTAGCTGCAGCTGCAGCTACAGCTCACCTGCTCAGCCCTGGCTCAGTTAGCCACGTTTTGTACCTTCTCTCACTGCCCCTCTGTCGTGGTTTAACCCCAGCTGGCAACTAATTACCATGAAGCCACTTGCTCACTCCCCTGCAGTGGGATGGAGAGGAGAATCAGAAAAGGTAAAATGCATGGGCTGAGATAAGAACTGTGTAGTAATTGAAATGAAGTAAAAAAAACCCACAAAAACAACACCACCAACAGTAATAATTGTAATGAAGAGGAGATGAAAAGAGAGGAATAAAACCCAAGGGAAAAAACCCCAAGTGACACGCAATGCAACTGCTCACCACCCGCTGCCCGCTGCCCAGCCGGTCCCTGAGCAGCGATTGGCAGCTCCTCTCCAACTCCCCCAGTTTGTACACTGAGCATGATGTTCTGTGGTACAGAATATCCCTTTGGCTAGTTCGGGTCAGCTGTCCTGGCTCTGCTCCCTCCCTGCTCCTTGTGCACCTGCTCACTGGCAGAGCATGGGAAACTGAAAAGTCCTTGATTTAAAGTGCTACTGAGCAACAACTAAAACATCAATGTGTACCGACATTATTCTCATACTAAATCCAAACCAGCACTGTACTAGCTACTAAGAAGAAAATTAACTCTATCCCAGCCAGAACCAGGACACCCTGACATGGCTTGCAGGGTGTTAGCACAGGAATGCACTATAGCTTTGTAGCAGCCAGCTGCAGCTGGAATTTCTGGGATATTTACGTGGCAAATTATACCTTGAATTTTATTGACTAGTTTTGTCTAGTACACCAGCATTGCGCTACAGTGCGTCCCCTGGGTTACTCTACATGGTAATAACAGTATGTGCTCTATCTTGTACATGTTAATTTTAAATTATGTTTACATAGTGCATGAATGTGAATCAATTGAAGCTTGACATTCCTATTTCAGGATAGAAATAGCTAGTCAATACGAGCTGATATTATTGATTGGGCCGTTTGTGTGTCTGTTATGCAAACCATACAGGTAATGAATATCAATATACAAGAGTCTGCTGAAATGTTTTATAGTTGAAAGCATGGAGAGATTGCTGAACATGGAAGGCAGTCTCCCATGTCGGAAAGCAGCTGCCAATATTTTGGTACAATAGATTCATCTGTAATCCAAAGTATATATAAAAAATGAAATGTGAAATACTCTGTCTTAAAGGGAAAACATGAACATATGTTTCACAGTACACTTCTGACATGTGGTGTCTCACACTCCAGAGTGACTTTTTTTTTTTTTAACATCAGATGCAGAGCTGGTGTTACAGCTATGGAGTTTCTAGGCAGAAGCAGAAACACGATGGAGTCTCTCTTCTAGCTGTACTCTGCTGCCTTGCATTGCTACCTCCTCCGACTTGGCACATCTCCTGCCCTGTCCTCAGTGGTCTGAGATACCAAGCGGTTGCTCTGGGTTTTGCCTTTAAAACTTGTTCTAATCAGGTACATGTTCCGAGGAGACAATTAGGATTGACTAGCAATTAGTAATGGATAATATGTCATTATTGTAATCAGGATTACTAAGCATTCACATCATCTTAATTACAAAATTTGTAAAAGGAGAGACCAAATCTATGGCTGGTAAGGGAAAATTAAGGTTACTCATAAGTCAATTGTTAGCTTTATGACATGGCCCCTGCAGCAGTCGTGGGGTACAGCTGGGCTGTCTCGGGAGCAGACCAGGGATGGAGCTGTGGCTCTGGATGCTGTCATATGGCTCCATGCTCCCCGAGACATGACATAGAAGGATTAGTCAGTGCTTCCTTACTAACAGCAGGTTGACTGTGCTGACTGGTGTGCTGGGGATGATAGCAGCAGAGGCAGTAAGTCTATTGTTTGTAAGGTATAAACTCCTCTGTTTTGCTTCTCTTATTCCCCCAGTCTGTGAATATGACTACGCATGCCCCAAAGCAGACATAAGCTTACTCTACTAATGCTATAGCCTTGCTGGAAGCTACATAGCCATGATAATGTGTTGCCAATGTGCAGAAACAATAATTTTTTTCAGCAGGGCTTATTAGCTTGGGCCCAGCTTTATGCAAGCATGGCTGTCTAGCTTTCATTCAGAGCTTGCTTGCTTCTAGCTAACTCCAAGCGTGGGCAGAATAAGATAATGACAGTACAGAAAATGCCATGTAGACATAACTGAGTTCCTCATGGTTTTTAAAAACATGATGTTCTTTTAACGCCTCAATTTGAGAGCGAGTGATTAAGTTAAAAGGAAGCAAACTGATGAATCAGCTCTCCCTGTTTAGAACGGGATTCCTAGAGAAGCTGCTTGGTTTATATTTTAGGGTTCCTCATATGAAATCAGTCATCCACATGCTGTCATTTTTTCTGAATCGAAGATGGCATTTTATGGTCTTGAGATGAGCTTCCCTTTGCTTGCAAATAGAAAGGTTAATACGGTTCCAGGCACAGGTTACTACGAGACTGATTTTTTTGTCTTGATGGCAATATGGGAGGAATAATAATGAAGTACTACATGCACAGTAAGCTACATAGTGCTATAGCTCAGTTTACATTGGAAAGTAAGAACTACCTGCCTGGGAACAAAAAGCTTTTGTGTCCATCCACAAGAGGACAAAAACTTGCCTCTGTGAGACATAGCTGGGAATGCTGACATAAGGGCTACCAGCCTTTATTTTTGTCTCTCGTTAAATAAATGAAGCTAGAAATGCAGAAGTGTGGTGTGAATATCTAAATTCACAGACATGAACACTAATATTGTTCCACATTGACTACCTTGGTTATTAATCCTTTCTGGAAGATTAAGGAAGAGACATTCTGATTTTCATTCAATGTGCTACGATGAACCTGAAGGATATTAAAGAAATTTTGAATTCTCCTTTGGCACTATTTCAGCTAATTGAATCCCCATGATTTTATATTTTCAAAATGAACTCCACTTTCTTTTCTACATTCAATCTGTCTCACAAAGATCATTCATTTCACCTGTGTTATATATTTCTGGAAAGATCATATTGTAGAATTATTGAATATAAATAACTTTACCTTATCAGGCTTATCAACATATTGGAGGGGGAGATTTTTATCTTTCTTGAAGAACAAGAAATTGCCATTTTTAAAGTTGGATAGTTTTCTCAACTTTAGGGATGTTTATTTTTTTTAGAGTAAGATGGTATTCCAGTTAGTGGCAGACTGTGACAGTGGTTAGTGACCCTATCCCAAATGCATTCCTTTGTTTACCACAACCAAACTCTTTTTATCTGCATGTAAAAACAACTTCATCTGAAGTGGCTGCCCTTGAAAAGTGTTGGCTGCTTCAACAAAATACTTGCTATGAACTTGATGTTGATGGTCTATATTACCTTCAGGATCATTTCGTTAGATAGCCCACAGTGATTACAGTAGTCTGGGGTATTTTCTTCTTCCAAGAGGTAGCCCTCAGAATACTTTAGGTGACATGTCATTAGGAAATGTTGCATTAAGTTTTGAGCCACAACTTTCTCAAATCTCCGAAGCGATAACGCAGCTGCTAGTAACATTTTCCTAACGCTTCTTTTTTTCTCTTTCTCCTTCACTTCTACTCTTTTCCTTCTTTTTCTTTTTGTAATGTGAGTTTGCAGGTGATAATGTGGAAGACAATATTTGTATGATTCGAGTCATTCTGCATTTATTGTGCAGTGTGATGTTGCCCAAGAATCAAACAAGACAGAAAAAAGGTGGCTGATAGCCTTTGGTGTAAAAAAAAAAAAAAAAGGCAATTAGTAAGTTAAATTCCATCCTGTATATGTCTTTTCCTTCACTGGACCAAGAGAAAGGAATATTCTACAAACCTCATAATTTACTTGGATCGCAAGCTCTTTGGGAAATGGATCATAAGTCATCTTATGATCTTATGATGTATAAATCCACAGTTATGAGAGGCCTCTTATTTTTTATTATTTGGTTTAGAAAAAGAGGTATACCAATGTATATCAATTAATGGTCCTGTACTTTGCAGGAGGTTCAGAGTTGCAGCTATATAATGAATAGTTTAGAGGGGAGGAAACTTGCATTTCCACCAGTCCTGCTGCTTAGATATTTAAGGAAGATGAGCTATGTTCTTCACACTGGCAGTTCCCCAAGAGTCAGTACTCGGAGCTCTGAACAGAAGAAACAGACTTGGATTTTGCATGACATATTCGTGTGTTTAACTCATCTCTGTCATGTTGATCTCATGCAGATTGCATTCAAGGCTGTTGCTAGTCACATATGTGTTGCTTTTTTCCCTATTATGTATGGAATGTGTGCATGAGCAGAGTTTTGGAGAACAGGTGGGAATGACACGACCATGTTTTGCAAGTATATTCATAGATTACGGAGCCAAGAGGGGGACTGCAACAGTCTAATCTGACTTCATATATAATGCTGTTCTGTACATGTGCAAAAGAATTTGAAAGGAAACATTTTTACTCAAACATTTATTTCCCTAGCTAAGTTAATCAGTAACCCTCAATACCAAGGACTTTATTTCTTCTGAGATAATAAACTCTTTATTTGTTGAAGGAGCATGGTGGTGGGATGCTGAATTTTAAAAAATGTCCACCCCATCAATGACTGGATTCCTCTCCAGGTGTATGCATCTGTCCTTGACCACTTTTGCTCTTTGCAGTTTGTGCAATGGAAAGTCTTTCCTTCAAATTTCTTACCAGTTTGTTTTCATTTTCTTCAGCTTTCTTGTAACAGGCCCCTTACATTTTACTTACTTTCACATTTTCTTTCACCCTCTGATCTGACAATCCAGTCATTGTTCCTCCAGTGATTTGGCTCCTGCTTCTAATTTTCAGCTGTAATTCTGTTTCCTCTCTGTTCTTTGTGTCCAGCCTCAGTTGTGTCCCCCCCCCCCCCCCCCCCCCCCCGCCTTAGTTTTGTACATCAAAAGAGGAAAAAATTGCCTTCCATATCCATGTTTCTTTAAATAGCCCCCAGCTTTGGCCATTGTCATGTGGCTCCCTCTTTCAGTGATGTAGCTTAGTCACTGTTTTCTTGCAGTCATTTCTAATTCCTCTTCTTGTAATGACTCTTGTATTTGCATATAAGCATTTTAGGATCCAGCCCTGCAGGTGATCCTGAAAGTAATATAAACCACCAATATCAAGCCCATAGGAAGTATTTTGTTGAAGCAGCCAGTGCCTTTCAGGTGCAGCCACTTCAGATGCAATCGTTTTTTTATACATGCAGATAAAAAGAGCTTTGGTTAACTGCCTCACCAGTGCATTCTCTCTCTAGGAAATCTGGGAGGGTAGAATGTCCTGTCCGGCTTTGTTATCTTTCTTTCTTTCTCTCCTGTTTTCTATATTCCTGAAGCTACTGATTTAAATATTTCCCCAACCTATTTCTGCTTTTCAACTGGTTTTCCCCCACTTGCTAAAATCAACACCGCCCTCGTTCTCGGAGCATGAATCTTGTTGGGCAGTTGTTTGTCCCTCAGAAGGAATTAAGAAAATATCCTGTGCTCTGGATACGTTTGTGGAAGAGTATTCTGAAACCCTTCTGGTATGAGGGAGCCTGGGCCAGCCACTAGAAGGCAACGTGATCCCACAAACAGCCAAAGGTAATACTCCCTTGGAGCTACTTAAACTGAAAGCTGCACTTCTGCTCAATAAAGTCACTTTTGTCACTTGTATGCGTACTTAGTAGGGGATCTATTAAAAATATAGCATTCCTCTTTGGCAGTGATTACAGTGTCTTGGCATTTGAGAGGCAAACATGAGAAGAGACAGTGGTCACTGCCGGCATGCTGGTGTTTCAGTCTCGTGCTTTAACAGCATTTACTGTATTTATAATCAGCTATGTTTGCAAAGCAGGCTGATGGAAATTTATTGGAAAATAGTTAAATGCAAATCGTAGTCTCCTGATGATCATTACCGGCTTCTTAGACCTGAAGCTCTGTATGGCTGTGTGGAGGGGATTTGCTCTGCCAGCTTGCTTTTGTGAACTGTTAGTAGTAAATAACTTGTCCCTGTCAGGAATTTAAAACTCCCAAAGCATAGTTAACATATCCCTATGCCTGGGTGGATATACAGTTCCAAAATAGATGCAGTGCTCCTGTTTCACCTTTTCCTTTTCATCTTTCTTGTAGCTGAGAGACCCAACAGATGGTCCTTTCTGTGACTGTATGACTGTAGCATAAGAGCTGTTGCTGAGTATTTTCTGCCTTTTAATTTCCAAGAAAACATGTAAATGGAGGAAATTTTGCTTTACAGATCAAAAGAAGGGAGCTCAATTAGCATGGTGTTCTGCTTTTAGAATGCTGCCCCAAACTAAGTCCCATACAGCTCTTAAATGGATCATCTTTATCTTTTGTCACCTGTTTGGGGGGGGTGGGGGGGGTGGGCAGGGTGGATATATTTTGTTTCCTTTTTCTTCCCTAGCATTCACCTGGAATTTCTCTCTCTTTGCTGTGAGCACTTTACCTCTTTCAGTGACTTTTTTCTTATATGTGAACAGCAAGGACCTTTGCATATTCCTTTTTACTCACTTGTGCTTCATGTGCAGCCTCTTCAGGCACCTGCCACTGCTGGAGGCTGGAAGAGATGCCACAGTGTCCCTCAGACTATGCTTTCTTCAACAGTATGAAGGGGAGGGAAAACAAAGAAACAGAGGGAAAATATCCTGGCAGCAGGTAACTCACTCCTCCATCCCACTATTCCTCCTGATTTGGTAAGTTTTTGGATCCAGGCAAGTGAGTTTACTGTAGAATCTAATAAAATGCCAAGATTTAGTTAAACCTGATAGAAAAGGGAATGATAAAATATTAATGGGTTTGAGAGTGCAAGCTCACCTGTTACAAGTCATGATACATAGTTCTCTTGACTTTGCTGGCTATACCTAACAAAAATCGGGCTCTTTGCATGGCTTCACTCCTTGGAGAATAAAAAAGCCCTGTCCTGTACCAAGCCACAGAAACCTCAGAAACAACTCAGAATTGCCCTGTACTATACCATAGGGCTTGACAAGGGATAGGCACTTGGATGTTGTGCCATAGTAATTTTTTCTCATTGCCATTGTGCCTGATTGGGGGGGGGCGGCGTGTGTGCTGTATATGTGTGTGTGACAAGAATCATCCACAAACCAGAAATTTCATTAGGGAGATTTTCATGTCTCCCAGCTCAGTAAAACACTCCCAGGAGAAGGGCGGGGCAAACCTCCGCAGCTGAAGGACAAATCAATACTGATAGACCCCTACTAATCCCCGAGGCTGCTGTGCAGGGGGAAGGCTGGGTTACCTGTGCACCCACTGGCTGGGAGCTGGGTCAGGATTTTGCTCAGCCAGGTGCAGAACCTGTTGTTTATTTAACAAGGTTGGCGACAGCTGCTGCTACTGCTTCGGAGCAATTAAAGAATGTGTTGTTCAGTAGGAGGTTGCCAGGTGCTGGCTGTCCTGTATGCTATGACAAGCAGGGCAAAATTTCATGTAAACATCTGCCAGCATCCCAGGCAAACCTGTACTAACAGGCTATTATGTACCTGCCATTAAGCCATTTGTGGGCTTAGCTGACAGCAACATGTGCGTGCCAGCTATCACAGCAAGGGCTAGAAGAGATAAGATATGCCAGTGTTTCCTTACCTCCAACAGATGCGAGGCCAGGATGTTTGAGAAACACCAACAACCCCTCTAGACTTTACCCTGTCAAACACGCAGAGCCCAGTCCTTATGTGGGATGAACTGGTGCAGTGCTGCTGACAGCAGGAGAAAGGTATGATACACATGGCAGAGCTCTAACACGGACCAGGCCTGCCAACCACAGCCTAATGTTTCAGTATGGGATTGTTTTTGCCCCAGGAACCTGGGGTTTGGATGAGCTGTCTTGCCTCTGCATCCATGGCAGGAGGAACTTACAGGTTAGCTGCTTAATTGATTGGCAAGTGTGTGTGATCTCTGCTGTGTTCACTGGAATCTGTACAGTTAGTGTCACTAGCCACAAACTGCCCCCTGAAAAGAACAGATGCTACTACTGAAAAAATCAGTCTCTGAAATACTTAAAAGCATATCTTACAAAGATTAATAAATTTCTGAGGATGCACATGATGAATAGTGCTTCTGTTACTTCGGTGTATGAGATACCCAGATATTTTGCTGCAGTCCGCCTCTGAGAGCATAACTCAGGGAAAGAGGCCAGAAAGAGTTACAGGCTGTTCCTTCTTTGAGGTGACTCAGCCAGAGATCAGTAGTAGTAGTCTCTCAGAGCTCCCCTACAGAATATCTGTGGCTAATAGCCCTCAAGGGACCATCGCCCAGTGTGACCACAGCAGTTATGTGGCCCCTGCCCTCCCACCCTGGGTGCAGGAGTGATGCTGGAGGAGCAGGCAGGAGGGCTGGGAGCTGGCCGTGCTGAGCACCAGGTCTGCAGGGAAGGCCCTGCACCAGGAGACATCTCCTGCAGCTTGCAGAAATACAGTAATAATCATAACATGGCAAGGGGAAAAAATAGGTAAAAGGCTTTTCCATTCACTGCCATACGTTAGACCATAAGAGTTTATTTTTCCTCTGTGCTTAAGCACACAAATGGGTGGTCTGCTTTTTGAAGCTTGAGACAGTCAGCAGATTGCTGTTCTGAATTGTGTTTTGAAAGGAAAAGCAAAATCTTGGAATGTGATTGTAACAACAGTTGCTTAAATCACTGACCTTACTGAATTAATGAGTTCAACAATGACCTGCACGCAGCAACCTTCCCCCCTTCCTGCAAACCCCATCCAACCACTTCTGTTTGCAACTCTGTGTACATTCTGTGACCACTTCTCCTGTTTAGGCAGACAGAGAGTGTGTGTGCATGCCTGTTAGTGTGGGCAATTTTGGACTGTTCAATAGAAATTCACAAATTTAAAAAGTAAAATTGAAGATTCCCTTTGTTTTGCAATAAGGCAATCCCAATGCTATTAGTCGATGAGTATCCCAGGAGTAATTTAGCCAAGTTTCCTTCACATGGAAGGTAATGACACTTACCCAAACTCACTTTGTGTGCTGTGTATGTTTACAATAGCAATTATTATACATCCATTTTTCTCCTTTATTGAAGGCTTGTTAGAGAGAAGCATGGGGGCAGCACACCAGTGTTTGAGGGACAGTGTGCTAGCGAGGTCCTTTGGTCTGCCATCTCGGTAGAGGTAGGGAATGGAGATCCATGTGACAGCAAAGACACAAGGGTTGTTGATGTATTAGAAACCACAGAAGTGCCTGAGAATGGTCACAAAGGAACTAGGGCGTCCTCCCCTGCAAAAAAGGTGGTGAGATCAATAGCCCAACTGAAGTGCATCTACACCAATGCACGCAGCATGGGCAGCAAACAGGAGGAACGGGAAGCTACTGTGCAGCAGGAAAATATGACATAGTTACTGTCACAAAAACATGGTGGGATGACTTGCACAACTGGAGTGCTGCAATGGATGGCTATAAACTCTTCAGAAGAGATAGGCAAGGAAGTAGAGGAGGTGCAGTACCCCTGTATGTTTGGGAGTGTTTTAACTGTCTAGAGTTTATTGATGGTGATGATAGGGTTGAGTGTTTATCGCTAAGAATCAGGGGGAATGCCAACAAAGCAGATATCATGGTGGGCATCTGTTATAGACCACCCAACCAGGATGAAGAGGCAGATGAAATATTCTATAAGCATGTGGGGGATGTCTCATGATCACTAGCCCATGTTCTCATGGGGGACTTCGACTTACCAGATGTCTGATGGAAATACAATACAGCAGAGGAGGAAGTCTAGAAGGTGCCTGGAGTGTGTGTAGGAGAGATTCTTTATGCAGCTGGTGAGGAGCCAGCCAGGGAAGGTGCCCTGCTGGACCTGCTGGTTTGTGAACAGAGCAGGACTTGGTGATGTGATGATTGGAGGCTGTCTTGGGCACAGTGATCATGAAGTGATAGAGTTCTTGATTCTCAGAGAAGTAAGGAGGTGGTCAGCAGAACTGTTACCTTGGAGTGCTGGAGGGCAGACTGACCTGTTTGACAGAGCCCCTTGGGAGGCAGTCCTGAAGGACAAAGAAATCAAGGAAGGCTGGACATTCTTCAAGAAGGAGATCTTAAAGACACAGGAGCAGGCTGTTCCCACATGCCAAAAGATGAGTCGACAGGGAAGAGGATGAGCCTGGCTGAACAGTGAGCTTTTGCTGGAACTCAGGAAAAAAAAGGAGACTTTCTGGCCTTTGGAAAAAGAGGCACACAACTCAGGAGGACTAGAAGGATGTTGTGAATCAGAAGGGCTAAATCCCAGCCAGAACTTAATCTGGCTACTGCTGTAAAAGACAGTTAAAATGTTTCTATAAACGCATTAGCAACAGGAGAGATAAGGAGACTCTTCATCCTTTGTTGGATGTGGGGGCAACATAGTGACAAAGTCTGGGGTACTTAATGCCTTCTTTCCCTCAGTCTTTAATAATTAAAGTCCGGTTGTTCTCCGGTACCCAGGCCCTTGAGCAGGAAGACAGGGATGGGGAGAAGAATGAAGTCCCCATGATCCAAGGGGAAATGGTCAGTGATGTGCTACACCACTTAGACACACAGAAGTCTATAGGGATGGATGGGATCCACCCAATGTACTGAGGGAGCTAGTGGAAGAGCTCACTGATCCACAAATATTTGTCAGTAGTCCTGGTTAATTGGAGAGGTCTGAGCTGACTGGAAGTTAGAAATGTGATGTGCATCTACAAGAAGGGCAGGAAGGAGGATCCGGGGAACTACAGACCTGTCAGCCTGAGCTCGGTGCTGGGGAAAGTTATGGAGCAGATCGTCTTGAGTGCCATCACATGGCATGTACAGGACAACCAGGTGATCGGGTCCAGCCAGCATGGCGTTGTGAAAGGCAGGTCCTGCTTGATAAACCTGATCTCCTCCTGTGACAAGGTGTATGTCACATAGGTGGATGAGGGAAAGGCTGTGGATGTTGTCTACCTAGACTTTAATAAAGTTTTTGACACCTTTTCCCACAGCACTCTCTTGGAGAGACTGGCTGCTCATGGCTTGGACAGGTGTACTCTATACTGGGTTAAAAGCTGGCTGGCCAAGCCCAACGAGTGGTGGTGAATGGAGTCACGTCCAGCTGGGGACTGGTCACAAGTGGTGCTCCCTAGGGCTCAGTACTGGGGCCAGTGCTGGTTAATATCGTTATCAATGATCTGGACGAGGGGATTGAGTGCACCCTCAGCCAGTTTGCAGATGACACCAAGCCGAGGGGGAGTGTTGATCTGCTGGAGGGTGGGAAGGCCCTGCAGAGGGATCTGGGCAGGCTGGATCCATGGGCCGAGGCCAGTTGTACGAGGTTCAACCAGGCTCAGTGCTGGGCCCTGCCCTTGGGTCACACCAGCCCCACGCAGCGCTACAGGCTGGGGCAGAGCGGCTGGGAAGTGCCTGGTGGGAAAGGGCCTGGGGGTGCTGGTGGACTCACAGCTGAATGTGAGCCAGCAGTGTGCCCAGGGGCCAAGAAGGCCAACAGCATCCTGGCTTGTGTCAGAACCAGTGTGGCCAGCAGGACTGGGGCAGTGACTGTCCCCCTGCACTGGGCACTGGTGAGGCCGCACCTCGAACACTGTGTTCAGGTTTGGGCCCCTCACTGCGAGGGGGACACTGAGGGGCTGGAGCGTGTCCAGGGAAGGGCAGCGGGGCTGGTGAAGGGGCTGGAGCACAAGGCTTATGAGGAGCAGCTGAGGGAACTGGGGCTGTTTAGCCTGGAGAGGAGGAGGCTGAGGGAGACCTCATTGCTCTCTGCAGCTCCCTGACAGGAGGTTGTAGCCGGGTGGGGGTCGGTCTCTTCTCCCAGATAACAAGTGACAGGACAAGAGCAAATGGCCTCAGGTTGCAGCAGGGGAGGTTTGGATTGGATATTAGGAAAAATTTCTTCACCAAAAGCACTGCTAAGCATCAGAACAGGCTGCCCAGGGAAGTGGTTCAGTCACCATTCCTGGAGGTATTTAGATGTGGCCTGTAGATGTGGTGCTTAGGGATGTGGTTTAGTGGTGGACTCAGCAGTGCTGGGTTAATGGTTGGACTTAGGTAATCTTAAAGGTCTTTTCCAACCTAAATGATTCTATGAAAACCTGCAGTCTCTTGCCCCCTGCAGTTTTTAGTGAATACTGTACATAAATGATTTATTTCTTTCTTTAGAGGGCTTTTCTCTGCATGGCATCTGTCATCTTGGGATTTCCCCCTCCCCTTGCTGCAGAAATGTAGCTCGAAGCTGTTTGACTCAATCTGAGCCCAGCTCAGAGTTGGTTGTATTAGTTCCATCAAGCTTTATCTACTCTTTAACATTCTCTTTCATCTGGTGAGGACCTTCATTAATATGCACCATTTGTGATTAAGGCAGCACTTACAGGACCATCACAGGATAATGTGCAGATTACCACACTTCAGAAATACTGCCCTGTCATTCATCCATGAAATTCAGACTTCTAGAACAATAAATTAAAAAAACCTTAAAATAATAAAAAAGGCTTTTTGAATAACTTTTTTATTCAAAAAAAGTCATGCAAATAATTGCCCTCTAACATATGCTTTCTTCATTTGTTGTGGGGGCGAGATGGGAGATGAGACAAGATTGCAGCTGAAAGATGGGGCAACAAAAGATGGATCAAAAAGCTAGCCTATAAAAGTCAAAAAGTAGCGTGATGCTAGGGTCCATTGCTGGTAGCTCTTCTCAAGGGGAGAAATAACTGTGTTGCATTAGGTACCACATAGCAGCAACTGTTAGTAAATGCTGTGAATTGTGACTTTTTTTATTTTTCAAATAAAGTCCAAAGTAGCATTCTGAAATAGAGCTATCAGGTAAACTTCTATGTAAAGGCCAAGGAAATGCAGTTGCTGGTGTGAGAAAAAAGAACAAAAATAAAATGGGTAACGGGACAGAGAAGCTTTGGAAGTAGATCATGCATCAAAGCAAAGAATAACAGAGATTGATAAGGAAGAAGATTAAAGTAGAATAGGAAAAGTAATCAGAGGATATCTCAAGTAGAAGTTGTGGGAGGATAAACTACATGTTGCCAAGAAGGAAGTCTTTGACTACACCTAGTGTAGTCATGCCTTTTCCAATGGTCAAAACTGCTTCCACTGAAGTGAGTACAAAGATTTCAACAGATGGAAAATTAAGTCTACAAAGAGCCTCAGCAGCAAATGGCAAGGGTCACCTGCTGAGGCTCTGCTGATCACAAAGAAAAGCTGGAAAACTGTTACCAACACAAAGCACACACAGCTCAGCTGTGCAAGGCTCATGGGACACCCCCTTTTTCAGGCATGCTAGTGCCAGAGGACCTGGAGCCAACCACAGGGTTCTGGGACTCCACTGGGGAGATGAGAAGGTATGCAGGACAGCTCATTGCAAGCGTGAAAAATGCTTTGGTGTATGATCATGTCTGGGTGGCTTGCAGAGAGAGACATCAAAAAGAATGGGAAGTTAGGAAGCTTACCAGCACATCAAAGTGGAAGGTGCTGCTAATATTTCTGCACTGAGGCTGAAAGCACAATCACTTTAGTGAGCAGAGTACAGAGAACATAACTTTATTTCAGCCGAAAGTAATAACATTTTTTTCAGTTATTTAGCAGTACAGTTCTATGCCATGTGGAGGCCAGAGCAAGGGATCAGGGCTGGGATATGGGAACACGTGTGTGAGGACAGAGTTTTCAGGAATGTGGTGGCATGAATTGCAGTTGAACCAAGAAACCAAGGAAAAGCGAGCTTCATGTGAGGAGGAATGCCCTTGTACAAAGGATATTTTTTTTCTACCCACTGTGCCTGTTAAAGGGTAACTCTGGCTTTACAGAATGGCCCATCCTCTCTGCTGGAGGGTGGGTGGCTGCAAAGGTGGAAGGAAGCAGTAGCTTAAAACTCCCATGAAAGTTGAGACCTTGTCCTTTGACTCTTTAGCAGGAGCATTAAAACATGTTGAGTGGATGGACAAGTTCCAGGATACTGACCTGGAGGACAAAGGAGAACAAACCAAAAATGACTAAGAGAATGAGATTATCTGTAAGCACAGACAAAAGCGGGGTTCAACAGAGACCTTGCAGGTTTGTGCCGAACTACGGTTTAAATGCCTTCCTCTGCATGTGGAAAGGTACATGGGAGCCTGACCTCTGTCACTGCAGCTGGTGAGAGATGGGCTGGAGATGTGCTTCGTGCCGCATGTGTGCGCAATGATGCATTGAGCTGGAAAGCATTTACAGGGGCCTTGGTGGCTGAGCGATTAGGGGAAAGAGGGAAAGTGAAACAGATACAGCATGAGAAGCAGATGAAGCAAGATGTTGAAAGTTAGGGAAGAACAAGGTGAGGTAGGAGCTATGGCTGCAGTTTCTCTTCTCAGACCAAATAGACCACTTGGAAATAGGAATTACTTTCCCTGCCCTTAATCCCAAATGTCTGCATTTGTGAAAAGTATCATTTACGGTGCAAGTCCGTATTTATGAAGATAGTTTAATTTGCATATGAAATTTACATTATATTACTTATTTGCATACCAATCCTACTTATTTTCTCCTGCATTTAAAAATCTCAGCTATGTTATAGCTATAAGCAAATATTGAATATTTAGTAACTACTAACGGTATTAATGGTTGGACTCAATGACCTTAAAGGTTTTTTTCAATCTAAATGATTCTATGATTCTACTAACTTCTTTGAAAACACCATTTAATCATGGGACCATGTACTATTTGTTCATGGCAGGAATTATTAGCAAGTGCTTGCAGGATGTGCAGAAATAGCAGAAGGCATCAGGAAGCTCTTAGAATGAAAACTGGCTACTTGTTTTAGGGTCTTCAAAAAGAGCGTGTTGGCAGTGGATAATGGTTGGTCTTGAGAAAGAGAATTGTTACAGTATCATTAGGTCCTCTGCTTCAGAAACTACTGGCTGGGGGCAGTAAGGGGGCAGAGAAGGAAGTCTGTTTAAGGAATTGGTTTCTATAGGAAAAGAGAGCTTCAGTCTTGAAGAAGAACCAGGGAGCGGAGTGATGAAGACTTATTTCTGCTTATGAGGATGATGCAGCCCCAAGAGGGTAAATGAATATGCTGTCACAGATTTCTGTGTGGGGAGGGAGTGCACCACTGGCCTGAGGGGTGGAAGGTCCTCTAAGGAGCAATAGATAGTAGGTGGGATGAGATCAAGAATTGTGTAGAAGAATTGTATAGCCTGAATTTATTCAAACTGATTTTTTGTTTGAATCTGGCAGTACTGCTGAAAGCATTATCCACTCTTGGGGTTGCTGTCTGCCTCAGAAAAGAGAGCAGGTTGTTGAATAGAAGAAATATGGTTATCTCAGGCAGGACTGAACAGCTCCTCCATGGATCACGCCATTTCCCACTTGGAACTAGGGCACATGATAGCAAAGGATGCTCTGATGAAAAATGTAGAGACATACCTTCACTCTTTTACTTCTTTCCCTCTCATCAGCTTTCCTCTCCTCTGTCTTCTTTGCCACTTACTCTCTCATCTGTTTTATCCCCTCTATTGTCCCCGTCTCAGGTCTGTATGTGAAGCCTGAGTTTCTTCAGTATAGTAAGAAGGGATTGGAGTAACAAGGGGTTTGAAGAAGCAAAATGTAAGCCAGAGAAAAAAAAATAATCTTTAATTGAAGAAGTAGTGCCATATTGGTTGTCTTGTGTAGTTTCTTGCTCAATGAAATTATCTGCACAATCCCGTGATTAATTCCTTTTTCTTGCAGTTAAATTGATTAGCATATAACACAGAGCAAAGAGGCCGTGGTTTGTGTTTTGCCTTCAGCAGCCAGCAGTGCAATATGTTAAACCATCAAATTGTCTATGTGCTGCAAATCATTTCTCCCTTTGAAAAAAAAAGTGCCCACCATTAAGGCACTAGCAAAGAAAAATGAGCCAGAAGTTTAAGGCAAAGGGGCAGTGCTTCAAATGTACATTTTATGCTGCTAAAGAGATCCACGGTACTGTGACCAAAATCCCATTAAATGGAACACTTTCTATTTAAATCTTCCCATGACATGTTTCTGGTATTACCGTACCAGGGAGGCACATAACTCTCAGGCTTAAAGGCTGCTCTTCTTTCCTTCCTTGAATGGCTCTGCAGACTCAGGCTGTCACTTGCAGTTCAGGATCTCAGGCTAAATGCCAAACATCTGGGCTGAACAACGCCTTACCTCTCAGCTGCTGAGCCCCTTAACTTGCATACCTTACCCAGCAAGACATTAGTAACTTAGTGCTCAGGTAAGAGAACTCAAGACCTCACAAGGAAAGCTGCAATGCCGTTACCCCTTCCCAAGCCTCCATGGACCATCGGTTTTGCTGTCCCCCTCATGGGATGAATTCCAGCATAGTGTTATTGGTGAGACTTGCCTGTCCTCCACTGGTGGAAAAGCCTTTGGCAGTGTTAACCTGGTCAGCACTGAGTGGTGAACAATGACTTGAATGAGAAGGTTTTGTTTGCTGCTTTTGCAGTCACCCTTTGGGCATTCAAGGCACACTGTAGCTTCTGACCTGTGCAGACAGGAGTTTCTCTCCATGCAGGGCAGCAAACTGCAGTGAGTTACAATTAAAGTCTGTGTTCACCCACTATTATTATCTGACATTATCTGAAATACCACGCTTAGCTTTCTTTCAAGGGCTGCTCCCAGCGTTTTGGATACACTAACTGCTGGCTTACATTAAATGGATGTTGTTAAATGCTTTTAATAATCCCAAGTGCAATGTACACAGAGCAGAGTGCAGGAGTTGGTTCAGAGGAGCAGAGAAACAGTTGCTTAACTGAATCTTAATAGATTGTCATCCCAAGCTCCCCAAATATCGGTGATGATAGAAACAATACTATAAGAGAAAGAAGGAATGTAAATGATAAAGTCTAGAAGTCTTACTTTGTCCACTGACAGGCTAAAATACTTTTTTTTTTTTTTTTTTTTTGACATTCTGTATAGGAAAGGCAGCCCTTTTTGTGCCCAGTTGAAGTGTTTTGGTGCAATCATAATTTCTACAATGTGGGCACCCATAGCACTATTTTTATATTTACTTGATTTATAAAGTATGTAGAAAACTCCTCAGATTTGGGATTCCTCCTAGAAACAACTACTAGCAGCCAGTAGATCAACAAGGGCTGTTGTTTTAATTAGGAATATTGTTCATTTTTGCATGTTAGCTTTGTTTTTTCATGTCTTGTACTTGGATATTTAATTTTGCTTTTTGACATGGCTTGATCAGTTGTCTTAGCCTTGGTTTTCTTGCTTCATCCTAGCACACTGACAACACTGAAACGGAATAACTTTCAGGCAGCCCTTCAGTGTCTCTGTTTAAAGTGACTCGCTCCCTTCTTGCACTTTACGGTGGACATCAGTTACTGGCAACACTGGTACGCTCCCTGAAGGTCTCAGAAAGGACACAAAGACCTGAATCATCAGGTAAGTACAACCTCTAAGGCACCTGATTTCCCCTATCAGTCCTTAGTCACATTGGGGAATGAAGGAGTCTGAATTAATGTTCATCTCTTCTGTGGCTAAGCAGGACTCTAGCATCCTTCCTAATGGTTGCTATGTGAGAAGTAAACTTGGCTAAACCCCCTCCAAAACCCACAATCTCAAATAAAAGAAATAATATATTTAAAGGGAAGGGCATGTTAAAAGATGGTATCTGACAGGTAAGTGAGCCCATACTTTGTTGCAAATGTTTTTAAATAATGTTCCTGGCCAATATTAGTATTAAAGCTCTCTTTTGTTTAAGCAAGGGCTTGCTGCCTCACAGCCTGTCTGCTTGGTCCTGTAGTGCAGCCATTATGCTGAATTTATGACACAACAGTAATTACTGTGCCAAACCCAACCAGCTGCTGTTTAAAAAAGAAACCTCCAAAAATCCAAGAAACAAAACCACTGGATTGTGCCTAACAATGCAGAATTAGATGATAAGAGGACAGGGAAGCTTTATTCAAGCGTTAATGTTCACCAGACTAGCGGGGGCACTGGAAATGAATGGCAGAGTAAGTAGCACGTTGAATAAATGTCTCCTCCAAGTTTGCTCCATTGTAAGAACCCTTCTCAATGTAGAGTGTTGCCACAATATGAGGCACACAGAGAGCCAAATGCTCACTTAGAGGGAACAAAAGCCTGTCTCCCGCTGTTGCTTAATGCTGTAACTTTTATTAGCAGCGAATGACAGCAGTTTAGCCTCCCTTCCTTTTTCTAGATGATTACATTCTTAAGCCGATTGACTGTGTTGACTAAAGGCAGCTGTTGATCCACACTCTTTCCTCTTACACACACAGTGGCACACGAAGAAAAGAAACTCCAGATTTGTATGTTCAGGATAAGCTTAAGATTTTGATTGCCTGAACGGAGGTGAAAAGTTGGTTGCTGTATGGGGAGCCTGGGATCCCTAAGGGTACAGTTTCCACAGACCTAACAGAAGCAGGTGGGGCTGCTCTGGGTGTAGGAGCCCAGAACCGAGCCTCCCTCCTAGGGTCCCTTTCACTGCCCTCTTGCCCCAGACAGCGGGAAAGGATAGGGAAGGGGAGCACAGTAATAGTATGTATTTGGTTGGATTTGGGCCACTAAGTCATTAAACTTATAAAGGGAAAACCCTACCAAGAAGAGGGAGGATTAGTGAATCAAACATAAATGCAGCCTGCAGTCTTTTTATAAAGAGTAAATGTGGATGTATAAATGGAATTTGGTTCCTTTTTTTTTTTTTTTTTTTTTTCTGTAGTGGTTGTTAATACCTGTTTCCACCCCCAAGTTCTGACAAGTGCTTTGCTCCACACTCAGAAGACCTTCAGGACACTCAAAGTGGCAGCCGACTTTTTTGCTGAGGCTTAGGGATGCAGTGCCAGTGCATGGAGATGCAGATAGTGTTGAATGGTCAGTTCACTGAACTTGCAAGCCATCCTTTGAGCTTGTAAGTAGCACTGCTATAGGGGACGGCATTGGGAAAGGATTGCTTATAACTGCAAAATAGGTGAAAAGTTGGCTCTTGGAGAGATACTCCTTCTTAAGTAACTTGTCTGTGTGAATTGGCACCAAACTTTACCCAGGAGGAAAGATGACAGTGGAAGTGGCATTGCAGCTATAATTACCCAATTAAGCTTTTTTCAAGGAAAACTGTATCTTTGATCTCACCTTGTCTGGTGTAAATTAATGGAGAAAAAACAGTCTCTTTCTGCAAAGTTTTAGGAGACACATTTCCTGGCTCAGCC
Organism: Falco cherrug; assembly: GCF_023634085.1. Taxonomy (NCBI): domain Eukaryota; kingdom Metazoa; phylum Chordata; class Aves; order Falconiformes; family Falconidae; genus Falco; species Falco cherrug. The sequence continues at coordinate 52,565,094 of NC_073699.1, read as the reverse complement.
TCTGTTGGCTGCAATGCACAGTAAATGCATCAGTTAAAGGTCTCAGGAGAGGTTGATCTAACAAGAAGGCTCCTGCCACTGTCTTATCTCAGGTGAGAGGCAATTTGCTGTTGAAAGGAATGTCCAAGAACAAGTCCTCATTTGCAAAAAGAAAATACAAGTGAAGAAAGTGTTGGTTTTTTTCTCATGCACAAACCAGTGAGGCAACATGGCTACGGTAAAAAGGGATCTAACCACAAAATTCAGATCTGTACTGTCCTCCCTGACAAAGCCGTGGGGTACCCTCACAGGAGCCCCTCTAGCTAATATGAAAACACACACTGAAAAATTATTCCAGGCAAAATCCAACTGAATGCAGCCAAAATACATTCAAAGATTTTAAAGGAATGGTCACGTGGGAAAAAGTATTTTGACATCTCAAACTGGATTTTTCAAACATGGTTAAAGCAGAAGGTAATTTTCCTAGTGGGAAACTTGCAGCCTGTTTTACTGCTTGGGAAGATTCAGTAGGAAAAAGTTCCTTTTGTTGTGCTCCTTCCTAGAAAGGAAAGACCAAATGAGAAATGCTGGGATCCTTACTATCTTTTGCTCTCCCTCTGCACATATCTAAGCTCCTATTCATATTTGTGTGACATAAGATGATTTATGCAGCTGAATTATTGGCCAGACATACCACTTGTAAACTGATGGAAAATCTGCTTGATTCTGCCTTGTGCAGTGTGAAAATGGATTTATGCACAGTGGAAGAACTTAACAGGGATGACAATTTGGTAACTGACATTGTTACGGTAATTTAATAGGAGGAGAAAACCTAGACTAGATCTCAAAAGCTTGAGTAGACATAGATAATAGCTCACTAGCAAACCATATCCTGAGGAATGAAAGTGCTGCCAGTATGCTGTCAAACAGGGAAATTCTATTCAATAATGAAACAAGACACATTAGGGAAGCAGGTGGCTTTCAAGGTGGTAACAGAAGCATGAGTGTGGGTCTGAGTTGGCATATAATGGTTGAAAGGTTCAGAGTCTAAGGAATGGAAAGATGCTTTATTTTCATGAACATGCCAGAAAGTTGCTTTGTTAGAAACGTTTTGGAAAATTCTGCACCCATGGATGGAGTGGTATGGTAAAATATGTTATTTAAATTTCAACCCACCACTGCCTGATTATAGTACATCCAAATCTGGTTTCAGTATTCCTTCATATGAGTATTTTTGCTTCAACAAAGGACAGATGATATAAAGTGAGAAGGTCTGTAAGACAACCCCACACACACCTCGATGATGACAACCATACAAAAGCGTTTAAAGGTCAGTTCTACTCCTTTTCTTCACAGCACCTTCAGTCTGTCCCTGGTGCCTTCAGAGTATCCATCAACCGTTACATTATCTCAATTAAAAGAAATTCAAGCTTATCTACAGCAGTCTGTGTAGAATACTTCTGTTAAAGCTGATTCTCAGCGATGAGCTATTCTTTCCAGAAGCCTAGGCAAAACCAGCAGCTATTCTGTTCAGGTAGGGATGGTGTCTTTTACATGATAGTCCTGCCCTCTTAACCAGGGCAAAGGAGAAATGAATTACAGCTTCAGCTGAAGCTAAAACAGAGAATAAAGTGGCTGGTCTGGACTGCAGGGCACGAGCTGAGCATACAATACTTGCCTGGGTCACACCGACCTGGTGTGCGCCTGCCCCTTGCAGACACTATTGTGTTTAAACAGACCATCTCCCTTTCCTCCCCACCCCATCCAAGCCACTGTGATCGTCCTGTCCGTGTGAATATACACACATCAGTAATCACTTAAACGTGAAACAAAAATCCCAATATAGACAAAACCACCTATTTCATCATTCAGAAAGAGCTGCATCTATTTATTTGGGTTATCTCTACCAGTAGATGTCATGATACAGCAACCTGTGAAAATTCTTGGTGTAGTAAGAGATAAAGTGATGAAAGAAACACTAATAATTATGGAATTCTATTTAAATTATTGGATGTCAGTGGTTAAAAGGGTGGTTAATTTTGCAAGATGCTACTACCCAGATATCAGTTTCCTTGTTTTGGGTGCACTGCAACCAAAAACCTCTGTCATTGACCAAAAATTTTCATTTTGATGCCTGTGTAATATACCTGTTTCTCTTATTCCAGGCACAGTACCTGCCCTTTAGTGAGTGGAACACACTAATAATGGGGTGGGTAAGTGACTGTGGAGTGACATCCTCTGAAGAAATTTATGATAACCTCTTCTTTGAAGAAAAAGATTCAAAATGAATGCCACACACATTTGCTACATCTAAGAGCAATCTGCTTAGATGTTTTTGTCACACATCAAAGTACACTCACAACCATGTCCGTTTTAGTAATGATCCTGGTTTCATCTTTCTGTAGGGGGGGGGGGGGGGAAGCTGTCTAGTCTGAGAAATTAGTTAAAAGTATTGGGAATATGTCAGATGATAGTCAATGAGGTGCCTGGGCTAACTAGGATCATCCTCATTCAGTAATGCTGCTATGCCCCATTGAAGTTGCAGTTGTACATGGAAAAACTTCATAGCACAGTATGACTATAACTGTGTCACAGTTTTTCCCTGCTCTTCCCTCCTGCTAGGAGGATGGTGAAACATAAAAATGCTTTAAATAAGCATGAAAGACTATTAATATCCACATTCCAGAGTGGGGTAAATGACCAGAGCATGGGGGAAATGTTTTAGCATAAGCAAACCTCTATTCGTGGAGATGAGCTGCTGCGAATTCCAGTGTGACACATGCATTCTTTGACCTTCCCCCTGCCAGGCCTGCAGAGCAGCAGGTACTCTCAGCTCTCATGGACATCCATGCAAGCTGAGGGTACAAATGCCAGATAGGGCGTTCAGTTTTCAAGCCTTTGCCTGGACATGTTGTGATTTAAGAAGAATAAAGTAGCGGTGTTTTTAAGTTTGGTCCGACTGCTGGTCTGATGACTTCTCCTGAATATGTCTCCTGCTCCCAATGAAAGCATCTGTTAAAATGTTTTGAGTTTGGGATTTTTCTTGTTTTGTATTTACCTTAGCCCTTTAAAGACTGTGGTTGCAAATAAACACACCACCATGTTACATGAAAGGGCCTGTTACTGTTCAGCAGGGTAAGAAAACCGGGAGAGTAGTATCCTACTAGAAATGTATAAACCCTTCTTTGTGGTTTACCCTTGCTTTGTGTCCTCAGAAAGTTCTTGCTCTAAGCTCCAGGGATCATGTAAATCCATTCTAGGTATTTAAAATGTTTTTTACAACCCATGTTTTGTAGCTACTCATGTGTTTTTAAGGCATTTGTGTTTACAACTGAATTTCTAGATTCTTAAAGGGTTAATATAAGAAAATAAACAGTCTCATTAAACGGATTCCTCAGGACAGATGGAAGCAAAAATATTTAAGAATATGCATTTCATTTTAGTGAAAACACTAGCCCTACAAATTCAGTAAAGAATCTAAACAAGGGTGTAAGAATATAGCATGAGGTTAAGAAAGCACCATGGAAGTGTACAGGGTTAACCACGAGGAGCCCATGAGTGACCTCTAGTCAGGCAAGACTTGAGGGAGCTCTTTAGCTCAGACTCACCAACTACCCACACAGAAACCCTTTTGCACCTCTGACTCGGAGGGTCCAATCACCCAAGTCTTACACAATGTTGGATGTAACACAGCACTGCAATAAGCACTGCCATCTGCAGAACAGAATCAAAACTGCTTAATTGTTAATAAAGCTGCTTTAGTTTGGCAGCCATGGGTTTTACACAGCACGCCTCCGCCATACTGTCATACTGTCAGTCTCGAAGGAAATGAAACAAGATCGCTATATTATTTTGGTATCTCAAAATACTTTGGGAAGAAGTCCAATCTCTATTGAATTCCTACCATGAACACACTTACTTTAAATGTACTTTGGGAAAAGAGAAGGCAGTGACACAGGAGCCAGTCTTGGCAATACTTACCTTAAATCCTATTCTTAATTACCCAGGTGTTTCTCAAACAGAGAGAAAAGCAGCTATTCTCTTCTGGGGACCTTTCCAGGAATGTGTTAGGCTAACAGTTGGACTTGATGATCTTCAAGGTCTTTTCCAACCTAAACAATTCCATGATTCTATGACTGATCTTCAAAACTGCTGCGGCTCAGATCTGGTTGTTTGGTGCCAGACCAATTTTTCATGATTCTGTACTTTGGCCTCAGTTTCAAAGCAATGTTCTCACATAAAACAACAGACAACAGTGAAATATCCAAGAGAAGAAGCTACCACAGTGTACCTGCTTGTCAGGAATAACGACCGCTTCAGAGCGGCGTTTGCCATTCATTAGTGTTCACACAGAGCCTACTACTCAGCAACTAGCTTTTACATGTGAATATTAGCAAATTAGCTAGCAGGTCATCAGACAGTCTCTGGCACCAAAATCAAATCCTTGCCTTCTTTTTTTGAATTGGAGGAGAATCAGTCAGTAATGAAAGAGCTTTTTACCTTCATCTTAGAGCTTTCAAGCTTTCAGCTCGCTAGAAAGCAATGTACAGTCAGAGTATTTGGTACAGGACTCTCAGCTCAGCTGTGATCACTGGAAGAGCTGTTATAATGTGAAACGTGTCATCAGCTGTCCTGGTTTTGGCTGGGACAGAATTAGTTTTCTTCCCAGTAGCTGGTGCAGTGCTGTGTTTTGGATTTGGGATGTGAATAACGTTGATAACACACCGATGGTTTAGTTGTTGCTAAGCAGTGGTCAAGGACTCTTCAGCTTCTCACCCCACCCCACCAGTGCGCAGTCTGCGGGGCACAGAAGCTGGGAGGGGACACAGCCGGGACAGCTGACCCCAACTGGCCAGAGGGATGTCCCAGACCATATGGCATCATGATCAGTGTATAAACGAGGTGGAAAGCTGTCTGGGGGCTGCTGCTTAGGGACTGGCTGGGCATCAGCTGGTGGGTAGTGAGCAATTGCATTGTGCATCACTTGTTTTGTATATTCTGATTATTTTATCAGTACTATTATTATTATTTTCCCTTCCTTTTCTGTCCTATTAAACTGTCTATATCTCAACCCACAGATTTTACATTTTTTCCCCCCCAATTCTCTTCCCTATTGCACTGGAGGTGGGGGAGTGAGCATACAGCTGTGTGGTGTTTAGCTGCCTGCCAAGTTAAACCACGACATCAGCTCTGCACTTCATCCAGGTAAATGATGTGATTGTTTTTGCTGAATACCTTTCTTACTGTTTCAGTTGCAGATACAGCTGAAATTGCACCTTGTCATAAGGGCACTGTGTTCCTGAGGTTTGTCAAAGTCTGAACTGCGTAAAGCTTATGGAAGCGTTTCTCATTTTCATAAAGGATTTTCTAAGCTCTTAGCCTGAGAGCTGTGCTCTGTTCAACAAGTGCCATCCCTTTTCCCATTCAAGTGGCCCTGATAGCTGCTATTCACAGCCTGCAACAGGATCTGCAACATTTGAACTGTAGGTAAGTCTTTCTACTAGTTCGCTAATATAAATTTAATGAACAAAATGTTGACAAAGGAGAGTATGCTGTGCCCACTGAAGGTGCGTTGAGTTGTCTTGACCTTGCAGAGTCATTTCAGGGCTTGGTGCTCGTCAGGGCACCTAAGGCCTACTGATTTCTTTCATTGTATTGTGTCATTCACACTATATTACCATAACAACGACATCCCCTTATTGGTGGGGAGCAGTAGAAGGCTAATAAAAAATCAGTATCCCTGTTAGTATTCTCAGCCTCCCCTACAGAAGAAAGTGGCCTTTAACAGTGACTGGCATGGGCAGATGGCCCTTTTTTAAGCCAAAAAAAAGATTAATTTTCACTTCTTCACGTCATAAAAATGTACCATCTAGTGACAGCTAATAACCACATTTCTCTCTCAATTTCTTGACAATGGAATTCTCTTTCAGGTTCTAAAATACCAGTCTGAAGTGACAGTGATACAGGAAACTGCTACTGGAAGGTTTTCTAAAGTACCACTGAAACATCACCAAACTGCCCGCAATAGCTCAACTATACAATTTCACAGAGATTTTCCAGAAAAGCTTCCACCCAGAAATATTGGGAAGGCAACAACCAGCCAACAGGATATTGGGAATGAGAGCTTTTCTATAGCATCATAAAGTGATCTTAATAGCCTACTCCTATGTATACTGTAGTAATGGGTCAAGATACCTCTGGGATACCACCCAGGGGGACCTTGACAGTCCTGAGGAGTGGACCAGTGTGAATGTCATGAAGTTGAAGAATGTCAAGTGCAAGGTCCTGCACCTGGGTTGGGGCAATCCTCAGTATCAGTATAGACTGGGGGATGAATGGATTGAGAGTGGAGAAGGACTTGATACTGATGGATAAAAAATTGGATGTTAGCCAGCAATGTACACTTGCAGGCCAGAAAGCTAATCATATCCTGGGCTCCATAAAAAAAAGTATGGCCAGCAGGTCAAGGGAGGTGATTCTTCCCCTTTGCTCTCATGAGACCCCACCTGGAGTGCTGCGTCCAGCTCTGGAGTCCTCAGCAAAGTCCTCAGGAAAGTCAGACCTGTTGGAGCGGGTCCAGAGGAGGGCCACAAAAATGATCAGAGGGATAGAACACCTCTCCTATGAAGACAGGCTGAGAGAGTTGGAGTTGTTCAGCCTGGAGGAGGCTCTGGGGAAACTTTAATGCAGCCTTTCAATATGTAAGGAAGATAGCGGCTTTTTACCAAGGTCTGTAGTGACAGGACAAGGGACAATGGTTTTAAACCAAAAGAGGGTAAATTTAGACAAGATATAAGGAAGAGATTTTTTACAATGCAGTCGGTGAGACACTGGAACAGGTTACCCCAAGAAGCTGTGGATGCTTCATCCCTGGAAGTGTTCAAGGTCAGCACTGGATGGGGCTTTGAGCAGCCTGATTTAGTGAAAGCTCATGGGAGAAGGGTGGGACTAGATAATCTTTGAAGTTCCCCTCCAACCCAAACCGTCCCGTGCAGATTCTACCAGGTTCTAAATTATTTGGTGTTTAAACCACCAAACCTTACTCATTAACCATGTGGTAGTTTTTTAACTGAGTGTGATCCCAAGCCCTTCATCAGTGATGTTTGTAAGGTAACAGAGTGACAAAGAACTTGGCAGGGAGAATAGACAGGGTGTGCTGCCTTCTTTGACAACCTAGTCCAAAGAAGAGTGTGGATTTCTACTGTGGAGATTTCCCTGCACAGCAGAAGAAATCTGGAATCCATATACTACAAACAAACACTAATAACAATTATGTACAAAAGAGCAATTGTATGATTTTTTACTTTTGCACTGAGACTATTAAAGTCTTCTCAATGTGGACCTCAACTGTATGGTGGATGTTAAAGATTTATATTAAAAATGCAATTTTATTTTTTGTTTTTCTTTATAATTTAATGTTTGCATTGAAAAGAAAAAAAAACACTGGACAAAGACATTAAAATTATTTAGTCTGTGCTTCTAATTATTAGAGAACAGATTTGCAAGTTAAGCATGCCTTGTAGCTTTTAATTTTCAAATATCAGGGGCAGCAAATGGATGCTGGTTAAGGCTGTCTGCTGGCTAGGGCAGTAAAAGCTTTTTTCAGCTAGAAGCTATTCCTCCACATAGCAAATCCTTCCCTCCCTGCAACAGAATATGAGAGGAAATAAATAGGTCAAGCTTGTGTTGCTAAGGCACTCTGGGTTTGCAAGCACAAATAAAAATAATTTAAAATAGTTAAACAGACATGCTTGAAAAATTAATAATAGTTATCCTTTCTATTTTTCCAGGTTTTCTCAGTGCTTTTCCTCCTATGAGTGCTTCACTGTGTTGTGACTGAGTATAAAAAACAAACCGGCACTAAGAACTGATTAGCAACCGTACAATAACAAAACAGCAGCCTTGTGGGAAAAATTATCTGATTTACGTTTCCAGGGGAGCATTAGGAGAAACCCAAATTAAAATTATTTACTAGAAAACCTTGAAAATTCAGCAACACTGTTTCTTCTAATTAGCTACTGTGATCAACCCCCCCTCCTGAGTTGACGGTTGCCTAGACTCTCAGGGAAAAAGAGGACAATCCTATCTACGTGCAATTGGTAGCCCAGATCCCTCTCCCAGCTCTCCTTACACTGTAATTCTATAGTTGGCATACTATGGCAAAGGTGTACTTACAAAACAAATTTTAAATTTATAGTCACAATAATTAGAACTCTTTCCCATTGTGTTTCCAGGCATTATTAGAAATGGGAACAAAAAAACTTTGCATAAAATATCTTACTCCACACTTGGAGAAATTAACTGAATTAGGTGGCACAAATTAAAGTTTCTATTCATAAAGCAGTTATTAATTTTACAGCCTTTCCAGCTCCTTTGTGCTCTTTTTTTCAGTGGTGAAAAAGAGATTTAAGCAGGTTATTTGGGTTAGAGTGAAAAAAACATTTCTACAAGCTCTTCCTCAACATTTGATCCAGTCCAGAGGACAGCTTAGCAGAAAAATAGAATCTGAATTTTGGACTTTACGTGCTGCACTTGGCACATCTGGAGTGTGCTTTACTGGGGCATGACACTGGAAAGGAGTCAGCACACCTGGCTTGGGCATTCACAGATGGCATGGCCTCAAGCTACTCATTTGCCTTTTGTGCCTGCTCTTTTTTTATGACATACCGTACCATACGATGTCATTCTTGGCAAAAAAACATGGGGGGCAGTTGGGGTGGGGTGTGTGTCCAAAGTAGCCATTGCTCGGGGACCGGCTGGGCATCAGTCTGCTGGTGGGAGGTGGTGACTGATTGCCTTCGCATCGCTTTTTCTTTTATCAGTCTTCATTTATTAAACTTGACCCACTTTTCCCCCCTCGCTTTTGCCTTCCGATTCTCCCTCTGTGCTGCTGTGGGGAGTGAGCGAGTGACGGCGTGGGGTTAGTTGCCAGCCAGGGGCAACCCACTGCAGCCTCAAACTGTCGTAGACCATGGATGTCTATTTAGAGAGCATTGCTATATGCTTGTTCTGTCCTTCTGGTCTGCTCTATCTGCTACATCTTTATCTGTTTTATTTATTACCAGCAACAGAATAGATGGCTGTGAACAGTCTTGTCCAGTACAGCCATTTTAGATTCTTACATGCTTACTCTTGCAACTATCTGTGTGGCATTGCTTGATTTCTGCCTTTATTTTACAATTCTTTTTCATGTGCTGGTAACTTTTTCAATAGTGGTTGGAGTTAGGGCTAGATCATCCTGACTCCATGATCTACTAAGATCAGCTTTTCTTTATATAGAAAAACACAGCTTCCTTATGAATGCCTCACAAGCCACTCAAAGAGAAATTCAGAGAGGTTTTAAAAAATTTATGGGATTTTTTTAACACAGTGCTAGGAACTGGACAGAAATGAAATTGTTCCTTATTTAATGGAGTTTTACCAACAAAACTTACCTCCATTTAAACTGTATTCAGCAGGGACTCGGGTCATTGCAGCAGGAACATCCAGTCCCTTCAGGTTGACTCTGTTTTCCAATTAGTTTTATAGTTATGTTCATGTACATATTCATCTGCTTTTCCTCATCCAGAAAACTCATTCTCCACACAGGATGGGCAGCTTTTGAATTGACAAATTCTTGCTTACTTATGCATTGTCTTTCTGTAGCTTTTGATACTCATCATGGCTGATATGTTGGTGTTCTCTGGTGGCAGGCAGCAAGGTGCCAATCTGGATAGAAACTTTAGGCTCCAGATCTCTTTTCATGTGTTCTGAGTCCAGTTTCCCAGCTGATATCAAAAGCAGTAAACAAATCTGGTTAGTTGCTAAGCTGGTCAGCTTGTCCACTCCCACAATGTGAGGTTGCATCTATAGATATTACCCACAGTTGCTTCTCCTACCAATGAAAACTACCCTGGAAATCAGGGAGAGAGGAGAGAAGAATGGGTAAATGACATCTTCCCAGTGTGGAAGTAAGCCTAAAGAGACTCAACCCACTGAGACCATGATAATGTTTGGTACTTAATTCTGCATGGGAATTTAGGGACATTACATGATACTCTCCCACCATCCCTCCCTTTCCAGAAACCCCATGAAAACTGAAGGTCTTACAGGACCACTTCCAAGGAAACTCCAGAACAGTTGGGAAGACATGAGGCTGTCTCAAGACCAGCACCTGCCAGTCTGCACTGATAGGGTTCTGTAGTGAGGCATCCATTAACTTGAAGTACTAGTTAATAAAGATATTAGATATAAGGATAATGCTTTTCTGAAGGCAGCCTCAAGCAGCCATACTCAGGCGAATGCCCAAGCTGGAAGGGACTGGCCTTATCCTAACAGCAATATTAAAAAAAAAATAAATCCTAACAGCTGAGGTGACACGCCATTGATTACGGAAGATAGGGAAAAGAGAAAGAAATAACGCTGAAGTTATTTCTGGATACTTGACTCGGTCTATAGCTGGAGTAGTATCTTCTCCACCTGCACCTTTACTCCTCTAGGAGGTTCAAAGCCAGCAGAGAGTAGGTGGCTCTGGGACATACATTAGATCCAAGAGTGCAAATTTAATTGCAGTGCTTGGATGTAGATTTTCTCACATAGAAGTGGACCGAGATTTATGATCCCTCCTTCACAGGATGGGTCCAAATTTCAGTACCCTCTTAGAAGCAGAGGAAGTTAAAACTGTAGTTGAATCGATGGCTGTTGCAAAGAAGAGATGAATAAACCCAGTACTTAAGAGGTGGAAACAGCTATAGAGTAAAAACCCCATCAGCCTCCTGAAATTTGGCACAGACAAACCATTTGAGGACTGAAAGCGGAGTACCGGTCTGAGCCTTTAGAGAGGGATGTTAATCGCTCCTACAGTTGAAGATGGCCCTAAATATTTCAGAGAAGGTAGCCAGAAGAACAGGTTGTGTGTGCTGTAGGAGATATACTTGGACAACTATCAAAGTAGGCTGGGGGGGGGAGCAGGGAAAAGGGGAGATCAGCCATAGGCCTTGAAGGTCATATGGTGAACCCCAACTTCCCTACTTCTCTTTCAAGAGAAGAAGCAATTGAGGGAGAGAAAAGAGGAGTCAGAAGGTAGAACACAGAAGTTAATCTCTTACCGCCTCATCCTCTAGCCTCCTGACCTTACCTGCATTTAGCAAGACAGCTTGAAAAGCAGCGAGGCTGCCCAGCCGAGAAGATTCCCGGCTGGCAAACAGCCTCTTGGACAAACTGCTGGTTGCTGCTTAGCTGGCACTTTGTAGCACAGTGTCCTGGACAACAGGACTAAGGAAACTTTGAAATGTAGGCATAGTTGTCACTACTTCTCTGTGGAAGATGTATGCCAGACTTCTTCTTCTGATGAGGCCAAGGTAGTGACCTGGCACAAGGTACCTGCTTCATCCCCTCTTGGCATGCACAGACAGAAGGTGCTGTAGACACTTGAAAGTGGAAGAGAGGAAAAAGGCACTTGATTTCTAAGGCTTTTGAATGCCTGGTGAGACAAATGCTGAGGCAACCACACACCTGTGGTAGAGACAAGCCATAGGGTTTCAGAAGCATGGTGAGAAGATGTTAGGAGCAAATGCACCTCTCAAGTGATGGGTAGCAGCTAGTAAGGATTTGCAAAGATATTCTCATATCCAGGAATAAGTGACTTTAAAAAGACATCCAATAGATTTTTAAAAATAAAGTGGCAAAATGGTGTAGCCTCCAGCCAACTTAAAATTATAACATGCTAGTGAATCGGATCTCATGATTTATGGACCACCCACTTCTGCTCTTATTGAGGAAATGCTTCATTAATACAAAGCTCCAGCTAGATTGGCCTACTGGATTTACTTGATAATTTTGAGAAATTAGGTTTGGGTGTCTGCATGAATTGGACTGGAAGGCCCTTTTTCCTGTTTAAAGACAGTAAGATTTATAGCTTTAAATGCTATGTAAATGTAAATGTTATAATGTTTCACAATCATGTATTTAAACACAGAAATCTGTTTATTAACCCAAACAAAACAGAGGAAATGATTCCAGCCCTCAGGTTTTGAATTCTCATTTAAATATGTGAACATCAGTCCACAACTTAGAGATGTTTGTGTATCTATGTACCTCCAAAATACTCATATTTCATAGGCTTTTTCACATTAATATTCACCAACAGTATCACAAAAGTTCTTTTTCTTTTACATAATTGTAAGCAACAGTAATTCTAGAAACACTAGAGAAAAAAAAGCATAGCAATGTCCACAGTTACAAGAAAAAGTGCACATTACTTGGTCACAATCACAGTCATTACTTGGAAAACTATATGTAACAAGTAGATATAAAATATCACTGATGCCTTAAACTCATTGTCAAAAACAGAATTACATAAAATTTTGTACATGAAATAAGGCAAATTTAGGAATGCACAAGAAACTTGTTATTCAACAAAAGCTAAACAACAGAACAGATAGTACAGTAAGCATAAACTAAAGTACTTTTTTTCTATATACTTAAAAATAAGCCTGCTGTAGTGCACAAAGAAAACACCATTAATGTGTAATCAATATTATAAAATAAGAAATAGAGGGGTTGGGAAGAGTGGGGAAGGGGAGAGAAGTGTTTTATTATAGTTGCAGCTGCATCCATTTACAGTTTTGTACAGGTTTTAGCTAGGCCTGGGAATTATACAAATCATACCAGAAGTGTCAATTACCTCCTCGGTAAGAATTTTGTTTAAATTAAGGAAACAAAAAATAAATACACACAAGAGTGCAAATTTTCAGATTGTCACTTGCAACCTCTTAACATTCATCATCTACATCCAATCACAACTAGAGGGACTTGTATAGGACAGCAGCAGTGATCATGGAGTTAGATGAGCTCACCATAAGAAATCAATTTTATCTTTTTTTTTTTCTCAATGATATGTCTTTTTTAAAAAACCCTCAACTCTTTATTAATTGCTAATAAAGCTGCAATATATTACAGAATGGAGCTGAGAATGGTATGAATGCAGGAAATGCATGCTTCCTTTGGAAAGTATTCCATACATGACAATTTACAGTACATGGGGGAAGAATTATCCAGCATCAAGAGTTACTCGTTGTAGAAAGAATATGAAGTTGGGGAGAAGGGCACAGTCAGGGGTTCAAGAGAGGAAGGGGGGACTTAAAATACCTCCTCAAAACATTTTCAGGACAAGTGAAAAAGTTTACCAAAGTAACAATGAAAAATCTTGAATGAAAACAAAAATCTTTTGTTTTGTTTTTTTATAAAAATTACATTTTTTTAAAATACAAGATCCTTTTAATTGTAATTGTGCCCTGTAGCAACAGGACATTTGGCAACGTTTTGCCATATACTGCAGCTTTAAGTCCAATGAGTCAGTATCACATTCCACTAATATTGCACTTGGATCTTGAACCATTTTTTTTAAAACCATCACAGCATCTTCTGTTTCCTCCACTTGTTAGAACGAGTTAATTTCTAGCCACTTTTTCGATATTTATGCTGACACACTAAAACAAAAGCAATAGGCTGGACACAGTAAAGTACCTCGGAAATACCAGAGGTCGAAGTTCACTTGAAGCACCTTAACACATCACTTTATGGATCAAGAACAGTGTGGCATTATGGTAATTAACTCTCCTAAAAGACTGTGCAGTAACTGAAGTGTGTGCTCTGGGAAATCAAAATGTCATTAGTGGAAACTCTGAGATAAGACCAGGCCAGTGTGAAGGTTACATGACTCAGTTCTGCTGCAAAATAAGGTTTTCCAGTTCATCTGCAGAACGCAATAAAAACGCGGCTGATTCTCGATACCCTGCCACAAGCTGCCTCACTGCATTTATTTCAGTTGGACTCAGCTGGGGTCTAGAGCTTGAACTACTGGAGGATCCAGAGCTGGTTGCTAACTGCCTCTTCATACTGAGATCTGTTGGACCTGCAGGTAACAAAAGAAAAGAAAAGAAGCTTCAGATCTGCGGCAAGAGACCTTTCACAGGTCTGCAGCCACAAATGCAGAGTAATAAAATCTGCTCTCAGCTGAGTGCCAATGAGAAGTAGCAGAAACAAGCAATAACTGTTCAGTTACCAGTTGCCCTGCCAGGAACCACAGTGATTTATATTTATATATGAAAGACACCCTTCAAGTTCTATTTACGCTACATGAGGGGCAACTCCACCGCCAGTAGAAAATCACCCTCTAGGGCGTATCCATACAGTGTAAGCCACCTGCACCCCAACACTGCCCTGGGATCTGATCCTGGTGAGCAGGCAGAAGATTCATCTGTGCCTCCCCCAGCTCCAGCTGCCATCGTAGGCTTCATGGCATTCTGCACATTTGCAGTTTTTATCAAAGAATAGAAAACTTATGTTCTCTAGATAACTATTTTCGCATTTTATGCTTAAATCAGCATGTGGCCAGATTGTGAATCCCTTACAGATGTAGATAAATAGTCATTCACTTGACTAGCCCTGATACCATGTGATCACTTGCATAAATAGCTAGTCATGAATGAGATTAGGCTGTGACAATCTGGCTGCTACATTGAGGAATTCACTATCATCTGTGGGGGCTGCATACAGCTGGCAATATACTGCAAGGATCTTGTGAGGCCTGAACACTGAATAGAGAATCTGCAGCAATCACTATGTTGCCTTGGCTTACAGCAATATGCTTAGCACTTTTCATCAAAGAATATTCTCAAGACCATGTATGCTGCATGCAGAAGACAGCATTCCTGAGGGTGGTCTGCATGTTACTATGATCAGCAAAACCATCTGCCATCATTAAGTTTGGCTTTGTGTGGAATTTCCCTGGTCATTTGGCCATAGTTATTAATCAGCTAAGATGTATGGTGCTTTGATGAGATGTTTCTTCCTGGAGCATAATCTGGACAGGTAGAATTGGACTGAGGACTTTTTTTAGACACACTAGAACACAGATGACAAGTATACTTATCAAGCAGTTTATTATGTGCAAATCTGGAAGAACATTATTCATTCATTTTGACAGTGTAGCAAATCACAGAATGGTCAGGTTTGGAAGGCATCTCTGGAAGTCATCTAGTGCAACCCCCTGCTAAGGTAGGTTCTCCTAGAGCAGGTTGCACAGAGTCACACCCTGGTGCATTTTGAATGTGTCCAGGGAAGGAGACTCCACAGCCTCCCTGGGCAGCCTGTGCCAGGGCTCTGCCAACTACAAAGTAAAGAGCATACTCAGATGGAGCTGCCTGTGCTGCAGTTCGTGCCTGTTGCCCCTTGTCCTGTCGCTGGGCACCGCTGAAAAGAGCCTGGCCCCATCCTCTTGACACTCACCCTTAAAATATTTGCAGACATTGATAAGGCCCCCTCTCAGTCTTCTCTCCAGGCTGAACAGCCCCAGCTCCCTCAGCCTTTCCTCACAAGGGAGATGCTCCAGTACCCTAACCATCTTTGTATCCCTCTCTAGTCGTTCCCCTTCTCTCCTGAACTGGGGAGCCCAGAACTGGACACAGCACTCCAGACATGGCCTCACCAGGGTAGAGCAGAGGGGGAGGACAGCCTCCTTCCACCTGCTGGCCACGCTTCTCCTGATGCACCCCAGGATCCCATTGGCCCTCTTGGCCACCAGGGCACACTGCTGGCTCATGGCCAGCGTGCTGTCCACCAGGACTCCCAGGTCCTTCTCCACAGAGCTGCCTCCCAGCAGGTCACCCCCAGCCTGTACTGGTGCGTGGGGTTGTTCCTCCCCAGGTGCAGGACCTCACACTTACTTCATGAGGTTCCTCTCTGCCCAGCTCTCCAGCATGTCCAGGCCTCGCTGAATGGCCGTGCAGCCTCCTGGGGTATCAGCCACTCCTCCCAGTTTTGTATCATCAGCAACCTTGCTGAGGGCACACTGTCCCTTCATCCAGGTCACTGATGAATAAGCTGAACAGGACTGGACCCAGCACTGACCCCTGGGGCACACCGCCAGCTACAGGCCTCCAGCTAGACTCTGTGCGGCTGATCACAGCCCTCTGAGCTCTGCCATTCAGCCAGTTCTCAACCCACCTCACTGTCCACCCATCTAACCCACACTGCCTGAGTTCACCTATGAGGGGAGACAGTGTCAAAAGCCTTGCTGAGGTCAAGGCAGACAACACCCACTGCTGTCCCCTCATCTACCCAGCCAGCCATTCCATCACAGAAGGCTGTTAGGTTGGTCAGGCATGATTTACCCTTGGCAAATCCATGTTGACTACTCCTGACAACTTTCTTTTCCTCCACATGCTTAGAGATGACAGCAAGGATGTGCTGTTCCATGACCTTTCCAGGGATGGAGGTGAGGCTGACTGGCCTGTGGTTTCCTGGGTCCTTCTTGCCCTTTTTGAAGACTGGGGTGACATTGGCTTTCCTTGAGTCCTCAGGTAACTCTCCTGTCCTCCATGACCTTTCAAAGTTGATGGAGAGCTGCTCAGCAGTAACATCTGCCAGCTCCCTCAGCACTCAGGGGTGCATCCCATTGGGGGTCCATGGATCTGTGGGTGTCAGGTTTGCTTAAGTGTTCCCTAACCTCATCCTCTTCAACCAAGGGATAGCCTTCCTTTCTCCAGACTTTCTCTTTTGCCTCCAGAGTCTGAATTCCTGAGGGGTAGCCTTGATATAAAGACCGAAGCAAAGAAAGCATTCAGTAACTCGACCTTCTCTGTATTCTTCGTCACCAAGGCACCCACCTCATTCAGCAGTGGACCCACATTTTCCCTAGTCATCCTTCTTCTACTGATGTACTTGAAGAAGCCCTTCTTGTTGTCCTTGACACCCCCCACCAGATTTAATTCCAGATGGATATTAGCCTTCCCCATCGCATCTCTGCATGTTCTGACAACATTCCTGTATTCCTCCCAAGCAGCCTGTCCCTTTTTCCACATTCTGTAAACTTCCTTCTTCCGAGTTTTGCCAGAAGCTCCTTGCTCATCCATGCAGGTACTCTGCCCTCTCTGTTTGATTTCTTACTCATAGAGGTGCACCTATCTTGAGCTTGGAGGAAGCGATGCTTGAATGTTAGCTAGCTCTCTTGGACCCCTCTACCTTCTAGAGCCCTAACCCATACAATTCCTCTAAATAGGTCCTTGAAGAAGCCAAAGTTAGCTCTCCTGAATTCCAGGGTTGCAATCCTACTTATTGCCATGCTTCCTCCATTCAGGATCCTGAATTCCACCAAGGCTGCCCCCAACCTTCACATCCCCAGCCAGTCCTGCTTTGTCAGTACAAGGTCCAGCAGCACACCTCGCTTTGGTGGCTCCTCTACCACCTGTGTCAAAAAGTTGCACCAATGCTCTGCAGGAACCTCCTGGACCATGCGTGCCTAGCTGTGTTGTTTTTTCAGCAGGTATCAGGGTGGTTGAAGTCTCCAGTGAGAACCAGGGCCTGTGATCGTGAGGCTACCTCCAACTGTCTGGAAAGGCCTCACTGAGTTCCTCTTCCTGATCAGGTGGCCTGTAGTAAATCTGTACTTCTGGAAGGCAGAAGATCAGACTAGCCTGATCTTAATCTTAATACTCTCCTGGAAATTGGGATCAAGTTACCCAAGTCAATGTATCTTGCTTTCCTATGAGAAAAATGTCACCTTTCACTTTCATCTGGACAATGTATGTCAATGCCAAGGCTATCTCAGCATTGGCTCACTGGATGGCCCTCGCTTCCTAAAGAGAGTGGAATAATTTTAATTTAGCATATTAAATTTTGGAATACAAAACACACCAATTCATACTTTAGATGTTCTCTTAAATAATCCCACCAGAATCACAAGATTCAAACCCAGACTCATTATCTTAAGCACTAATGGAAAGAGATGTACTGATTTTCAGAAGCTGAAGATCTGGTCATAAACCTTATTTATTTGTCTTTCTTTTATGCTTATGCAGAGATACAACTGAGACCACAAAGAACGTGGAGATCGCCATGTCCCCACACTGAAGTTAATGAAAATCTCCCCTTGCGTGAATGAAGGCAGAGCTGGGACTATGAAAAGAAACTACTTGAACAGAAAGGGTCCTATTACATCTTACTTCCTACTATGCAACTAGCATGACAGCACTTAGCCTTACAACTGTATTATCCAGCTTTACACTGGCATAAATGAACTGACTTTTAAGTAACTTCCAGCGTACAAAGGATAAATAAAGGACAATTAGCTCAGTGAATTTGTTTCAGTGTGACTGCACGCTGCAGGGAAACGATCACAGTGTGAAGAAGCTCAGAGGATATTTCTAAGTAAAATCTTAACCCAGCACAGAGAAGGAGGGTATACAAATCATAAAGCCAGCTGGACTGAATGGTTGTAAGAAGCCATTAAAGACTTCTGTATTTATTGGGTCAGTAGTGAAAAAGCTACCACTGACATATTGAGGGCATTGTGCTCCATATGAACCTACTTTAACTTTTATGTTCTTTCCTTGACTCTCATTCATGTGACAGCCAAAACCACACACACAATATATAGCATAACAGAGCTTCTGTGGCAGAGCACATCTTTTTCTGCAATAAAACTGAAGGGGTTTTCTCATTGGTAATCCAGATTTTTAAGTGACTGAATAAGATACTAAGTTTATTTCACTCATAAGTAGAAAATACATAGAAATGCGCTTGCTCACACCTCTGAGGTTTCCCTTACAAAAAACGATGAGTAAAAACAAATTAAAAGCACTGCTCTGAAAGGAAAACTAGGAGAACAGATGTCCAGCGAGCATAAATCAGTGTAACTCCTCACAAGTCCATAGGGTCACAGTGATTTACACAAACTAAAGATCTGGCCCTGTACTCCTATATGTCCAGATTAACTATCATGAGGGAAGTTTTTTTAACGCTTCAGGATATATAATTTTGAAATACTGAAGGAACTGGAAATAAAGTTCCATGCAAGTGCAAATCTGCAGTCTGCATTACACAAGAAACCATCAGGACCCAGAAATCCTCTTGGTCTGGGGGACTTGCGTTATATACAGAGCCCTTGGATACAAAGGAAATTAGAAATACTGGATTTTAACTTACCCCAGCTACTTCAAACTACTCAATTTTTTTAAAAAAACTCTATATACTAGGAAAATAAGATTTTGCTTCACTTCCCAAACTTCTTCCTTCTACTTAAGTCACAGTGCTGTCTTCCTTGCCCTCAAAGAAAAGCCTCCTGAGCAAAAAAGCAAAGAAATACACAAACACAGAAAGTGTTCATGTCTGTAGTTTAGGACAGCGAGTATGCTTGTGCCTTTTCAGGAAGGGAAGCTGCATGTGCTGCCAGCGAGCTGAACAGAAAGAGAACAAGCCACACCTGATGTGGGGATAAGGATTTTAGTTCTTTTAATTATGTTATGTGACATACATAACCTCACCTCCAAAGCTTGCCTATGACAGCCAAAGTTTTTTATCTGGAAGAATACCTCGCTCAGAGACTAGCTCCACGATGTATTATATTAGTCTCCACTTTTAATAGCTATGATAGACACTCACTGACAGTATTATTGATTCTTAAAATTTGTCCAGGCTGCTATATGCTAAAAAGGCTATAACTTATCTGTAGCTTCCTTATCATACCTGGTCGTTCAGAAAATAAGAAATAAATGCATCTTTATCTTATCGTGTAGATTTTTCCTCTGTGATTTTATGCAAATCAGCTACTGAAGCACAGGAACCTAAATCTTACTTATAAATATCCACCGCATTTCTTTAACCAGACAAATAAATCACAGATATTCTCAAGGCTTTAAATAGCTGGTTAAGCTTCGTGTACCGCTGTCCCCAGAAGCCATTACTACAGATGACTAAATCTGGAGAAAGCTGAACAGCTTCACCATGATTTTTTTTAATAACTACGCTAACTTTAAATAGAACTATTTCCTTAGTGTATTTAGTATTATTTATTAAGTTGCCAGTCTTCACAGGAACAAGTGCATCCTCATATAGAGGAAAATTTGAGTATTTTTGCAATTAATTTTGCAGTGTCAGGTTCCTCCAAGGTGACACTGCACATTTTAGCATACTGCTTCCTATCCTGGAGTACTTCGGAACAATTAAAAATCTTGACTAGGTATTTCTCTTGGTGTGTACTATTATAACTCACAATTGTCACCTCCCATGTTTTTATAACAGCACAACATTCTCTTAAGCAGTGGGTTAAACAAATTGCTGGGACAGATCCTTTCTTTTATACTCTTTCAGAAGACAGAAGTGTCATTCGTCTGCCTCTTGCTGAGGACACCTGACTGACTTACACTTTAACACAAGAATATTTTTCTATTTACCACCTCAGTCCAGTTACATAGACCTAATTTCCTCTACGAGGTGGAACTGTTCTTGTTGGAACCACATCCAGCTGAATATGAGAACGCTGAAAACCCACTCTTCACGTGCTAGACAATCATTTATCAAATTAGCTGCTAGGAATATCTGCCATTAAATACACTGCTGGACAAATGGCTTTTCTGTAAATTGCAAGACTTAAATGGAAATAGTTATTGCCTCATGCTCTACTCATTAGCAACATGATTTATATCAAATTCCAAAATATGGGTCAGATGTAGATGTGCTGTTACTGATTGCTTAGACACTGTCAACTGTCTCAGCAAAAATCCCTTAAGAATTGTATGCTGTCACTGGGCAGCTACCAATCTTATAATTAACAACTACTGAAAGAATAATATATGTGTCAATGACTTTCAAAATGGTTATAACTATTGCAGATGATATTTTAAAATAACAAAATTATTTTTTAAAATATGTGCTTAAGCACATGCTTCTACATTTTAACAATGGTTAAGCAATCTTTTTCATCAGTGAAGATGTAAAAAGCAGTGGCACTTATTTATAGAAAAATACATTTGTCCATGCTTTGAAATCGCTCTTGTGTATCTTTTCTATTGCACTTATTCCCCTCTGTCCCTTTTTTCCCCATGAGTAGCTTTAGAAGTGAGTGTGTACTGGATACTCATATACTCCAATAAAACTAAATATAAACAACTATCAAAATATGCTACTTTTTCCAAATCAGATGTATTTATTACTGCAAGAATGTTTTATTGTGATATTATGCATCTGTCAGTGTTTCTTTTCCTCCTGCCTTCAGAGAGCAGATGTGCCTAAAACTATTGTTTCAAAAGCCAGATCTCCGATCAAGAAAAAGGGACTAATGAATTGGACCTTTTAAGCTTCTTTCTCCCTTCTATGCCTTTCCCTCTGGAAAACAGACCTTCAGCTAGCTTAGCAGAAAAAACTGCTGTGTTGCCTGAGGAAAAAGATGTGAAAACACAGAAATGCCTATAGCCACTGAACATCATGCATTTTCACCAGTCAGCAAACACACTGGTTTGTGATGAAATGATTATGTGAAGTTATCCAGTAATGTTTCCTGTCCACCACAGGAGATTAATTATGTGGCATACACCTGTCTTGCCTTAATGGCTGTCTCCTGAGCTTTGTGCAAAGGTAGAAAGTAGGATACTGCCCAATATATCTGCAGACATTCCACCCCTATTCCTATGGTGGGAGCAGACTAATACTTGCACATGCCATGTATCCAGTAAGATGACGAGGAAGAGGAAGGGGGAACAGGAACATGGGGATGATCTTAATATAGAATTCAGCCACAATTTCCCAGTGAGAAATTCCTACCTTTGCCACAGCACAGGTCAAACCATTCAACCTCTCCCAATCCCATATTTTGACTTTTTTAAACAGGGCTAACACACTGTCTCAGGTTTCTAACCCTATCACTCTTGCTCTGTGTCTACTCATGCCCCACGCTCCAGCTGTGTTAGAGACAAGCTGATTTGTCTTTTACCTCTTTCTCCACTTTGATGTCATCAGGGTAGCAGTGAGAGCACAGAAATCTGTGCAAGAGTAGACATGTAAAGAAGAGCTGGAGAGAGCAACCACAGCAAAAATCCCCTACACATCATGGCCAGCCATGCTGTGGGTAACCCAGTCAGCACTTTTAAGAATTAGCTACATACTGGATATTCTCAGCTGGGCATTTTTTTTAACCTAGTTTACTGCCAAGAAGCCTCTACTGATCATGCCAATGCCAAGATTTTACAGAAGGTTACAGCTTCACCAGATTTGAGGGTGTGGAAATGAGGCACCCTCCCTACTGTCACATGCCAAAGTGGACAAGAGTGCTTGGCCCTCCTCTCCCTGCCCCAGAGCAGCACAACCATGCTGATCATTGGGGCTCAACAGCATCAGCTCCAGGAGCTTCCCCCAGATACCCCACCATCTTTAGCAGGTCTGCACCACCCAAAGGACCAGGAGGCAAAAGGACCAGGAAGGCTGACTGGCATGTGGGTAAGAGACTTGGCTAAAGCAGGGAACAGCTGGGAGAGTGCAGCCCTTCTGGACCTCTGGAAGGCAGTAGCAGGGAGAGGTGAGCAGTGTGGCAGGGGTCTAGCAGCTACCAACTGGACCATGGGGCCATTTGTCCTGGTCTGCAGGCCCGCCTGTAGGAGAGGAGGCTGAAAGAGAAGTCTGCCAGGGCTCAGGATCTGTTTGTGGTGTGAACATGTTCAGATTCAACAGAAGGACTCACCTGAGCTGGAAGGGGACTGGACGTTTGTGGTGCCTGGGATGCAGTGCTGAGTTGTAGCTGTGGTGGAGGTAGGCTGCAGATCTGTGTAGAGAAATGGAGACACAACAGCTGCTTTGTCTTACCATGACACAAGGGCATGTCCTGCATGGCCAGTCTGCATAGAGTCTGAAACACCCTCTCTTTTCACACACACAAAAGGAAACGACTGACATTTCTACCTAGAAAACCAGGCAACGATGCAGAAGAAACAGCCTCAAATCAACTCCAGGAATTCCAGCAATGGCAGCAGAAACACTCTCCACATCTCTTGGGGAAAACAGACCTCAGAAAATGAAGTGGCTGTGGACAGTAAAGCTCTGACAAGCCCGCCCTGGCTTTAGAGAGTTCTGACAGCTGACAGTCATCAGGAGAGGGCAGACAGCGACCCACTGGACAGAAACATGTTGGGAGACAGGGCAATCCCACTCTGTCAGGAGGGGCTCAGCAGCATGCAGGGACTTCAACAGCTTCTGCCAGCACCAAGAGATTTTGCTCCCAAAAGAGCAGCCTGTCTCCTGTCCTCGCCCTCCTGCTCTCAAGCTGGGCATCCCTCCAGGCTCAGCCCAGGTGTGATGGATTGGAGCCAGCTGAAGCCTTTGTGGCTGACTAGGAGCTGGCAAGCAAATTTTGTTTATACCCACTGGGCTACCCCACCTCTGAGATTCTCTGTTCAGTTCTGTAGCAGGAACTGCATTAGCCTTAAAAAAGAGAACGTGGAAATCCACCATTCTCAAAGAGCATCCCTTTTCTTACACCTACAAGAATCAAGGACAACATCCCCAAAGGCTTCTCCCCAGCCCATGTACAGGCTGACAGAGGCTCTGTCAACCCACAGATTGCTTGGTGATGGGGTGAAGCTTTCCAGCCAAGCTGGCTTGGCCTAAAGGGTTTAAAAGCAAAGGGAAAATAGACCTTGGTGCTGTAAGCCCAAGCCTTTTCTGCTGTTTTTTTCCTGCCTACAATAAAGAAGGAGTCACTGTACAAACTGTTGCATTCTGCTTGCTCATATTGAAAAGTTGCATGAAAGTTTGCCCCATGCAGTTGTGTAAAAAGCTCATTATGGTTTTGTAATTAGCCATGTAGAAGGACAGGCTGAGGAGGGAAGCACTGCAACAGCAGGCACAGAGAAGTCCCTAAGCCAGAGCCACCAAGCAGTTAGGTGAGCAGATACCCAAGTCGGCAGGCTGGGATCGGAGTAAGGATGACTTTTATAGGGGAGGAAATAACCAAATTAAATGAGTTACAGCATACAAATACATGCATCAGTTGGACTAGTAGATAGGAGAGCTAATTGGACACATTATATTACTGTGGGGAAAGGTCCAGAAATAGGTATTCGAGCAGTGAGTTGTTTTGCAACTTCTCCTTTTTTCTGTTTTAGCAGATATACAAAACCACACTGTATTTGTTTATACACACATCCTGACTGAGCTGTACATATATTTTTACACTAGATGAACATTTGTAAATGTTGCAAGAACATTTGATGGGTTACTAAATTGAAAAGGAAATGCATCCTTAAATTACTTCTTAGGTCCCGAGAATAACTTGCAAGCAAATATCCTGTTCTCCAGAGAGGAAACTCATTAACCATTGTAACAGCCTTGCATATGTTTGGAAAAAAGAGTCCTTGAAAGTGTAACAATTGCAAACAACTGTCCTGTGAGGTCTGTCAGGAGGGAAATCATTACCCCTCTCAACTGCAACTCCACGCACTCCTCTTAGTCTACAAATGAAAAAGCAAATATCCATGAGCATATCAGAGAGGACTGACAGATCCCAAAGAACTGGCCTCCGAGTCCTCCCGTTTCTCCTGAAGGGAAACCAGCTAATGGAGCCAGAACACTTTACCCTCAATAGCCAAGAGATAATTAGGTTGGCTACTGCTCGCTTTCATGTCAGTGAAGCTAAGAAATTGATAGACTTGCCTTTCCACAACTTAGCTAATGATCTTCCTAAAGCAGCAGGTGGGTCACAAAGCAGCAGCCAGCTAGATTTTTAGCATCAACAACTGGTTTCCAAGTGCTGGCACACAGACTTTCAGTTCATGGAACTTACGTGCTTTGGATCCTGTAGGATGCCCATGGAGAAGACAGACACCTTTGCAGAACCCTCCAACTATGCATAACCAACTGGGAGATGTGCAATGTTTTACTAGTCTTACAAAGTAAGAGGACAAAAAGACAAGATTTTCCAGTGCAAGTAGGGAAAGGCAAGGAAGAAGAAATATTTGAGCATATGATTCTATGATATGTCAGCATGCAAACTGTAAGCATCCACTGGCCTCTTCACCCCAGCAATGCTACACAGGGAAATGCAGTGCGCTGCACAGTTCCCTGGCTGTGTCAGGGAATCATCTGACAGTTCCTTAATAAACACTGCTTGTCCTTCAAAACCCATTCTGAGCTTTAATTATGAAAAAACACTGGAGCACTCTGTGTTAAAGGTACAAAGAAAATGTTGCTTCTAATCAGAAATCAGCACTAATTTATGATGTTGAATTTGTACCTCATATTTTTAAAAATTGCATGCTGAAGTGACATAGAATACTTTTGCCTAAATCCCACAATTCACAGAGAAATAGGAATTATGAAAATGTATCCTATTACAAGAGGTTTGAAGGGAAGAACAAGTACACAAAACAGTTGTGATTCTTCACAGTTTAAGATTATGTAAAACAGGACAATTCTAATGGCTTCTGCTGACAAATAACACAAGGGGAGTTTAATCTTACTCTTACTTGGGTGAAAGAGCAAATGTCAACTGTTTGCAGTGGGAACTGGCTCAGATCTTCTCTGGCCACAATGTAAAAGATGATTGTAAAGTCCTTGTGCATTTTCACAAGAAACCAAATTTCCACAGCCTCTTTTACTCTTATGAAAATATTTGGTCAGACATCATATTCAGTACCTCACATATGTTTTTCATGCATATGGAAACAATTGTAATCATCATTCACTCTAAGTCAAACACTTTTGACAATGAAAATATTACCTTTTTAAAGCATTTTGAAAACTTAATGCAAATCGTTCACAGACCTTCGAGGATTTTGGGTGTGGGGTGTGAGGAAGCAGACATGACTGAAGGTCACCGGGACA
Source organism: Falco cherrug (assembly GCF_023634085.1). NCBI lineage: Eukaryota > Metazoa > Chordata > Aves > Falconiformes > Falconidae > Falco > Falco cherrug. Next base: position 52,539,486 of record NC_073699.1, on the reverse strand, counting down.
CCACATACCAATAACTACTTGCAGCCCTGATCACATTTTGAAAATTGCTTTGCACATTGAATATAGAGGCTGTAGCTGAACAAATACCATCTTGCCTGAGTCAGCCCATGTACTTGAAGCAGCACTCTCCTCAGCCAGAGAGGGATCAGCCAGGACAAAACCCACAAGGATTTCTCTGTCCTCTGAGACATTCTTAAAATACCATTTTTGCAGGCAAGAGACCTTCAGGTTTCCAAAGTAATCACTTTTCTCTGACAGACAGACAATACCCTTGTTACCAGAATGGGAAAACCTTTTCCTTTGCTCTGAAATTTGTATGAAATCAACACAGGGGACTATCTGAAACAATAGCATTTGCTTACATTTGTTTGTTACAAAAGCTTGCTAATGTAGGAAGGAATGTTGCGTAAATAAATGACACCACTGTTTTTTTTCAGTGGCATACAACCTCATGGTGACACATAGTTACCTGCATCGGTTTTAGTTTATAGAAGGGTATGCTGATTTCTCATTTAACACTTGCTATGCCAGATCCTTATCTGCAGTGAATTAAAGTAGTTAGAGAAAACCTGTGAGAAATCTAGGCTAATTCATTTGTGTTACAAAATATAGAGTTCAGTGTTTTCAAACTCCAGCCATAAAGATACTAATGGCCTCATTTTGTGACCAGTATAGGTGAGGGCAATAATGACAGGGTAGGTCCTCAAAAATGCAAATTGACTGAAGATGTAACCTGGCATTTTTTTACTCAGCTTTGTTAGAGACTTCAGGTTCACTCTCGCCCTATGGTGTATTAGTCCCTTGAAACTGAAAGGAGACTAGCATGCCGTGAGCAAGTATTTTGCTCAGCAGTAGCTGTTTGCGGGATTGTATTCCTGCTCATTATCTGGTAATAGCCTATGGGTATTGAACCCCTTGGACCGGCTTTCTGTACAGCAGGGGGAAACATACACATGTGCACATATACACACAGGCACATTTTGTACGGAAACTCACCACTGCTAGAAGCATCGTTGAGATTTAGCAGCCCACCTCCAAGCCCTCTGTAACTATGGTAACTGTAGGTCCCATTGCCATTGATGTACAACACCTCCTGTGTACTGGAAACGGCCGATGTTGAGTAAGTGACCTGGGCTGGCTCCTGTTTGTACTGCTTGTCAGCTGGAGCAGCCTCATCCTGCAAAAACAAGGAAAGGTTTTGAATTACCGTTTCATTTTACCTTGCACAAGAGAGATCATTTCCATTGTTAAGACTCCACATCTATTGCTTTCAGAAAACTCTAATACGTGTTAAACAAGCACAGATGTGTTTCTGATTGACCAAATAGCAGCTGAATAGAAACAATGGAAAAAAGCAAGAATACAGGTTTCCTAAAAATCTGAGGATATTCATTTATTTGTGCTCCAGAAGCCAACCATACTGTTTCTCAAAGGAGAAGCTGCATCCTCTCACCCTGAAATGCTCACAGTCTTCTGCAAAACCCAACTCTGTCCAGAAACAGCGTGGGAAAGGATAGAAAAAAGCCATTATTTTTTGAGTACAGGAGTGACTCTTCTGAGCCAGAGAATCATATCTTTCTAAATAAGACAAACCAATACAGAATGCACCAACTACTTACTTTGATATATCAGCCTCAGAAATGACAGAAGGAATAGAGGAATGGAATTAAGCATTATTTCCTATGTTTGCAAAGGGCTGAGTGAGTGTCCATCCACACAAGGGCCAAGTGGTAAGGATGCCTCCCTCTACAAATGTGACTTGAAAGCATGTTATCTGTGTATGAGCAGTGACTGTACACCATGAGTTCCCTTCAGTGCTCCCTGTTTGCCTCTTAGATGCTTGCATAATATTTAACAGGATTTAGCACAACGGCCCTCCAATTTTCCTCTAAGGGAGATCATGTCTCAGGTGAAAGTGTATTTTTCCCCACCTGCACTTACCATAGCCACTGCTTAGAGCACCTGACCTACACTCATGATCACAGAACACCCCTGTGGCAACTTTAGTAATGACACAGGTGAAAAAAAGAAAAGCATTAAGAGAAGATTTAATGTGTTTTACTAGTTGGAAACAAGAAAAACTACCAGTGTGTGACTGCTCAGCCTACCACAGGGACCTGAGTGCCAGAATTTCTGATGTAGTCTGCAAATGTATTTGAACTTTATTTCTTTTAACATGTAGATGGGCCTGATTTTGCACTCTTATCTGATGAAAATATATTTCCTTGATTTCAAATAAAATGGATCTACAGAAAATCGGTATGTAAAAAAACAGAGATGAGAATGTCTTTTCAGAGTAGTTAACTGAAAAGTGATCTGTTAGAATTGTCTCCCCTTTGTGTAAGTTTTTGTCCATTTTATGCCTCTCTCTCCTGCACAACCCTTTTACAGTTGCTAAAAATACCGAACTTATTAAGAATACTATAAAATATCTCAAACCTTTTTTACAGTATTTACTTAAAAATCAGAATGTATATACCAGCACAGAGGCATCAAATAGTTCAAATAGTCTCCAGTCTCTGTTTAAAGCAAAAAGGGTTCTGAAGCAGCTTTCCTGTTTGCATCAGGAGCAGTCATTGGTTCCACCTCTCAAATAAGACACTACCAACTTTTTTGAGATGCAGCTATCCCTGTCTTGCAGATATTTATTGGTAAAAGGCTTGGGCACAACTGAGATGACTCAGAAGAAGGTATATATATTATTAACAGAAATTTTAATATTTAATACAGAACACTGAACCATCAGATAATTAATTCCATAAACAATCAGAATGGGGCCTCTTGGGCACTAATATGAGCAGAGGCAAAGCTTTGCATTTTTAAGAGAGTTGGCCAAACTGGTCTCTTATATATTTTCTTAAGTAATAACAGGCTTAAACAAAGGGCCAAAATTGCAATGCATTTCTGCCAGGAATTCAACTTCAATATAATTTACCTTTTATCTCCAAAGGTCATTTCTGTCTCTTATAGAAGAAAACATATTATTTTCTCTGAGAAAATATTCGTAAGCTATACAGCAAAGTTCTATCTTGGCAACAAAGCTTAACCCATCATCCAAATCTTTAGTACTCTCAAGGCTGAGATGTTCTGTATCCTTCTGTCTAAAACTAGATTATACTTCCTGCCATAGACTTGCTCAGACCCTCATTTTATTCTCACAAAGATCAGTAAAGGATCTTCTGCAAATTTATCAAGGACTGGACTGTGTTCAAGATGTACACTGCAAAGGGGATTAACTGCTATAGCTGAGCAGAGTATCTTCAGGGCCTGTTTCCTTATGCTGATTGTCTGGATCCCACAGATTTGCTGTCCCTGAATTTACATGTCCTCCAAAGCCTCTCTAGTCAGTGCACTGAAAACCTAACTGAGTTTCTTGCAAAGCTGATGCCCTGAGCTTCTAGTAGAGCACAGCAAGGGTGCTTGATGCACCTTGGTGCGTACTAGCCCGTGTGTTAGAGCACGAGGCCAAGTGGGAGATCCAAGTTCTGCCTCCTTGTTGCAATACACAGTGAAAGGGTGGAAAATTTGGGATGCAAGGTCTTTGCTAGCTGTGGTGAGGAGGGGACCTGAACTCAGAGCTGCCATCTCCTAGCAACCAGGCTCAAAGCAAAACTGTGGTGGGAGTTGTAGCTGAAGCTGTGCCACTGTGTGGAAAGAAATGTACAATTCATAGTTAGAGAGACACATAGCTACAGAGATAGCAAACAAAAAGGGAGCGTGACTCAGTTCCCTTTCAGAGAAGTGCTGTCCTGGGAGGCTTCCAGCCCTGCTCCCTTCCAGCTACTCTCTAACACAAAACTCACAAGCTGCTCTGAGGTCGGGAATCCAAGGCTGGGGCTGTGCTGCCAGGGGTGTCTTTGGATCAAACTAATCGCAGCCCTGTGCAACACTGTGGCATGCCATAGGCTGGGGCTGGACTTGTAGCCCAGGTGTCCTGCTAGGGAAGGCACTTCTTGGAGGGGTGAAAGGGGTTGAGGAGGATGCTGAGCCCAGGAGTCCTGATTCTGTGTATGAGTTCCAGTCTCTTGGCCACCATACAAAAGGTGGCTTCCTCTAAATATTACATCTATTTTTAAAGAGCAGACCGATCACTTGTACCTAAATAATGAATAAGTTGCCATACATTTCAGACCTAAAATGTAGGTCTCATCCAAGTGCTTAGCTTGGTGCTTCAGGATGACTAAATGCAGAAGCAGGGCAGGACTTCTGGCAAGCATTTTCTGAGCAGGCTCAGGTGTCAGCCCTACTGTAGGATTATGAACCATTAGCCTGGTCCCAAGGAGTTAAGGTGTTACCTCTCATATATTCCCCTGGGATTTAAGCATTTTTCAGGAATGTTTTGTGCTTCAAAAGACAAAACTCTGTCCTTTTTCTCTGCAGACACACCAAGGATAAAGAAGCCAGGCTCTCTTTTTTCTTGAGGAGAGAGAACATTAATATATTCACTTTTGTACACCTGAGATTTATTCTGCATAGATTTACTCTCTTCTTTCCTTTCATCTTAATTGCCTTTGCTTTTAAACTAATGTAGAAATAAAACAAACATAGCAGTGTTCCAGAACTCAGATATTTTAATATTGTTAGTCATTTAGCACTTCTTGTTTCTCCCTGTATTATGTTTACACAGGAAAGACTTAATAATTTATTTAAAATGTTATTGAAAATGATTTTAATTTCATAATAATCAGTAACAATTAACTAACCATTTATTAATATGTCTGACCTAACTACCTGGAACACACACTGTTGTAATTAATTAAAAAATTATAAAACTTGAAAGGTATTAACTAAACATTTTAAAACTATTTATAACTTACCTTTAGTAAGAAGTACAAACAAGATGCAGATAATATATTTGTCCATCTAGAATTTGACTTATACCACCTTCATTTTGTATATGGCAATGGAAATAAGTCATCCTTCTAACAACATTTATCTTCTGAATTTATTTTGGAGAAGTAATTTAAGTCTTGAGCATATAATCTTGAAAATGATCGAAATCATAGAAATGCAAAAATATCTTTTCGGGACAAAAGCATGCTAAAAAGACAAAGTTATCTGTTCACTGGAAAAAGTGGAAGCATGAAGTACATACTGTGATCCTCAACTTCGTATATACCAGAGTATCTACGTTTCAGTTTTATGGCCAGGTCTGTATGAGGAGAACACAATATTGTCCTTAAAAGAGCAGATAGATGCAATTTCTTTGATTTTTAATCAAAGCAATTAAGTAACTCTCTAAGGACACAACAGACCAAGAAATTATTTCATGAACTACTGCATAACCTGTACATTGAAGAAACCCTGCTCTGCTCTCACTGTTATTCTGAGCAGCTAACGAATAGTTTAAAAGGAAATACCATCCACAGTAACACAGATGCTAGTGCAGAATGTCATGATTGTGGTACAAAGAGCCAGGCTCACCAGCAGCACCCCAGCCTCCTGTTCCCCATGCCAGCAGAGGCACAGCATGCACATTTGTTTTCAAAAAGTCTATCCTTTGTGGAAGCAAGTCTAACAATGCCATTGCTCCTTTATTTCCCCTGTCTCCTTCACCAACACCAAAATAATACAAAAAGAAGTAATAGCTTGTTAAAATAAAAAGCCTGGCAAATCTGGGCTGCATTGAGTTTTGATCCTATATATACGCATGTCAGAAATTCTGTGTATTCCCATTAAGAGAGAGCAGTGCTATTGCCTTGGCTCCACTGTCAGCAACAAGCATTGTTAACATGTAAATATAAATCCCAAAAGGGAGCGTGCATGCAAACCAACTCACATGGACAATGCGAGCTGACCATAAAGCTAACAAAACTCCTGCAACAAGAATATAAATGGTAATGTTCCAAAAATGGCAAAGATAGCAACATGCATTTAACTAATGCTTTAATGAAGTACTAGACTGACAAATTAACAATTCTGAGACTGACAGCTTTTAACTGACCCTACATCAAGGTGATGTTTCCCACACTCAATTAGAAAAGAGATAAAAAGGCAAACACATTTTTATCTCATGTTTCTTGATACTGTCTTTTTTAATATGTTAAACTGAAAGATGTGGATTTTTTTGTTCTTGTCAATAAACACTTCTCATAGAATACCACTTTGAGGTTAGGAAAACTCAAATGTAAATTAGTCTTCAAACAAATAGGCAAGCCAGGGACCCAATATTTGCATATGGTCCTCTATTTTTTTTCAGCATAGGAAGAAAAATTCATTCAGATGAAAAATTTAAAACCTGCATTCACGTGTTTTAAATTTGGTTTTAGCCTCAATAGCTTGTAGTATGGCTTTAGAAGAAAGGAAATGATGTTTCATATATTTTTATCATTTGGAACTCACCAATTTATTTCTATGATTTTTGAATCAAAACTAAAATAAATAGAAACACTTGATAAAACCATGTAGCACTTTCCAAAGCGTACACAATTAATCTTCACAACACTTCTGTTAGATAGAACTTTTATCACTGCTTTTCAGATGGTGAGATTCTGGCAACAAAGGCAACCTTAAGCTAGCATTACCTAATATGTAAAGCACTTGAGTTCTGCAACCACAATAAAATAATGGGTTCCTTTTGTCTAACTTTATTTTTAAAATAATGGGAAGAAACTCATAAGTTTCATCACAGAGCATTCTGCTGAATCTGCAGGGGTTGTGGGGCTGAGAGCTCTCTGCCCATCTCAGCTCTTGCGCAGAGAAGCAGCTGCCAGGGTAAGCAGCCATCATTGTCTGCATGGAGCAAGCTGTTTAAAGCAAGATGAGCCACAGGATTCCTGGCTGCCATTGCAGGGCCCGGAGATCACTGACATTACCCTGCCCATGACCTGATCATGTATACCTTGTTCTCTGTGTCTTCAAACTTATTTCACACTGTCTCTTCAAAATCCCTGACTCCTTATCCCATCCTCCTTGCTTCTCCAGTTTCACCTTCCACCCTCCATCTCAGTTTGTCATCTTGCCTAGCAAATTCCTGTCCCTCCTTTACAAACAAGTCTCTTGATGCCTGAGAGCTGAGCAGCTTCCACAACTCAAGCCCATTCATTTCCTAGTTTGTATTTAATCAGTGTCACATCCACTGATGGTCCCATCTGAGATTTCCTCTCCCTCCTCAGACTCCTAATCCCAAAATCCTGTCCCACAGGGAGCAAAGCCAGGTTCCACTATCAGCCAGGGTAGCTCCTGTTTTCAACACACATTATTTTTCTGCTAGTAATATCTGATCCTCTTCCACCACTAGTTCTTTAATTCACCTAACCATTTTCCTTCACATAGCCAGCCTCAGATACTCACTTCCTCACCCAACCCCATCTCATAATCTCACTTTCCCTTCATCCCTTGTTATGTCTGCTCCTGCCATGGTTCACAGCCCCAACACTCCTCCCCTCCATTCTGCACTGAGATCCTAGTCACACTCACTGAAATTTGAATAACCTGAGAATTTAGCAACTAAAATGTTTTGACTGTGTAAGCATGTGCATCCAGTGTCACATCCTTGGCATAAATGACACCACTATATTGTCAAGACCAAACACAGAGCCACTTTTTTTTTTTTTTTTTTTTTTAATAGTAAATACATTTAAGACTTGAACTGCCCTTACAGGACAATATTTTCCTCATTCTTGAAAATGGCTGAAGTTTTCTCTGAAAGAGTTCAGCAAACGGAAGACATACAGAACAGTACATGTAATCCCTGGGGGCTGAAGGTCATGAAATTATCACCAAACTGCATACCTAGCATTATAAAGGCAAGTGTCAGGTAATCTTAATAAGTGATGATACTACTAACTGCTGGGATGACACACATTGTTCTGACAGAACTCTGAATCTTTTATTAGCTTTAATTACATTAAATTAATTCTCTAGTGTTTGACCCAGCTTTTAATTTTATGACCAATATCCTGGAAGCCTAGACAGCTAAACATTATTTTGGCACATCACAGTAGGCTTAATTTTCCTTTAACACTGCAAAAAGGCTGTTGACTCAGTGTGCTTAGCAATGGTGGAAATGGTATTTCTGCAAATGATGGGTGTGAGTTTTCCTTTTAGTTTGGGTTTCCATTGCACATTCTTTCTCCCCTCTCCAGTTGCTGAGGTTTGTGTTGGGATACTGCTCACTAAATAAAACCTGTTCAAGGCTAGGAAGGCCTGAATGAAATGAAACAGACCTACATAATTCACTGAGTTTGAAATCCAAATGAAGCTTCAGAGTAGTCCTTTGCATTGGCCGACCTTAATATTTACATACTGGACATTTATAGTCCTTTAAAAGGACGACGTCTTTTAATATTGTAGGAGGTGCTCTTACAGCTGTGATCTAAGCATGGAGGCAAGGTAAGGTTTGTAGAAAAAAAGTAATACAATACTTTCTCCTAGACCAGGAGAAGAACTTGTGTGCTCAAGGGCTGATCTAGTAAAAGTTACTCCCTCCCCTAAAAAGCCTTATTTCTTTTACAACACAATGAGCAAAAGCCAGATCTTCAGTTGAAGCCCCCAGAGTTTCAGTACTCACAATGAGAAAAGCCAAGCATTTGCTACAGGTTCCCTGATGAAATTGTGCACAGAAAAGTTAATTCATGTGACTTGTTTGCCATGCTGAATTGTGCTTTCATACCTCAAAGCTATTTTGAATAAAGTTCTACAAATTTTTCCATCCCTATATTATTAATCCAAAATTAACATCTACCTGAGATTTCAGCTCATCACACAAGGCACAGAGCTGAAACCTAAAAACTGAATTGCTACAATCTTTACAATCTGTTTAGGAAAATACTTGAAACATACCACAGACATATTTTATCTGAGTGGTAAAGTTATTCTTTGATAACTTTCCAAGACCAATATATATTTTATATCTATATCTATTTTGATATCCATATCTACTTTTATATATATCTATACCTGGGCATTTCCTCCATCTCTCAGGCTAGCCACAGTATTCTTTAAAATGATGCCTCCGTTGACAGTCCCACAACCTGTTGTCCAAAATCACCAAGATGAAAAGATGTAAAAAATAATTGCACCCCTGGACAGATTCCTTCCCCTTTAAGTTTAGTTGTCCTTCATAAACAGCATTCCAGGTCTTTGTCGGAGAATAAGGCACTAGAATTATGGATGAGGCCTATGCACAACCAGCAGAAAGACCCCTGAGGTTTTTCCCAGAAGTACTAAGAGTGAATATGAGCAAGCTGACTAAAATAAAACACAAAATCAAGTTCAAATAACATCACAGAACTCATGCCAGTTATTCTTTAGATTGTTTTGATAATTCAGGGGTGGACTTAGCAGTGAAATCAAGATGCCATAACTGCTGTCCTCAAGCACGTACACTATTTCTCCTCTTGTAAGGTATAGCTGGAGGACTGCACAGCTTTCTGTTTCCCACCCTCTGTCATCTGACCTAGACCATGTTTTCCTCTACCCCTTTCTGCATTATTTTCTTCACTTTTACTTACTTAAATCAAGTACATAAAAAAATGAGAAAGCCTGTTCTTGTGTGACATACTACTCAATTTGTAGCTCAGTTGGAGCTGGGTATTCCAGCTAAGCTGAACATTTATGTTTTATCTGTGAGTCTATCATCTCATCATTACATAGACTTCAGTCTCAGCACAGTTTTCTGACTCCTGTACAGAGAAGCAGCTGCCAGGGTAAGCGGCTGCACAGAGCACGGTGTTTAAAGGAAGATGAGCCATGGGATTCTTGGTTCCCATTGCAGGGTCTAGAAGGTGTCCACTTCTTAAACATGCGGAGATTGCTGCCATTCCCTGCCCTGTGACCCAGTAGTGCATACCGTGTACCACTCTCTCCTTGCTTCTGTCTATCATCTCATCATTACATGGAGAGCGCACTGGTCTCAGCATAGAATTTTCTGGCATTGATGTAACATTATATAAAAAAGTGCTCCTAGCATGCAGATGCAACTGTATTGAACATGTTACTGCCAGAAATCTAGGTATCAATGATGATCTTGCTGTGCAGTCCCGTATCAAAATGGTTTTCATATTTTAGACAAAAAATGATAAAAACAGTTTTTTAGATGGTGAGGAAATACTGATATACTCTAATTGAACTAAATCAGGTGTAATACAGAGCCCAGTTAGGCATCTAAACTCCCTGTAATGTCAACGGTAATGTGGGAACTTGAAGAATGTCTATCAAAATGTTAAGTTAGCTACTAAAAGTTTGAGGACTTACCAAACTGTCCTCCTGACACAGGGTATACAGCCAAGAAAAGAAAGCATCATCAGTTTCAGATTAGAAGGGCAGAAGGTTCCTTTTGCTTTCAGGTTCTTAACATTGAAATGAACTGCCAGCATCAGTGCTGTCATCAGGCATCAAAAATGACATGAGCTAGTGTTCAACAAGAAATGAAAGTATGAGGCTGACACAGAAAAAGAAGATCAAAATAAAAAGGTGCTGCTGTGTAGGAGAGAAATGAACCTCAGACTTTTGCATTTCTGATAAAATGACACATCATTTATAGACTGGAATGGGTATGTTAACCTTAAATAAAAGGTTAGCGTTTTCACATTGCAGTATTTGAGTCTTTTTTTTTTTTTTTTCACTGCTGCCACGTCACCTGCAGAACAGAAAATGTTTCTGGAAGAGGTACTTGTATGGCTGTTGCAAGGAGCTGTCAGAGAATCACTTTTGTTGGAGCAATAGCAAAGCAGAGGGATCATTTTTCATAGCCTGTCAACTTTAGCCAGTTTATTATCCACTGTGATAGCAGAAAAGCAACATGAGCGTTCAGAGGTCACCAGTGCTGCTGGTCAAGCATGGACACATGGATGAGTGAGTCCTACAGTTTAGATAACTGTGATGCAAAGTCACTGGGGAAAGAGAAACTGGGTTCTTCTAAAGGACCATGTCTCTCTCTGTCCAAATGGAAAAGGAGAGCATTTATCTTTTTCAGTGGTTTTTGAGAGAAACTTACTGTTCTCTACTGAAGGTGATTTTTTATTTTTAGATTTGGAAGGTTTGATTTTTAGATAGATGATTTTTTAATGTGCTTTCCCTGGTTTGCTTTTTTCCATCAGAAACAAAGGAATGTTAAAATGTATAAATCAACGTAAGCAATCACATTTGAGGTGGACTAATGATGGGAAGTGTCCTGCCAATTAACTTTATAGCTCCTGCTGTTCCTGTATTAGGTTACAGTTGTCATCCTTCATAAGCTATTTCATTAGTTATATTGGACATGGTCACGCTCTTTATTTTTCTAGAGAACTTTAACATATGAAAAAAAATTAGTTAGCTAACAGTTTCACCACTACTAATTGAAAGTTGTCTCAACATGCAAGACAGGTGCATAGCGTAAGACTGCATAGCACACTGCAGTGTATGCACAGCAATGACTTCCTCAGTGCAACTTTAAATAATGTGTTCAGTGGTGGCCAGAAGCAGATTACAAACAGCTACAGGGATGTAAGAGGCAGAACTGGACCTGGTTTGAATACATGAATTGTGCCAATGCCTTTGATTTTTGGCAAAACTCCTATGTGCTCATGGTGTATTTCACAAAATACATGTGACATTTCCCATGGAGAAAGCAGTACAAATTCAGACGGGGACAAAGGTGCCATGCAAAGGGCAGAAGAGTCTTTAGGGCCATCATTTTCTGCTTGGCAGAGGAACACCAGAGGAGAGAAGGCAGGTGGAACTTGCACTCCTCCCCATTGTACCAGCAAAGAGAAGAGGTTTGTTAGGGCCCACACCTCATACAGAATTTCTTCTTTCGGGGATAAGCAGATTTTTACTCTGACCTAAAGAACAGCAGAGAATGGACCTTGCCTCAGGCCTTATGGTGTTATTGATTTAGGCCTTGTTTCAGCAACCAACCTTGAGAATCCCCACCTCCTCCACTGCACTTAACCACCCACTCTCAGCCCACATTATCCTTCAAAGGAAAGCCAGTTTCCCCTGGAAGACCACATCACCAACTCCTTCAGCCTGCCACAGAGGATGGGACCACAGAGAATATGCAAGGATTCTTTCCTTCCCTGTGCCACCTTCATTGATCTCTCAGCCCAAGATATCTCAAGGCACAGGACCATGGGAGCAGGCTCAGCAAGCCTGCTAGAGAGCTCATTTGGTACATGCCTGAATCCAAAAATGAAGCACTGCACAATGAACTCCAGGGCCCAGGATGCCCCTGCTGAAATTAAATTAGCTGAAAATCTGGGGCGGGGTGTGTGTGTGTGTGCGTGCGTGTGTGGAAGGTAAAACTTCAGTGGAAATGAAGTACAGGTTATGTCACGTTTATTCTTATGTTGCTGCACAACCCCTCTAGTCCTTTCCAAGCCAATTTCTTTGCAGAGGCTAGTATCTTGCTGAAGAACATGGCTACTGATCATTTTTGCTGCTTCCTCATTGACAGGCACTACGAATGGAGGAGTTTGAATATCTGACCTTTCTTCCAAACAGAAAAAACATAAACTACAAGAAAACAACGTCCTTTTTTCCCATCCCAAGAGCAGTTTTGCCTGCAGGTAATGGCACTGAATGAATCAATGTATTACTGAAACTGATGCATGATGACAAAGGCATAGCAGTACTTACTACTGAACCAAAAGGATGCAAAGCGAGAGAAATTCCTCCTTCGCAGTATATTCTTCTCATTCAGAACAGACCTTGCTATGCCTTAGACAGCTCCACTTCTATGATCACAATAAAGCATTTTTCTCTGCTTTTTTCATACTTGCGTGTACTGTCCTCAGGAAATTATCTCAGTGAGCCACTCCTACAGGGAGAGACATTCCTGTTCCCCCTTGCCAACATGCCATTTTTTAGTGACTATGATGGGCAAGACTTTCAGCTGGGAGAGATCAGCATTACTCCATTCAGTGCAGGAGGACTGTTGCACCAGAACACCAACAGAGAAAATTTTTAAAGTCATGAATCAAATGTTTAGGGAGCATGCAGGGGAAAGTGTGTGGGAGTACTGGAGCAATGCTTGTGCCAGCTTTGCAGATTTATTACTACAATATCATCACGGTCAACATAATTAAACCTCCCACTATAGGTCTCTTCGTCTATTGCATTACAACTGGTATCACTCCCACCACTGACAGCATATTTTCTTGACACAAAACAGCTTTCCATACACCTGCTAGCTCTGGGGTATGGAGATGCAACTAATGAAAAAGTCTATTGGAAAACTGGAGTATGACTTGAACTTTTGAGCGCTTCTTCCTATTTCTCTTCTGCCCCACACTTTCTTTTAATATTACCTATACTGGAGTGTGTGGCAGGGGGAATGGACCAAAGCACTTTATATTAGATTCTAAATGAAATTATTCTTCATTTAAAATGAGAGATGACAGCCTAGACATGAAGCATTTGAGGTCAATGCTGAATTAACTTCTTAGTTTCACCTAATTAAAAATGTCTGTGTTCTGCTTTGAAAAGGAAAAAATTAAGCACACTGGACATTCCAGCATTTTACCGTATTTACAGTATGGTATCCCTTTCACAGGTCAATTCTAGTAGGAGTTACAGATAGCTGTCTTCTAAAAAACCCAGTTTTCTCATCTCTTAGAGCAGGGGTCCTCAAACTACGGCCTGCGGGCCGGATACGGCCCCCCCAGGGTCCTCAATCCGGCCCCCGGTATTTACAGACCCCCCCACCGGGGGTTGGGGGGGAAACCAAGCAGCTGCAGATGGCTGCCTGCCACTGCATCCGCGCGCCGGCCCCCTGGTTAAAAAGTGTGAGGACCCCTGGCTTAGAGAGTGAGCAATTACTATTTTGCATGCACTTAATGACTGGCTCTTGTTTTCAACACTAGGTTCAGATATTTTAAAGAAATTTTACCCTGTGTTTGATACATTTGATCGCTAATTATTTTATTTCAAATCTGCATTAAAGTTTGAACTGTGAAAACCAAAATTCTTTCTATCAATTCAATGCAGGATGTCTGGTTTTGAACATTGCCTCAGGTACAACTTGACTTTTACAGTTTAAAAATAAATATTTAAAAACTGTTTCTAAAATAAAAGGTATTTAAAAAAAACCAAACAAACAACAAACCTGACCTCCCCACCCTGTCTCAAACTATTTAGTAGAAAGAAAATGTTTTGCTACTGAGGAAGACCTGCTCTAAATTTTTGACAGAACTTGGTGCACATCCTGCAACTTTAACTATCATGAGGGTTCTGTATTCAAAAAGATTCATTAGATAACAAGTGATGCTTTGGGGTATGGCCTTTTGATTCTACAATCCTCAAACCAGAATAGCATAACCCACTGGAAGAAACAAAGAAATGAACTTTGACTGGCCTTTGGAGGATGCACTTTCAGATTTGCTCCATTAATGGAGACAGTAAAACTGAAGCTTAATATGAAATACCATGAGTAATAACCATGAAATTTGTGCACTGCAGTACAAATCTGTTCCCCAAATATTCTCATTTCAGGGGAGGATTCTTCTGGCATGATGCCTGGGCTGTTGGCCACAGCCTGCTTGGCTGCCTTGCCCTGTGCCTAGCCTCTTTAGCAGCTGGTGCTGCTCCCAGGCAATGCACTCAGCTCCTGCTCCCACAGCTTATTATAGATTGTTGGGGGTTTTTTTCTTAGAAAAATATGTTTCTAAATTTAGCTTAGGGACATCAAGCCAGTTGTTGAATCGCAAGCATGTTCATGCTACCAAACATAAGCAGTCTGTGCGTACATTTCTACATATATTTTCTGCATGGAGTATTGCACTGTTCTAACCAAGGAATAGATCTGAACCCATTGTGCAACTGTTGCTTTGAATTTTGTAGTATTTTATGGTTGGTCAAAGTCTTCTAAATCTAGTAGTTCATTAACCAAAATCAAAATACCCCACTCTTGAAAAATAAGAGTATGCACATGCACACTGGATTTGCATTGATTTCATTAAACTGGCCCAATCCTGGCATGATAACAGGGATTTACTCACCAGAAATATTACTCCCTGCCTGTGTTGCAGGCAGGAGGGTGTGTGCAATGAAGTCAGTAGCTAAACACAGGAAAGGAAAGACAAAATCAAGCTTTTAACATACTTGTCTCTATGCTAGAAACATCTGACAGGCAAGAAAATGTTTCACATTTAGTATCTTCCTGCATATGAAAGGGAGGGATAAGTAAAAATATCTCTATTCCTGGCTTTCAACACAGGAGCAGGAAGAACAAAAGCCCTGACTCCAAAAACCTCAATCTTTAGGCCTGAGGAGAGAACTTTTGCATCTACATTTCCAGCAGTCCTTCCTCTTCTGCCTGCTTGACAGGAGATGGATATTAAAGACACAAGGGAAAAGGCTGTTCTGGTCCCCGTTCATTTTCACTCCACCTGTGGTAGGAAGGGGGATAAGGTTGTTTAAAAGATCCTGTCCAGGAAACAACCAGACACTATTTCTCAGCCTTCAGCTTTATCAACCTCCAGAACAGAAAACTTAACATTGGCATCAATTTTACTTCACATTCAAGATCTTATTGCAGCTTGGGGTGTTTAAAGTGTTCTCTGAAATCAGCAGAGATTTGAAATTCAGCCATATATGCTCAGCACGAAGAGCCTGGAAAAATGAAGCATTTTCTAATTTAATGATCTCTGTGTTGAGGTGAAAAATTAGCTGCTCACCTTGGGGCCTCACTGTAAATCCAAGGCATGAAATTATTTGCAACTGCATGCCTTGCACATTACTCCTTTCCAATACATGTAGCAAATTTAATGTAAGTTGGGCTGGAGCGTGGAGGGAGGAGGGTTGCCCTGTGATACTCAGCAGTCCCTTCCAGCTGCATCTGCTAATGACAGAACCCTGTCCAGCACTGCTGAAATCAGGAATTTTGCCACTGACTTGAAAGGCAGCAGGATTTAAAATTACAATGCACACTACTTATTTTCTTCCCCTTGACAATATGGCCAGTGCATTCTGGGTAGGAAGCTAAGTTTCCCAATACTAGTACATAATTTGATCTCTTGACAATAATCCACATGCAGCTAAACGGTGCCTGCATAACATTTGTGCATCAGTGGTTAAAGCATATCATTTGGAACCACAAAAGCAAACCAAAGACCAGCTCAGAAGTAAAATAATCATTAGATGGGGAAACGATGGAAGTGAACAAGGCCTGAAATGCAAACTAGCGTGTGGGTATCCAAGGATATTACAGTCATCTTAGTGATCGTTTTCAACACAGATAAAAAAGGATAAAGTACTGAAGTACAGAAATCACTCTGATCCCTATTAAATACTAAATCACAAAGAGATGTCTGAATACAAAAAGCTATTATTAATAAAGCTTCTATAGTGTAAGAGGCATTGAGCTCTTTGCAAGCTAAAGTGACTTTTGCCTCTTGTGGTTTTTGGGATTACAATTTCTATTTGTTTGCTTTATATTAAGTGAACTACCTGCTTCTCTTTACTCTTTTC
Source organism: Falco cherrug (assembly GCF_023634085.1). Taxonomy (NCBI): domain Eukaryota; kingdom Metazoa; phylum Chordata; class Aves; order Falconiformes; family Falconidae; genus Falco; species Falco cherrug. Next base: position 52,523,091 of record NC_073699.1, on the reverse strand, counting down.
TGTTATCTAAGACTCCACAAGCCTCCAATTCTGAAGTGAAAATCACTTTCAGCTGGAATTTTTCAGATCTTAGGTAAATATACAGCAGAGAGAGGTAATGGCTCCATCCCTCCACACTGCTGACACTTGTGGTCAGCATGGACAAAGTGCCTTTTCTTTCCCATCCTCTAGAGCAAATTAGGCTCTGTGAAACCCAAGAGAAAGGGAACTCCTGATACTTTCTCCTTCACCTCTAACAAGGATGTATAGTTGATGTGCTCTTCCAGCATACTGAATAGCTATGGCAATGACTCCATCTCCCTGTTCTTTGTGCTCCCTCTGAATTTGCAGCTTTTTGCCACAGAAGCACTGCCTCAGCAGGGCATTCTCCAGCATCCACTGGGAGATGTTTTTGCATAACTCCCTTTTCTGTAACAAATATTGTCCAAATCTGCCCTTGATACAAGACAAGACAATATAAATAAAAGAATGAAGAGAGCATTTAAGAACCCTACAATTTGTTTCTTCCTTCCTCCTGGGAGCTGCAGTACGCATTAATAAAAAAAAAAAGAAAAGAACAAGAACATACATACAGGGACACAAATATATATCCTTCTTCCATCTTTCCTGCTGTTGAAGGGTAATGCAGGAAATAACTGTTCAGTGTCAAGATTTAGCAGCTGTGCATTAGTGGCCAGCTGAAACACAAATTCACTGTCCTCAAAATATGAAGGTTTAAAGGTCTCTTCCCCCTCACTGCTGAAAGCCAGATACAGTGATCCTGCAGTAGGATCCTGCAGAGTCCATGCCCTCATTGCAATTCAGATTTTTAATTAGTTTCTTCCAAAACAGTCTTTACAATTACCTATAATTTGTCCACCAGTAATTTCCTTCCTTCTTAATCAAGACACAAAATTTTCCTGGTCTGCAACAGCCAGAGTTTATTGTTAAAAAACTGTACTTGAAGAATCTTTCTTTAGGTCAATCCCCTTGTTACATGCAGAGAAATGCACCAGAAATTGTACGGAGGAAGTTCATTAACATTTCCTTACAAACCTCAATTTCTTTAAAAATTAACATTTAGGAATTAGATATAAATGGAAGGAAACACAGTAGCGGTGATTTCTAAGTGGCAGTACATGTGCACTTTTATTAATATTCAGATGTACTGCATTAGCACGGAACCTGTATCCAGTCTGCAACTGGCACTTGTATCAAGCTGCTCTATTCAGGTTGCTGCTATGACAACTATCCGGAGGCAAATGTCAGGTCAGCTCCCAGCATATGTGTCTAGGCCGTAATTGCTTTGTCAGAAACCTAATAGCCACCTACTCCTACTCCTCTAACACCTAAAAGCAATGTTGTTAAAAATACTAAATGTTGCAATATTCTTAATACCTTAGTCATATGCTATTAAAGCACTGAAAACTCTAAACTTGCTTTCCTTTTATCCCCCGAACAAGAATGGGGGTGAAGAATGTGTTTAAAGTGTCCATTTGCAAACTTACGTTCATTTATGTTTCAGTGTAAACCTGGGATCATTAAACTTTCTTTTCCTTGAGGGTTAGATATTATCGTTCACTCCACCATGATTATTGATATTTAATTTGCCTGGTTACGAATCATAGCATGGAAAATAGTTATAGCTGTCATCTTGATGAGAGGTTTCTTACAAAATGCATTCAGTGTTTATCATAAAGGACTGCTTCACAGCATCATAGTTCATGGTAGTCTATGCACAGTGCACAAACTTGCTCTTACCAACTCTGAAAGCTCAAATAATACAAGATTAATTTTTTAATTGAGTTTAGCTTTCATAATTAAACTAGTAACTTCCACAAGACTCAGAAATATAACATGCACATTATCATAATTTTATTTATCCTAATCTTACATCATATCTTTTAACCTTATGATTTTTTTTAAAAAAAGACAATCAATGCTTACATTGAGGGAGCTTTTTTGAGATGCCTAACAGAGTGAAATAATTGAAGCAGAGATAGAGATGAAGTAAGTAATACTCTTGCAACGAGAAAGTTGTCTTGCAGCCATTTCCAAAGATGATCTCATGTGAAGAGTTAAAGTAAGTCCATGTATAACTGGTTTGTTCACTGTAAATTATTTCCCATGTGCACATGCAGGCATACACATATCCTAATAGCTTCACTGTATTACCTCCCATTTGCCTCGTAGACGGTGATAAAGAATAGTTGAATTAAATAAAACTAAAGAAACCTAAAAAAAGTATTATTCTGATGTCTGTGCAGCAAAGGTATGAGGACACCACCTTTGTCGGCCTATAAAATTCTTTTGACTGTTGTTATTTTCACCTAGTCTCTGTAATGAAAAGAAATTTTACCCTTTAAATTCACATTTAAAAAAAATGGAGAAACCCTCTTTTTATCATGTGTATTCTATAAAACATTGACTGACAAGCAGTCAGCGAAAAGCCTACTAATTTTAAAACCACCAGCTCTGTCTGAGAAATGCCTTTGTTAGGACAGAAGATATGTAAGATAACTTTCATTTTCCTCTGAGCTTAAGCTCTCTTGGGGCTCAACTTTTACACTTGCTATGTGACTAGAAAAGAATCATACATTGCATGTCTACTTGGGGCGTAAGGATGAAAGAAGTGTACATAGCTCACTCCTTTGGCTGACCAAAAAATTCTGCACGCTACAGGAGCCCTTCCGTGACATTACTTACTGAAATGGAGGTCAAATTGCTAAAATAATATGGATGGAATCCAGGAAAGAATCCAGTCCACTGGCTTCGCAGTCATATGTGACCACTAGTCTCCTATCTACAAGTATAATAATAATTTCTCAAAGGTCCAGATTCCTAACTGGGAGACAAATCAACATGGTGTGAATGAAGCTACATTAATTTCATAAATGATGTGGCTGATTAGACACGACATCCATAAAAACGTTCATACACTTCCACAGACATAGTATTCTATGATTCAGTTATTTTCCTGCTTTCCCATATTCAGCCCCTTTCCTCACTCTCAGATGCTGACATTTTATCTTATCGCCAAAACCTTCTTATTTCAATTAGAAGAAAAAGTCTCATTCATAAATTTTGCAACGTGACAGCATACAAAAGAATCAATTCTAAACAATGAAACAAAAGGCAGCTGTTAAAAAACCACTTGTGTCCAAATAAAAATGAAGGCATTTTTTTCCTAGTATCATTCTTATTTGTTTGTCCAAAGGAAGACTTCACCTTCTCATCTCCCTTCAGGAAAGTAGAGGGGCAGGTCCTATCACATACTGATGTATACAAACTACTATTTCTGTTTAGAATTTTCATTGGTCTTTTTGATTTCTGACAGGACAGGAACAAGACTAATCCACCTCCACTTTACACAGAGTACCACAGGCCAACACCACTCCTGTTTTATGATAAGGTTTTATGAAAATTACACCACATTCAGAAGAAGCAGAGACTGACAGTGATTAAGCTCTTAAAACAAAACTTCCGTTTCTGTGATTGACACAAGTAGAGCCACAGAGCCAAGGCTTCTGCAGCAGCAGTGCACCAAACAGGCAACCCAACCTTTGTTCACTGCCCAGGACAGTAATGACAGGATGACTGTTTTCCAGATTTTTCTACTTATTTAACCATTCTTCTTTTGCCCAATCAAGACACAATTTGGTTTCTAAAGTGAAGGACACAACAAAATAAGTCATCCTGTTCACCACATGTAATGAATGCGTGTAAAAAGGGCTGTATTTTAGCTCGACTTAATTTGTTTCATGAGTCCCCTGTCAATAGCAGTCCAGAATATCCACTTCGGAGCAACTGCTTCACCCTGAATATTGCTAGAGATATATATAATAAGCTTCTTGAAGGATTATCCCAGGAAAGTATCCCAGGATATCACTCAGAAGCACAGGAAACCTTAGGGATTCAAATAATGCCTCTTCCGTCTCTGACTGAAGCAAGTCATATAAGGTTGATCCAATTATTGTTCCTAAGTTTTTTATCTGTGAAGAAAAAATTCCACAAAATTCAAGACTGGAGTCACCCTTTTTCAGTATCCAGACTCAGCAGAGATGGTTTGGAGAGCAACACAAAAGCTCTGCATTGCCTCTGTAGCCACTGCCTGATCTGGACTGGGAAAGATCAACCAAGTGTCATGATTATTTCACAGTTCGGCAGTAGTGTCAGTAAACCCATACCATTTCAATATATAAATCTATAAAATTTGTGCAAGGGAATAAATTATCTTTACTATCAGGCAGAATTAAAAAGTGGAAGTGACAGAACTCTTCAGTCAGGTAATAAGTATCAACCAAAACTTCTTGACGCTTAAGCTACTGGCTAACCAACAGAGCTTGATCTCAAGATAATGAGAATGTACTGAAGCTAAAGAGAGCACTTGAGTAACATCTAACATGGTCAGACAGCCAAAGCATTGTAGTCCAAGCTACCATGACCTACTAAACACATTTATATTTTTTACAGAGAAGTCTCAGAAACTGACAATGCTTTTATTGTAGCAGTTTCAAAAAACATGGGAAGTTACTAGCTTCCTGACAGGCAAGATCGCATTGATTTTCCCATTATTGCCATGAAAAACAAGAATTTTTGAAAATAAGTAATCGATGCCAATGACAGTAATTTTCATTCACTTGTTTTTAAAACTGAATTTTTGCAGGCCTTGGTTTTCAGCCTTGAGTTAGGAAATACAAAGATCACATGAGTGGAATTTAAGGCATATAGGTAAAAGGATGGTTTCTTCCTGCTTCAGACTTAACAATATCCCTAGATCAGGGCTACACAAACACTGCAGCTATCAGAAATACTTCTAGAGAATCATCCATAAGATGCAGTATTTGTGTATGCAGACACATACACACACACTTCAGAGAGGTTGCTTCTGAAGAGATAAGTTTCCATAGCTTTGACTTTAAAGCTGGCTCTTTTTGCTGAGCAATAATTGAGATGGTTTTCAATCTAAGCACTGCTAAAATTAACAACATAGGCAAAAACATGTTTAGTTTGGAAATTCATATTTTTTTTACCAAAGTACAGGCTTCCATTAGGGATGTACATGCAACATGCTCAGAACTTCCTGTTCAGGGACCTTGTTGTGCCAGGGAGAGGAGGAGAAGATGAAAGAGCATAAACAAGGCAAGAAAAGGCGTTCAGCAAGCTAGGAAGATGCTGAAGTTTCGTCTTAGTTTCAGGATTGGGCATAACACATTGTATTCTTATACATTCATGTTTTATGAGTAATATTCTGAAAAAGGTGGTGGTGGTGATGCAAATTACATCTCACTTTGAGGCAGATCACCCCTCTGGAGAATAAAAGGCAGACCTTCACTGTGCTGCATGCAAGAAAAAAGCAGCTTTAATGCAACACTTTCATTCAGCTCTGAGGAAAAGCACTGAATGAGTGCTCTTACCAGATCCTCTTAACAATCTACTTTCCAGGACTGTCTAATGCTTGTCCTCTATTAGGAGATCTCTTGATATAATTTATGAAGTGGTAATTTTCATTATCCAAATCTTATTTCCCCTTTCCTCCTCCCAAATTTCCACTGAAGGGTCCTCAAAGCCTGAGTCCACCCACTGGTATAATGGCCAATTTTGAAAAGCTATGTTTAAAAAGGAAAAGTAGAAACATGTTAACAAGAAAACAAGGCAACAAAGCTTCTTTTTTTCTCCCCCCCCCCCCCCCCTTTTTTTTTAGAGCTATGGAACAATCAAAACAACATGCTGAACTGAATGTTTTCAACCTTCTTACTCTGTTTAAGAAAAAATCCAATGAAAAATCTTTCTTTTTGGATATATGGAAGAAAAGTGAATGAAATTTAAAAGTAAAAGGAAAAAATAGGAAGCAGAGAAGGACAGAACTCTTTTACCCATAAGGCAGTCTCCCCGGATGTGAGGATACAGGTCCACTTCCCATGTCAGCATAAGAACTGGTCACAGTGGAGCGTGTTAAACACCCCACTCAGAAATAATCTGGAATAATTTTCTCTCAGTCTACTCTGTTAATGTGACTTACTTGGAATAAATAATTAAATTTCAGTGGAACTGGGACTAGAACCAAGGTCTTCTACTTCTCTAATGACTTAACTATTCTACCCTGCAGGGTAAATTTCTCACGGTAAGTTTTATGAAGCGACCTAACACACATTCCCATATTTTTTTCCAGCAAAAACTATTCAGCAAATCTATCCTGAACTCACAAATAGTTTTCCAAGCACCAAAGCTACATCAACCCAGCTAACTTACTGCTTACTGAATCAAATGACTGGTGTTATTTGCAACTGTCTTCACAGTGTTCCCAGAACTCACTGCCAAAAAGAGGATAGAGCTGAAGGAAGCAGAACACAGCACCTGTTCTTCAGAGGCAGCTTTGCTACTTTAACATCACGACTTTATTTAAGGTGATCAGTTTGCAGCCATTCCCCCTACCGACTTTTAATTCTGTAATGAAAAACAATACCTCTCCCTTCAATGATAATGGTTACTAAATCCTTCTGTAATAGTAATACCACAAATGAAAGGAAAAAGAAATCCTATTAATATGCTTTTAGAGTTCTCTCTACAGTTTTAAAATTGTTTTTGTTTCAACAGCTCTCTGGCTCCCTGGACAGTATTATGGGATTCTCATTTAAATCACTCGAAAACTCTGCCTCATGCTGGCTGGACCAAGGAATCGAATCACTAGTTTTGTGCAAGGAAAGTAACATTTTTGCACAAGTCTTTTCTACTTCTCCTTGAGGTAAGCACATCAACATTGTAGCTTTTTTTTTTTTTTAATTGTTACTAACAAATCAGAGAACAAACAATCTGAATGAGCACTACTTCTAAACTAAGCCACACTTAACATTACAATGCTTTGATATCCCATGTGATTTGTAAAGGCAAATGTACCACAGTAATGAAAATCCTAGCAAAAAATCTAACAGCAAAAAAGAAGTAGCAATATCCACTCTCAGATCCTAAACTATCAGTGTTCTAGGGATAGTAGTAACAAACCTTTACTCAGTTGTGGCACAACTGAAAAGAAGGCAATGGACTATGTACAAAAGGAAAACGTTCTTTGAAAAAAACATTCTTTTCCACGCAAAAAGTTCATCTGCCACGACAGACACATATTTTGGAACAACTGAGACATTACTGAGATTTGACTTTGTGATAATCATGAAGACAAATAAAGCATACTAGTCTTTGCAATAAGAACGTTAGACATTCACTACATCTGTGGAGCGACTAAATCATCAAAGCCTGGAATATGCTATCAGTTTTACTTCAAAAATTTGAAAGAAAACATGTAATTCTCAGCAAACTAAAAATAATGAAATCCTAACATGCGCTATAATAGGTGAATAAACACATTAGAAAAAATGAAATAACTACTGATATAAGCTTTAAAAACTCACTAGTAAGGTAACCAGCAGCATTTTGCTATCTATCACAGTAACTTCTCTGTCTCAGGCAAATAGGTATTTTCAGAAACTTACATTATTTCACTTTACATTTACAAATGCATACACATTTTGAAAGAGAATATCTGCACAGATAAACACAGTGACTCATGGATACGTGCACCATTTCTGTTATTTATGTAAATTACATATACTGTACGTTCTGTTCCTTTTAATTCTAGTATGCAGATTACATACTATGCCCTCAAAATCTACAAACATTAAAAAGCAAATATATAGCTTTCTCCAGTCGGACATTATAAATATACTAGCCATCCTCACACAGGTTATGTAAATATAGACAAAGACATGCTTGTGTATTCATTTAAAGAACTACAGTTTCTGTATTTTAATTACTCTTGCTAGCAAGAAACGTATAAGGGATTGCACCACCCTTCTGCATGGCATCCTATGTAAAAGAGTCCAGTGCATTTATAAATATGGATGTGGTAGACCCCCAAACAACACAGTACCTGCTGTCTATCCAACCGCATCCTTTTTGCAGCATTTCTGCTTTCACTCTCACAGGCAGAAGCCAGGATACTCTCTGCAACTGCTGAAGTAAGGTGTGAGGGAATAGGTCGTGACTATGAGAGAAAAAAGAAACAGAAATTATTTCTAGCATAATCCACGATACCCTTTTTCAAAGCACACAATACCATCACCTAGGCAGGAAAGTCCACTCATTGAAATGCAGTTTATACCAACAAAACAGGGAAATGGAACTTGTAAAGATGAAAAATGAAACTAGTTTGATGTTAAAGCTGCAGCCGATCCATAGATCCACGAGAAGCCCTTTCCCCCCACAGCTCTATTGTCCAGTGTGTTTAGTCTGGCTCATTAAGCTGTACTTTGAACAGACAGTGGCATATTCTCTGCATTCCAGCAGCACCCTGGCCGTCTGATTCTTGTTAAGAAAACTGAAAGGCTTTTTATTCTGTACAGCATGTGACAGAGATGAGTAGTGTTTTTTTATAGTCATAAAAAAACAAAACAAAAACCCTAAGTGATAGGGTTGAAACATCACTCAAAACATAACAGATTGTCAGAACATTTCAGAGCAGTCTCAATCTGTAGTATATGAATATTTGCATTCTTGCTACAACATGATTGATGTGATTAAAATGACTTTTTTAAAAAACACTGTTTTTCTTTTGATAATGCCAGCCTTCCAACATCGTAGATATTTTGTGGTTCAGCTAGGTACGGGTTTTTTTTCCAATTCAAAACATTTCATTACTGCCTTCATAGCATACTATGTTTTCGGTTAAAGGTGCAATGAATCCCTAAAAAACAAGGAATGCTAAAATCTTTTTAGGTCCATTGTTGGTTATGAACTCAAACATGATCTTTCTTGCCATTTCATTAAGAAGAACATTTAAACACCTTTTTTTGCTAATTACATGCAAAACAATCTTTCTGAATGATGCTTACAATAAAATCCATCTTTTTCATTAATATACAAAGATATATACAAAAATATCTGAACTACCAAGAAAATAAAGAAAATGGGGATAATAACACAGGTAATGTGTTACATACAAGCTCATTCCAGAGACCGCAATTTTTTGAATCAGGTTCTGAACTTCCATAAATTTTCAGAGCTTCATTGAACTCAAAATAACTATGTAAATGTATACCTACCGAGGAACTGGCCATGTGTGTTGGGTTTTTGGGGTGGTTTTTGTTTGCTGTTGATTATTTTGGTGGCGGGCTTTGTTCTTTTTTTAAGAGTTTTACCTTCTTACATCCAAAAGCATGAATATGAACCTGCTATGAAATGTCACTGAGTTTTAGAAGCAAGTTTTGAAGAACTCCCATTCAGTTCTTAGAACTGAACAGTTCTTAGAACAGATTCATTATATTGGCTCAACTGATTTTATGTTTTTCATAACATTCCAGAAACTGTGGAGCCCAACTGTTACTAATATTACATTTTTACCTTTAAAAATTAAAGTTGATTTATTGACTTTGGATCTGCTCTACAGAATGCCAGGTTTTAATCTGACACTGTACTTTTCCTAATGCATGGGACTACAGTTTGTCTGGGAGCAGAAGCTGAACTAGCCTTTAGAATTAGACAGGGATTTATGGTTCTCCCTCACTAGTGCAATAGGCTTATTTCTCCCCACGCATACAAGAACAAGCACTCTGGCATCAGCATGATAGCTGTGCAAGAAAGACAATCAGAGACTGCAATATGACAACAAAACATACTTGGATTGATTTGACAGAACAAACTATTGAACTTGTTTCCAGTTTTGAAAATAAATCAGTCTAAGAGATGAGGGATGCTGATGTTAAACCCTGGTGTCGCTACAGAAGTTAACATTAAAGCAGACAGCTTCCTCAGAGCTCCAGAGGAGGGAGTAAGTCTTTGCAGAGGGTTTTCACTGAGAAAGCATTATATTTATTATTCTGCCTCCCTAGAATGGTGATGTTACTCTGAACTCATTATTGCATCACTTAGCCACACTAGATCCCTCCTCACATTTGGTGGCCAAGTATCACTGTACATGCCACAGTTTTATGTATGTTCAAGGTACATTGACTATGTTGGCTTCATGGAAGTCTCAGTGTGGTCCCGTAGCAGTGGCCACACAATGATGTTCTTGAAAAGTGGTGAGTAAACACCTGGTTAATTCCTCCAGCTCAGATCTTTAATGATTAATTAGAATTAGATATATATCTCTCAATAGATTTTTGGAAGGTGGCATATGAGCCAAAAAAGTAATGTTCTGACCAAAAAGTAAAATGAACCCAAGTTCCTACAGCTTATTTGTTTATGGGAGACAACAGGTTTATTGAAGTATTTTTATAAAATAATAAATAAAGAATTACCATAAAGATCAAGCAGTCATGTGCTTCTCTCTGAAAAGGAGGGCAATGTGCTCACTGTTGAAATACTGAACTCAAAGTTAGTACCTCCAAAAAAAAAGAGGAAATCTCCAGGTAATGGAGTATCTGCCTCTTGAAATATCTTTTAGCCCATAATTTCTCTTACTCATCACTGCAGCTGGCTGTTGATATGTTCATGTCAAGAACTATCTAGAGTGAACCTTAGGGAGAACGTAATGAATGTACGGTTAAATCACCTGGGGAGAAAATTACTGTAACAAAGCACAGGTGAAAAATCATCTGATCAAGGTTTGGTCCTATCAGCTCAGGCTGTCTAGTCTTGCACTCACTGAGAAGATGAACACAGTCCTCTGTCACTAAAAGTAAAGCTGTTAAAGAAAAGATTTTCTGTTCCATGAGATGTCGTATCTGTGAAATGTCAAAAAGATCAATTTTGTAAAGCCTTGCCTAAGAGGAAAATTTGCTTTGAAATATCCACTTTTTTTCAAAATGTTTTTTAAATAAACTGAATTAATAGCCCCATCTTCTAATCTCAGAGGTCCCTTTTGGTTTAGCTTAACTTCCTCATCTTCTATACTTCTGATTATTCATGATATCTGTCATGTCTATCAGCTACAAAACCACTTCTGTAACAAGCTCAAGCATCCAGGTCCTTGCGGGGTTCTGAACATTTCTCAACTCCCTGTCTGAGGGTGAGACATAAAGGCTGTGGAAAACGTGGCAAAAGCAACTTCATTCGTTTCTGCAGAAGGGATCCTGCAGATCTCAGCCAAATCAGAGTTTTCTAGCTTCCCAGGCTCCTGGGAGCTGAGTGCTGGTTCCTGCATGTTTGGGACTACAGCAGGAAATGTGGGAGACAAGGAGTCCTTATTTCCGAGGGCTCCCTCCACAATCCCTGGATCCCCAGCCTGCCCATTGGACTAGCAGGAAGCCAGGTTTCATTTTACTGGAGTATGTCAAAACAGAAAATCTTTGACAAACTAACGTTTCTAAAAGGGGAAAAAATAAAGGCATTATCAAAAAATTCCTGGTCAACCTTTACTGGTAGAATGCACCTAGTGTTGTTTGATACATAATATTCACAGCCCCAGTCTGGAATTTCTTTCACTTCACAGTGACGTAAAGCAAGAAATAACTATACTGGAACTACTCATGTGTAAAGCAACAGAAAGGAAGCAAGCCTCTAAATATTAGTCTACCGAAACAAGCAATTCACATTGCAAAATTAGATGGCAGGATAACATTTTTGTCATTTTGAACAACTGACAGATAGAAGGGAGGCATGTGAAAATTTTACAATAACTTTCAGGTGAAGAGATGAATAAAACTTACAGGGAATCTGTTAAACAGCTTAATACAGACCTTCTGAAAAGACTGTATGCCTCTGTCCATCACACAGCAGCAGTATACAGAATTCTTTTGTATTTACTTGGAAATGCAATACTGCTTGTGACTGCACTAAAATAGCAGCCACATTTTGAACACACATATTTTTTTTGGTTTTGTACATCTCTTCAGTTGACACAACTAACATTCAGCCTCTAATATGATGTAGGTGAAGAGCATTTTGACAAAAGTAGTAAGGGAAACCTGTTAAATTTCATGTACATGTGGATGCGTCTGTTTTTAACATCTTTTGAAGCAACCAATACTCAGGAAGTGGTTGAAATTCCTTCAGTAGCCCAAGGGATATGACCAACCCCCTCTAGTCTATTCATACATTTGAAACTGCATTTCAAGATAATTTAAACTTGATTATTCTGACCATCACAGAGCCTGTAGATGACAACGACGACAAAGCAACAAGCACACATAACCACCATATTGGAAAGGAACTATTGCATGGTTTTAAGATAAATCATTTTTGTGCAAATTGACATGAAGACTTTATACACTCATCCCCTTATCGCTTTCTGAAATATGCACAAATTATTGACAGATATAGTTTTGCAGATTTCTTAATGAAAAATCAAATTAGTCAATACTTCTTTGTAGTCAAATAACTGTTGGTCTCCTTTAAAGAACATTAAAGCTAATGAAGATTCTTCCATGGCTTTGGTGGTCTTTAGATCTGGCTCTCAAAAAATAAAGTGCCTTTCTGGAGTTACAGAGTAGTCCTGTAAGGTTGCTGATTTTTTAGTAGTTGAAATCAGAAATCCTTGGCTCAAATTCTCTAGAAATGAGCTCTATTAGTATAATCTCTGATTCCTTAACATAAAAGAGACTGGCACTTTCAATGTGCTGTAAAATACCCATTTGCATTATGCCAACTGTATACAATATCACCAGGTCTTCTGTTTAAAGGGAGGTAGCTTTGCAGGATCTTCATGGGAAACAAAATACCCTTTTGGGCACATTCACACAGTTTCTGTGTTTCTATAAGGAATCTAAAAACCTGCTATATTCTCATTTCAAGTGTACTTTTTCGGTAAAAATCTACCAATTACTGATAGAATAGATTGTATTTCAGTCTAAACCACTAGGAGCAGAATATTCACCAAAAATAAGTCTGCAATCTGCTGTACATGCTGTCCTCCTGTGGTTAAAGATGTTGTCTACCTTGGCATTTTTTGTGAAATCCAGTATTTATATAAATAAAACACAAAGCTGTCATACAGAAGCTTGGTCTAGATACTCATATTACACCAGACTCAGTTATGGAAAAATAAAGCTATTATTTCAGATAATGGGCACACATGCACACCTGCTAAAATGCCAAAATTTATAACCTGGCATTTGTGCATAATACTACTCTCTAGTTTAGGCAAATTAATACTGAAAAGATCTTTCAGTATAAGGCAGTTGTGAGCGCATAAACATAAAAGTGACAATTTTGTTCACAGAGACCCTAAGATCACCTAAGTCCAACCATTAACCCAGCACTGCCAAGGTCACTCCTAAACCACATCCCTAAGCACCACATCTACAGGTCCTATAGATACCTCCAGGAATGGTAACCCAGCCACTTCCCTGGGCAGCCTGTTCCAATGCCTGACCACCCTTTCTGTGAGGAAATTTTTCCTAACATCCAATCTAAACCTCCCCTGGTGCAACTTGAGGCCATTTTCTCTTGTCCTATTGCTTGTTACTTGGGAGAAGATGTATGAACTCTAATACAAAAATGTGAATGAGAAAATATTTTAACTATTACTCAAACTTGGAAAAAAAAAAAGCTCTAAATTTTCCACAGTGATTGGGCATCTGAAGGTGAAGATGAATGCCTACGATACCTCACTGACAGTAACCGAGTATTTCCAGAGGTACCACTAAGCACTTCTTTGCATGTTGGTGCTCCTAACAACATGACACTCACTAGTGCTTTCCTTCATGTCAGTTTTTTCCTTAGGTCCCGTAAGGCTAGTTCATTTCCAAAATGAAATAGTGCAAATACGCCACAACTCATTCATAATAAACTTACTAAGTTCTAACACAATGTGTTAAAATCCCCAACATATTTATAACAGTATGCAATTGCTAAAGAGAGTATTTTCATAGAAAATATCCAAAACACTTTATAAGAGAGGGTACGCATTATCTTCAAATGAGATTTTTTAGTGAGTGTAATGCAGTGAAATGTATGACACAGAACTTTCCTACACTACACAGTTACAAAGAATTCAGAAACCTTTCCACAGAGTATTTTTAAATTTACAGACTGAAGTACAGTACTGCACTCTATTGGACATACTTTTATAATTGTCAGTTAGTACAGAATAGTGAAATATGAAAAACCGGACTGGCATTTTAATGCTTGTAGCACTGCATTTCAGTCTGGGTTTTGATATATTTTGCTCAGTCTTGCAGTCTTGTGATACTCAATTGTAACACCTAGTAAGGAATTCAAAGATATAACTAGAAATGGTTTTTAATTAATGGCAGAAGAGGCTTTCTAAAATGTTCAGTGATCGTCACATCAATTTTTTAACTTTTCAGCTTTAAAGTACATTTAATTGAAACATTGCATGTTGCACCTTGATTATGACAGCACCTAAATATATCCATATATATATTAACATATTCATATTCCTGCCTAAATGTTAAGCAAGCAACACATTCCAATCAACCACCATTCTGCTCCTACTGTTGCTGCTGCGCCTGTATATGGGACCAAGTCCTGCTCCACTTATTTGAGAAAGTGGTTTCAGTGGAGCTAGCAGAAATTTTAAATGACTATGTGAATAAATAAAAAATATGTGAAAAAAAGAATACCTGTCTGACCTTATCCACCTAAAACACAAGTATTTTGTCTAAACTAGTCATCTAGGATTCTTTTTTGTTTGATTGGAAAGACAGGTATCTCCAGAAGCTGACTCATGAGACAGCTGGGAATGAATCTCTCTGGATTGGTTTATCTAAGCCCTTCACCAATTACTAAGGGAGTCCAAGTCACCTAATTTCTCAATCAAACTTAGGTAAGATTACCTCTGTCCCAAGTCCCAAATGAATCTGGTATTTCATAGTTACAGAGAAGCCCAGGAATTGTCATGCTGAACTAACTCCTTCTGAGTTAGGTGGAGATTGGATTTGACACTCCAAAAGCAAACAGTTTACTAGCAAAACTCCAGAGGACTAGGAAAAACTGAATCTGATTTAACATTATCTCCTGTTTCCCCTAAACAGATACTGAACTGGCTCCCTGTCCTTAACCTAGTGGCACAAACCAGCTATCAAGTAACGCTGCAGCAGAGGTATAAGAAAAACTGACATATTTACTACTTTTTGTCTGATTTAAAGTTTACAAGTCATCAGGGTCAACATTCCTTTACACCATATATTTTTTCCATAATTTTTTTTTTTCCCCCTACATCAGAACTTATTGCCATTTTGAAGGGGATTGGTTTTCTTTGAAATGCAATTGAAAAAGTGAAACAAATATCAAAATTGCATTCCTATCTTTACATCTGTCACAGAATGTAGAAGACTAATTACTGTCAGGTTGCTAGGTATTTTTTATTTTTTTAGTTTTAATTCTTTTTCCAAATATCATGCCTTTTTCAAAGTTAACTACTTCACATTTTCCAAGGTTATTGGAAAAAGTATAACTTCTTCTGCCACTCTCTTTTCCAAAATTGCCGATACTTCCAAAAGTTATTTAAAAGCACAAGGTATCTGAGACAAATTTACAAGGTAGTTCTTAAAAGTCATATGAGTAATCACTTAATTGTTTGGGGTGTGTGTCTGTGTAATATTTAATAGTCTTAGGGAAACTGTTTATAGAATATGTTTTTTAAGGATGTGAGACCTAATGGAAAAAATAAAAATTTGTCAGAGAAAGCTTTGCCCTTTTTCAGCCATCAGACTGTTACATAAACTAACCACTGTCAAACAAGGGTAAGATGCTTAGAAAGTGACCAATCAACAGAGCAACAAATCTATTATTATTTGTACATCTTCACGTAACTGCTTTTGTGATAATTTCCTTAACGCTTCCCAGCTCATTAATCAAGATTAAGCATGAGTCCCTGGATCCACAGACCCTCATCTTCCTGAAAGCACTTAAGACCTTTCCAGCCATAACAGGGCTGGAGGACCGAAAAGCCATGTGACTGCATGGCCAGCTGGACTATTCAGCACTCAATTCAGTAAATAATGAAAGCTTCCCCTCTCTAAAGCTAAAACTTAAAAACAGAGGCTAGATGTCTATCCGGAGAAATCTTAACAAGGCAAATTTCAGAAAAGGTACCCCCTTCTGAAAACCAGTCCCCCCAAAAATTTCTCAGTCACAACACAGAAGCACTCGAAGCCTCTAAACGTATTTTAAACACCTTGATCAAGATGTTCAGAGTTGCAAAACCAAATGACAGAAGCAGCAAAAGATAAAGAGCTCAGTTATTTGTTATTGCGGTTGGTGATAGGACAGAAGGGGCTAGGATGAACAACACAGGGATCTGAGGAACTGTCTTCAGGCATAGTGTGACTTTTCTCTGACACATCCAAACTTGCTTTCTGACAATGAAAAACATTTGTGACTAGCCTTTTCTCTCCAATATATAAGAGCACTTTGTTCTTTGATACTATCACTTTGTATTACAGTAGTGCCTAGGAAGGAGGGTTTCCTTTTGCTTAAACAAAAGGAAGAATCACTTTGTGAATGACAGTTTAAAACCTTGCTCTTGCATTAGGATACACACAGAAAAAATGACATAACTGTAAAAAGATACTGTAAGATGCAGTTTCAAACTGAATGCAGTGAGACTGATGATAGGAGATCATGAGGATGGGACAAAGCAGACAGTAGTAAGAAAATGTAATTATTAAGTCAGTTCAAATGCATTTGATTATTTCTAGCATCTAAAATTTTTATGGACTGTAGCTAAATAAATACATACCACATATCCTCAGCAGCTGTCTACTATTTTTTTTTTTCATTGGCAGTTTTCTATAGATACAGGGGCTGGGACAAGTCTAAAGGATGGATTTTAAAATAATGAAACAGGTCATTTGACCATTTCAGAAAGAAAACTCCTCTTGTATAGCATATATAGGTCACAAAACACTTAATGTATATAAAGGAATTCTCATTAATATTAGTCCTTGAGAAAGAGGCAATAATATTTTTTTTTTCTTTTGCGTATGGGCTAATGAAGAAAAAAAGAAAGAATTTATTTAAGAACATTAAGAAGTTCACGAAGTGCTGCAGCATAGCGCAGGTGGAGCACAACCTAGAGATCCCCTCCAAAAGCCAGTGATTTCAGAACTTGACAAACTTCCCTCCCAACGAAAGATTCTGAGCAAGACCATAGAAATTAGTAAAAAAACATTCTCAACAATCTATAAGCAAGAGACAATTGGAGGAGAAAAACAATCTTACAATTAATGAGAAAAACAGTGCCTTGTTGAGGGATGCGCTTGTGTCAGAATGCAAAAGGCACAATTACAAGCTAAACAGTCAAATGGGGAAAGCATTTCCAATGTAGAAAGGGACCTCCTCAAAGGAATATTTGTAAAAAGAAGCTATGCAAGCTGCCTTGGAGTCCACAGACATCTGTCATAAGCAGAAGTGTAATGACTATAACCAATCTCTTAAAAATATTAATACTATGAAACACATTAATTAACAATATGAACACTCATGAGACTGAGCCTGTCCCATTGCCTCAGAGCTAGAACTGGCCTGTTATATAGCAAGGATTGTTGTCTGGACTACAGATGGCAAATAATTGACAGAAACAGGCTTCAGGCATGCTTTTTCATCTTTACCATGCAGTCTTACACTTATTTAACTTAGCGTGTACATTTTCTTTTCACTTCACAATATGATGCTGAACAGCTGAAGTGTTCCACACAGTCTGAACTGTCATATGCCATATATAAGATTATTCTCTTTTTCTCTTGCAAGTAGATGCTCAAAATGTAGCATTCTGAAGCTGAACAAAATGAAAAATTTGTGTTTAATAAGTCTACAGCAAAAGACATCTCCCGTGGAGATTATTATCTGACATCCTATTTAATATAACAACGGTAGCACTGTTGCTCCTGAGGAGATCATTATCCCGTTTTGCTGTATCTGAGGGTACTACGTTATGCAAATCAACACCAACATGTCCCTTCATGAGTGTTTTGAACAAATCCTATTATCCAGACAAAGTGATTCTTTTCCACTGTCAAAACAGTAAGTACATACAAAACAATCATACAGTCAAGCGTCTCTGTCCATGGTAGCATTTTTAAAGGCTGCCTATTACCAGGAGATGTTGATACGGTAATTTAAAAACCAGAAAATAATTAAAAACAACAAATGGATACATATTACATTTCCGAATTATTTAAGACATAAACATGAACAACCACTTATTTTCTTAGGAAGTTAATGGGAGCTCCTCCAAAGCCTTTGCATAGTCTTTGGCTTGTGTTCCTACCTGTGAACAGGAAAGCAGGAGATTTCCTTTCAGGCCCAAGAGGGCTGAAATCTTTGGCATGAGCTCCAGTGCTTTGTCACTTCCGTTCATAGGCAGCAAAGTCAATATTTTAAAGGGTAATTTTTTTTGTTTAAAAATAAATAAAGCCCATCATAAACTGTATAAAAACAGGGAATATTTCTGAACTATAAAGACTGCCTATTTGATTCATGTTCCTGGTAATCTTTGCTCCTTTTCTCCTCCCAGGAATAAATTTGCTCCTGCAACCTTTATTCGTATGAAAGTAACATTTGCAAATGTGCACTGAAGTCAAGCCAAGCTAGCTCTTATGGGTCAGACTGTAAGCCCCTTATTCCTACCGCAAAACAGTTGTGCAAGTCTTTCAGATGACAAAAAATGAGCCAGTTTACATAACTGCTCATCAGTGTGAATAATGACAGTAATGAGGCCATAAATTGGAACAGTGAGGAGACTTGCTAGCATTAGCTAATTTTGTAAGTATATTCAATTGAAAGTACAGCAAAATAAAAATATTTTGCATTGTGAAAGCTGAACTTGATGTTGCTGAATTATTTTCAGCCAGAATGAGTAGATGCAATTTGATGCTACTTAGTGTATCGTAGAAAATATTTTCTTTCTGTTTTTCCTTCTTTTATTTTGGAAGGCTGCAATCTGACACGTACACCACCAGTCAGTCTTTGGCACTTTTATCTGTACAGATGTCCTTTATTCTACCTGTCTCTCTTCATCTGTGTTTCCATTGTTCAGAAACAGTGTTATCCCAATGTTTCAAATAATAAAATCATGCAGAAGATTAGAATCACAAACACATACATTTATTTTCTGTCTTTGCCTTTCATGTTATGCAGTAACAGTCTTACCCTACAAATAAACCTGATACTTTGTTCTTAAAACTGTCAGTTAACATCTTAAGCAACATAGAGAAATCATAAGCATTCTGCAAAGACTGCAGGAAGAGAAAGAGAGAAAGAGAGAATCAGTAAAATTCAATCATCTCCAGTAATTTTTAAATGTAACTAATGGGTTTGCAGATGATTCATTAAAAAAAATGATATGTTTAATCACTAAATGATAACTATTTGTAATGATGAGGTGATTTTATTGTCATCTAAAGGCCAGAGAGATAGCTAAAGCACATCAACCTTAAGATGTGTAGCTATTTAGTTTCTTCCAAATTTTCTGGGGTTTGGAAGTACAAAAGAAGATTTATTATTAGCCCACTCTTGTGCTACTAAGTAATATATTAATGTCTGAAAACACTGACAGTTGAATACCATCATAATTTTCATGGGTTTTGGTTAAATAACAATTACTAAAGCATTTGGATGCTCAAACTGTAAGCTCGGTATCTGTGTTTTTAAACCATTTAACGTGTTTTGCACACCTATATATCAATTGGAAGATATCAAAGGAGTAACTTCTACTGATAACTGGTAGGCTATAATGTACAAGAAAAAACCCCAAAGCTAAAACCATTGCCAGTGCAGTGTTACTACACTGGGTATTTTCCTGGGTATAGCACTTCTCTAGCAGGATCTAATTTTTACAAAGCTCACAGAAATCCAGTTACCAGAGGCATTTTAAAGAAAAATCCATCTTACTGCAAGACTTTTCAAGACTTACAGCAAGGCAAAAATCTCTAACTGTAACCTACAGTAGGAAATAAGTCACTATATATGTGATCATCTGGTTTCCCTCCTTATGCCTTGCTTTGTTCTTCTTTTTCTATACATCCATACTAGCTCATCTTGTGAACTCTGATGTCTCAAAGCATTTTTAAACCAGTGAACGAAGGGAGTAAGTTCAGGAAGAATGAAGGCGGGGAAAAGAAACCTCTGACCTGGTATTACCAAAAAAAAATAAACAAACAAAAAAAAGACACTAAGATGAAAACAAAATAGTGCCATGGATTTACGTATGGGGTTTTGATGGAAACTAGGGCTGGGTTTTAAATCAAAACTCACCATCTCAAAACCACTTCTTTTCATCCGCCTGCAGGACTTGAGGTAAGTACGTATGCGTTTTCTGGCACGCTCTTGATACTCAGGGAATTGTCGCCTGCATGAGTCAATGATAGCCTGGATCTTTTCTTTGGGCTGCTTAGAGATTGGGACCATTCGGTCCAAGTTTTCATCTACAAACAGCCTGACAAACATCTGTTGGCAAGAGGGAGACAGAGGAGATGGGTTTGGAGGGCGGATCTCTTCTCTTCCTAGCTTCCTGTCTTGATTACTGATAGGAAGACATTTTTTCTATCCACTGAAGAGCTTTGTAATGGGAAGCCAGAAATATTAAGCAAACAGTTCTTTAAAGTGTTATTTTCTGGGGGCCGATTAAAAAAATAGACAAGAAAAGAATAGTCTATAGGACACAGAACTTGTGAGATAAACCAGAACAGACTGTGAAAACAAGCACTGCTTAAGTTTCATTATTAACAATAAGCTGTGATTGCTAATCGTTTTGTAGAACTGATGCTCACTTTTTCGTTTGAACAATTGCTTGTGTTTTCATGCATAATTACATACATTGGGAAAGCAATAGAGAACAGCTGACCACCAGAATGGTCTTCTGATAAACTAGCTACAGCCCCTTTCCATTCAATGGGTGAACATGCACATACACACATCCACATACACACACACGGGCGCACATGCACACATACAAAACAAAGCTTTGTTTTCCTCACTGGTAAAGATGGCACTCTGCCTTAAAATTCTAAATAAAACACAGTAAATCTGTTTTCTGTTGGCAAGAGTTCAATGTGCATTAAAATAATAATTGAAACAAAAATCCTGCAAATTAAATTAATGTGCCTTTAATATTGTCAAACTTACCCATAAATAACAATGTAAAGGAATAGCAGAAGTAAACAAGACAAGTGCAAGAGGACTTACGTTAAAAGCTTTCAGTCGCTCAGCTTCTACCCCATCTGACTCATTAACCTTCTCAGGATCTTCCTGTTCATCATGGTCATCCTCATCCTCATCTCCT
The DNA here is from genome assembly GCF_023634085.1 of Falco cherrug. Classification (NCBI taxonomy): domain Eukaryota; kingdom Metazoa; phylum Chordata; class Aves; order Falconiformes; family Falconidae; genus Falco; species Falco cherrug. The sequence continues at coordinate 52,501,931 of NC_073699.1, read as the reverse complement.
CGATTCAGAGACAGATCTTCAGCACCTCTGCCTACACTCTCATTCTTGCCAGAGTCATAGCTTGAATAGCTATGTGCAGGGGACTGAAAATAGACAAAAAGAATATGTTTGTAAAAATTCAGCATGGAAATAAGGTCTACTCATAAATATGCTTTATAAATATTTAAATAATTCCATGATTTCTTTTTATTCTTTATTATTAACATAAAGTGCTTATAATTCTTGTAAGAGCAATTCCCAATAACATTCATTTCAGTACTTTAAAAAACGTGACCGGCTGCAAATTCAGTAAATCAATTAACAAATGAATTACCTATGATGATTACAGTTAACATGAGATCTTTGCTATACAACCTTGTTTAAGTACTACCTGCAGAAGTATCTTACAAATACCAACTGCCTTGTATTGGACAAGATGTAAAGAAGGGGCAGTTAATTTGCACAAAACTGTGAAGGATTAAGAATTACACATTTAAGGCAAAGAGAATTTAAGTAGGAAACACTGATATTGATCCAATCGATATGAATTATTATCAAGAGCTGCAATAATTTATTCAAAACATGGAGATGATTATGTTCTGGTTTCACCTGCAAAACACCAGAAAGGATTAGAAATGTGTAGGTTTGTTACGTGTGTAGATTTTGAATGCTCTTCTGAGAATCATGTAGTAAAACCATTTTCTCTTTGCATATCAGCATTCAGAACTTCCCCCTGAGCAGAAATTCAGATTGCTGGATGAAACAGATGACCATCTCATTAAAGCATACACATTTGTATGACCAAAAACTTTTCAATTACCAAAAGTCAATACTTTGCTTTCCCCTGAAATATCAAGACTTCAGTTACCTGTTTCCTCTGCATGCACTTCAAACTGCAGACCACAAAAAGATACTAGTAAGAAGCCCTCTACAACTTAACACTTAAAGATCAAAGCTTTCCCTGAGTCACACAACAGTATCAGAAAGTATCTTCACCAGAACCATCAGGTTCATGTTTATATAATTCAGAGCACAATTTTACTTCTAGAATATTTAAATCCTGTAATATTTAAATATTTTTCTCTCTTACTTCAAAGTAAGTTAATACTGTAGTCTATTAACATCAGAGTCCTAAATCAAGTGCTACATGAGGAACTTCACATACACACTTTTTCAGGTGCCTTCTGCCTCAATGTCACCAAAAGTCAGGAGCATAATGCCTCAAACAAAAATATATTTCAAATACTGAAAATCACATGCCTTCATCTACATTTTCAGCTTCTTAAAAACGTCTTTATTTCAGGGTGTTTTCACCAACAACAAATGTAGCTGGGCACTGAGGTTGGAGGGAAAGGCCAACAAAACCATTCATCTTTAAGGTATACTTGCTTAATATTCTTACTCCCACCTTCCTTTTTTCTTTCCCTGTTTTTACTACCATCTTATGTTGGCCCTGTAGTACACCACTGGAGTCACTCCCATACATTTCCTTGCCTTGACTTAACAGCACTCATACCCCAAGCCTTCCTTTTTTTATCTATCCTCCCTAGACTATATACTGACAGTACAAATCCCCTGGGGTTCCACTTTTTAATCCCTAGTGCTCCTAACATCAGATCTTGCAGCCTCTCTCGTCCCCTTCCTTGAGTCTCTTCAGTGTTGAGACCACTCTCCATTCCCTCGACCATTACTGCAGATGTAGGGAGAATGAAAAAACACTGAAAGAAAACAGAAGAGCCATCCTCTGGATACAAACACCTTCAACAAGTAGCGAGCTCACCATCACCTCTTCCCTTCCTACAGCCTATGACTGCACAGTTATGAGGCAAGAAATTATTGAGGGTTCAGCATGAGATAGACATGAGATAGCATGGGAAGGTAAGACCTGGGAAAGCAGTAAAAAAGACCTGTTCCTTTTCTTGACATACTGGTATTTTGTTCTGTGAAGATGATGAATATCTACATTGCTGCCCATTCAGGCAACTCCTCCCTGTAGGAGGTGTTGAATCCACTGAATTATCAGACTTCAGTAGAATATGGTTCCATCCTGATAGGAGATGATGTCTATAACATAAGTGTCTAGCATATATAAGCAACCGTGTTTAACCTGGCCAATGGCTACAAGAAGGCCAGCAGCTATAGCGTAAGCAAGCTGTTATGAAGGGAAAAAAAAAAAAAAAAAAAAGAATGATATTCCTTGATCCTGAAGAAATTCCCAGAAGAAATGTTTTGAAAAAGATGGTTACAATTGGTAGACTTACTGTAATTGTGTCCAAGTGCTGTGCAGTGGAAGCTCTGACTTATACCGCAAGACTTGTTCTTTTGTACTTTGTTTCCCCTTGTGCTACAGCATGCAGAGGGCTTCTAGATAATTAAAAAGCTATTCCATGTGCTACGTGCCACATAAAGCTGTAGAAGCTACTGCCCTGAAGAACCCTACCGTCTGAAACCCTTATTCTGCAAACACTTGATTTCACATGAGTCATTTTCATCAGACTAAATCCAATTAGACTACTCCTGTGCATAAACTTAAACAGATGCAAAACTGATTTCAGTATGTACATATGTTTGGGCTGGATGCCAAGATCATAAATTATGCACCAGGACTGAGATTTGCTTTTGAGAAGGAAAGAAATTCAGGCCAAAATGGATTAGCTATGTCTCTCAAAAATGCAATAGTTGTGGGCTTTTTTAAAGAAAGTGTCGCATAAGGAGCCTTTTCCAATGACTTCTCCAAAATATTTATTTCAATAACAACTTTAGGATCTTAAATGAACCGTGGAGAATAACATACTCTGAGAAAGTTGCATGGCAGGAATCCATATTGATTCATCATGGATATGAAGACTGTGTACAGTACCAGGAAAAAAAAGATGGGGGTTTTCCTAGCTCTTGTCAACAAACTGAGGGAAAAGGTTACAAAAGCTCAGATAAGAATAAATTTTCTACTTTTTTTATTTCTAGAAAGATGAATATTGAGTCAGAGAAGGAACAGACTGTTTCACTTGTGTTGACTCTGCTGTTGTGTGAAAGCTGATAAGCATTTTCTTCTGGTACTCTACTAAGCAGCTGCAGCGCTAAACAAATATGGAGGAGGACAGCAGAGGACAATTTTTCCTCAGTACACATTCTCCAATTTTAGGTCTTGCTCTGTCATTTCAAAAGGCTGCTTTGCCAGACAGGAACCTGCTCATTGATTCCTGTACACCCCTTGACACGCCTGTTTTTATGGTCCTGCAGTGAGATAGGTCAGAGAAACGATGGTGGTTAAAACGTTTTGGGGTTTTTCTTGGGGTTGCTTTTATTTTCTTCTGCCAACCTGTTTAAGATCAGGATCAGTTCTTGGCTCCAATTCACTACATGAAAGCACAAACCTTGGTGCTGACAGGAGACTGTAAGCATGGAAGGAGTAGAGGGAGCATACACATCTCTGTTGACAGCAATGCAAGATTAAAGCAATCATGGAGCGGAAGAATTCGTAGACACAAGATGTTTCACAGGCGAAACCTTTGTGCTTAACAACGTGGGTTGGAAAAGAAAGTGGCAGCAACGTAAAATAAAAAATCATTCAAGAACAAATGAGGCCAAGGCTAAGGACACGAGTATTGCCTCCCCCAAACATTTAGATGATTATAAAGTCATCTTAAAAATACTGAGATGTTGATGATATCTTCTGACCATTTTGTCCTTGCCTTTTTCTGAAGGTACTGAGTTCATTATTTTAATCTCTTCCTTGCAATAATAAATATTAGACACTTCTGCTTTATAAAAATAAAAGTAAAGGTCCTTGCCTAACAACCTGCTTTCAGGAGCTTGTGACATGAAATATCAACATCTTCCAATACATTCCAAGCCAGCAACAAAAGTGACCTGAAGTAAAGTAAGTGTCAAATCATACAATAAAAGATCTGGGAGGACATCACAGTGTCATCTAGTTCATTTTGCTGCCACAGAACAAGGTCAGAAGGTCATTCCTGACCACTGTTTGTCTGGTTGTTATCTTAAGACTTTCAGTGACAAAAATGCCATGCATCCCCCAAACAATATGCATCAGTGTTTCACTGTCTTCAGAATTACTAAAATATTCATAACACCCCTCACTGACTTTCATAAACAGTGATAAGACTATTTCTTTTTTACCTGTCTACCACATACCACAATGCAGGACAGGTGTACCTGGAGAAGAGAGCATCTCTTCCCTTTTTACAAGAATCTTTCAGACATTTGAAGACTGCTATCATGTTCCCTCCCCTCAGTCTTCTCTTACAAATAAATTTATTCATGCTATGGAACTCATTCTTACTAGTCCGCCTGTTCTTTATTTGGTCTGAAACTTTCTCAAACAGCAACTCCAAAAACTGCAGAGTGTATACCATTTGAGGCCTTTCTATGGAGGACATATTAATTTATTGTTTGACTGATTCCTAACATGCTTACAGCAGAAAAAGCTTATCACTGTATTTTCAAGATAAAAAAATACCCCATACATGCTAAAGGAAGTAATGCAGAAACCCCATAGCTGCCAACAGAAGTCATGCTGTTATTCTGTGAGAAATAAAGCAGAAGTGATCCAGAACATTAATAAACATAAATTCTACTATAGTGCCCCAATGCCTGGTAGGCTCAGACACTGGCGTATGGCCATCAGACATGGTTTGGAGGATGATGCCATGTGAACTCACTGAAGGAGGCTTCTCCCAGTAACTGATAGCGAAAGACTCTTGGCTATCTTGGTGAGTGTACAACGAAGGTTCTTGATTACTAGAACAAAAGTTATTCAGTGTCAGAAAGTTAATTACTGAGGCTGGTTATTTGTAATGACCAAAAATAGGAAAAATAATGGCTTTGTGATTTTTTTAAAAATGCCTAAAGGGGACAAAGCCTCTGAAGGAAGCACAGCAGATTATTTTTTTTTAAATGAAGCTTCATTTTTCACATTTACATTACATTTTACATTTACATACAGTTGGATAGTGTGTAATTCTTTCAGTTGTTACATTAGACACCTGCAAACCACAGCATCCTGTGAGCTGAAAAGATCTGGAGATTTGAAGTGCTGACAAGACAGTAGTAGTATGGAAAACATAATGCATGGAAGGGAAAGGAATTGTGAGGTAGGCAGAGATGAAAACACTCTACTGGCTATACATGGTTTCTGTTCTAGAAATCTTCCTCCACAAGAGTTACTAAATAGAATTTTTTAATGAGTAAATAAAAAAATAATCTGACATTGACAGAGTTCTGCTCATCCCCTCAGTTGTACCTCCAACCCTTTCTTCCTTATCTTTCTACATCTCAGTCTTTCCCCTGTACCACTACATACACAAAAGACTACAATTTCCACAGTTACTCTTGCAGATTACATGTCCTTTTGCACATATTTTCCCATTGTGCTATTGTGTATATTTTTTATAGAAGTCATTCCTATGATTCAGAAAGTGATTAGAATATTCTTATGACACCAGGTTTGAGTGCTTCAAAGACTTTTTTTTCCAGATTGTCAATTAAATCAGAACTCGATCTGAATTTTTTATTTCACATGTACATTTTCAACTGATTCTACATATGACAAGGTTTTTGAAAGAAGTGTGACACACTGGATTTCAGTGAACTGACTGTGAGTAAGAAGCATGCATTTATTTGACATAAAAACAAAATTAAAAGGCTAAGCCTGTAAGGTGAAGGGAAAAATTATGTCCTATATCTTCTCCGTAAAATTATATTTGAAATCAATATTTGAATTTTTTTCAAATTTGAAATGCAAAATATTTGAAATCAATATTGGATTCTTAGTGTTCCACTTCCTTTCCTGCAAAAACTATGTATTTTCCATATTGCATGGAACTGGCCTACAGGAGGGAGTGGGGTGGTTTTTTACATTAAATCTATAACATATGTAATATAAATAACACATAAAGAAAACATAAAATACATTTGCCATATGTGCCCTTTTGGTATTAAATGAGGTTAAGCTATGAATTCAAACGTTCCTATCTTTTCCTTTCAATTCAAACCGTAAAGCAGGAGGCGTAACTTCAAAACCAAGGTTCAGCTATTATTCTAAGCAATCCTCTTTCAGTTTTTATAGACAGAGGTCCAGCTCTCTATTATTTTTCATTAATATGCCATTTTTTCCACAATACCTCTTAAATCCTATACCTTTCTCTCCTCCAGATTTTACTGTTATTATAATTTTTACACAGCCCCCTTAAATGTTCAGACTACCACGTGTATGGAACCTTACTGCCCATCATTTTTTTCTCATTATGTAAAAGACTCTGAAGCCTCAAACACAAATCCAGCTTCTCACCATTTATTTCAAGATCCAGTTAACTTCATTTTTATAAACTTGTCACGTATTTGCTCATCTTACCCATATCTTTGCATCTGACTATGACCAGTTTACTCTTCTTGTTACACCACAGTTGGCCTTTCCAGCTCCTTCATAAAATGTCTCCCTTGTTAATTGGAAGGCGTCATTGTGTATAATTCTGCTATTTGGAGCATGAGGCTAGCAGCATTTTTACCGGAAGAGTGGAGACCTGAAATCTAGGGTTTCATAGGTATGACTCTTATAGAGTGTTACCTAACATGTAAAGTGTTGTGGATTGTATAAGACATTTTAAAAATTTGTATTATGCTGAAATACTAAAAGATGTTTTGTTTGCTTTGTGTTAACAACGTGAGCTCCAGGAAGACAACTGTTCAGTTATTTACAATAGCAACTAAGAAATAAAAAGATTTTTCTCCTGAATTATCTTTGACATGGTCTTTTCTCCAGAGGCATTTTTTTTACAGTAGCCACTGAGAGAACAGTGATTGTTCCTGAGACTACCTACTTATTCTTTCTCAGTAATTAGCCAGTCTATTATCTGTTTGCTTATAATATTCAACAGAAGCATATTTATTAGCAGTAAGTAGAAGTAAACTGTAAATTACCCAGACACTTTCATTCCAGCAGGATTTATCTGGATAGACAGACATTTGGATAATTGAAAGATAAGAAATAATTGAAGGAACCCCTGAAACACAGATCTTCTTGTGATATATTTTTTCCTTTTAGCTAAAATATAGTCTACCCTAGGTCTATCCCCATTGGTATTGACTGACATTATTGAAATATATCACTTTGCCCTAACAGAAATAGCCTCAGAAATAAAGTAGAGAGTGAAAACAGAGAGGCAGCTAAGAATTCTCAGTCAAGTAGAAGAATGAAGTGTATTTAGAGGTGATAGTTAAGTGAGCTTCTTTCTAATTCACCCACAACCAAACTCTTATTACCTGATTCAAGAAGGCTCCTGCTCCTTGCCCATTCATTCTGGAGGAGCAGAATTCTTGCAGGATCAGATTAAGCATGTCCAAACCTCCCTAGCCCACCAGTGTTGAGAGTATCAGGGCAGAGCCAATTTAACAGAGCAGGACACTCGCCTACCTCTCACAGCGTTTATTTTACAAAGTTGTTTTATTAATGACAGAATTCCTGTCACTGATGTAGGAATACAGGTATTTTCAACCAAATACTATAAAAAGCTAGTTATATAACCTCCAGTAAGTGGTCATGTTGCAAAATGTGGCTGCTGTGGTTTTGGCAAAAATACAGAGTCCCTTGTGGGATTTGAAAAGTCAAATCTAAATGGTGACAGACTTAAATAAAAGCCTCAATTATTTTTGGCATCATAAATCACTATTTTGAAAGTTTAGAAGGATCTGTCAGAGTTTCTGTGAATTTGAGAAACAGAGTCTGCCACATAGAAAAGCTCCATCACAAAATTCGGGATTTCTGCAAACCGCAAGCCAATAGAGGATTTAAACTTTTCCTTTAGTACACCCCAAATCAAACCAGAAGATCTTATTTAAAATGTTATACTCTTGTAAAAGCCTACCTTACAAAAAACCCAAAACAAACAACAACAAAAAAACCACCTCAAAATACAACACCAAAAAAACCACCTACCTTTTTATCAAAGGTAAGGAAACTTCATCAGCAGTCTCTGTGAAGCCAAGAGTGTGGGAGGGTCCCATGTAGTTCTTGTGCTTTTGGTTAAATGCATCAATCAAAAACTTCTATTGGAAAACTACCATTTCTAATTTTTGGTGAAATTTTGACCTTTTGCCAAGAACCTTTAGTTTCCACTCAGATTCCACAGCCTTCCATTTGTCAAGGTTTTTTCATTTTCTCTTTTGTTTTTTAAATGAAATAGCGATAGCTTATATGGGGAGTAGGGAACGTTTTTCTTATGAAATATACTTCAGCGACTACTGAGGTTCCCATTACAGGCAGGTAGTGACCATTTTTGACCACCAATTCTCTGGTCATTTGTTAAACAACTGGCTGGTAAGACTACTAGAAACTATTTTGCAAAAACACTGGGCTATTCATTTCTTCTCATTCTATTCAAATTGAGAATGAAACCTCTAATGTAGGCAGCACATTTAGGAAGTAACTAAGATGGAGAAGACCTATATAAACCTGAATATCACAATGACAATCACAATGCAAGCCTTAAGGCTCTCACTCCTCTCTTTGCAGCCTGTCTTCATCTAAGTGACAGAAGAGTAAGACATAGCTGAGCAAGTCTACAGGAATATAACAAACAGCCAAGTTTCACAGGCACTCTCCTGCAAGGTAGCAGCAGCAGCCCTGAAAAAACCCATAATCCTTGACAAAATTCAATCTATCCTTTTAAAGCCCATTTACTAGCCAACAGTTATATCCCTACTGTTACAAAATATCCCAAATGGCTGCTATCTTTCAAATCAAAAATAGTAACTGAATATTACAGCTGCAGTCACAGCCTCTGAAGTCTGACTTAGGTACAACATTATTGTCAGCAAAAGCAGGAACTGAGATACAGGAGTGCAATAATTTCTGGGGTAGTAGTTTAAATGTCCTAAGCTCAATGTTTTATTTCTAGGATTTTAATTTCTTAGTAGTATCTGCATGCAGAAAAATAATGCTATTGTAAATACAGATAGAGCAGGCCTCCACATCAACATAGCATCATCAAATACTCTATTTTAATCTTGAGCACGTTGCTGCTGGAAAACCTAAATAGAAGAATGCCCTTCCTCACTTTAACAATAAGGAATATGTAGAGGAATGAAGCTGGGTTAATTAGCATTGATAATATACAGCTGTGGGCTGGCTTCAGGGGTGGCGGGTTGGCTGATGTAGATAAGGTGCAGCTGTGGCTGGTTCTGCTAAGTGGTTGGGCAGCCAAGGAAGAAACAGAGAGAGCACGTGCCTTGCGTGAGGAGAGACTACGAGAAGGCAGCAGAGGGACTGGCATGAAGGGTATGTTGGTATGTGGTGGTGAAAGACCTTGTTGCAGCTGGCTAGTTTGGAGAGTGCTGCGACAGGAATACAAACCACATGCAGTTCACTGGTTTAGTTATGGGTCCTTTGTCAAACATCTACAATGAACTAGAAAACTGCCATAATCTGTTCTTTCTTTCCCTCGTTTGTTATTCCTTCTGTTCATGCCTGTTGGTTCAGTTTAAACCATCTTTTCCAAGATGCTTTCTCCTAAAACCTTTCATTCTTTTCTTTCTCTTTGAACTCATTAAGCTTTTAGTTCTTATTGCTTCATTCTCCTCTTGCATTTTTCTCTTGACTCTCATACGATTTCCTTCCATCTTCCTCCCTGAATTTCTCTTTGCTTCCTCTTGCCATCAATTTAAGCTGTGACACCAAGAGGGTTCATTAAACTGTTCTCTTCTTCAATTACAAACATGAAACATAAGGCTATTTTCTCAAGTCTCAAAGCATTAATCTGCTCTGGGAAATTACGTGCTTATTTGTGAACAACATCCCTTGAATCTATGACTGTCAGCTACAGTTAAAGCCCTTGCTAAGAGAACTACAACCACAAAGATTCTAAAGACTTTGTACCTGCCCCCTTACTCCACCAGCTTTTTATTCCTCTTGCTCTAAACCATGACAGTTTTCGACTTCTCCATAGCAGCTCGGGTGTATGCAAGCTTTTCCTGTGTGCAAAGCAGTGTTCCCAAGGAACAAACACATCTGCAGGGGAAAGAGTTCAAGTTATATCAGGAAGTCAGGAGATTATTTTTTTTTTTTTTGGACACTTACTTTCACCCTGCTCCCCTATCTCTGTGCATCCCAGAAAAGCTGGAGACGGAAGCTATGTAAAAGGCTTCCAGGTTGTACAAAGTTTCAAAAGATATTTCCAGAGAGTAACAGCAGAGACAGATGTAGGGATAATAATACATCACTACTGCAAGGTTTGTGTCACAAGAGCAGCACCAAATGAGAGGAACATTTGTTTTAACTAGGTAATGGAAAAGAAAGAAATGAAGATGAAGAATGCCTCTGTCCCATTCTTGCCAGGACTTTGGCAAGAATGCTATCTGAGGTCCAGGAACTAAGTTACTCCCTTACAAAGTTTGCCAAAGGCTACACAGCAGCTGGACTTAATCACATAGTTATATGCTAAGCTGTGAACCTTTATTTTCTAACAAGGAAGGAGGAGAAGCATTTTTTTTATCCTAACTCATATGAGTAAGAGCAACACAAGACAGAACAAAAGTGGGAAATAATGAAGAACTAAAAACTATGATCAGGACAACAGAGGAATAGGGTTTAACAACGGACCTTTCTTGGTATGCTCTTTGTGAATCTATCCTAAGTCCTTCACTGGGCTGATTTTCTCTTCCTACTTCGTTCCTACAGCATGGCATTTCAGAGGTTCTCCCACATTTCTCCTTTCAAGTCTGAGCATAGCAGAAGTACACGTGTTTGGAAAGAAAATTAAAATTCAGTTAGTGGAAGCAACAGAGAAGGGAACTCCAACTCACCTGTCTCCATTGTTGGAGACAAATTTAGGCTCTCCCTCCTTCAGTTTGTGTTCTCAGTCACTACAATCATATGTCAGAATAGGTGAGAGGAGACAGTCCTGTCACTCTTCTGATTATGAGAGTCTCACTGATCATTTACATCTTCAGAAGTACAGATTAGATGAAAAAAAGATAGTAATGGTAATGCATTGAGAGACAGGCTCATGCAAAAAAACAAAGCTAATTGATTAATGACATGCATGTAACCCAAAATAATCTGTTCAGTACTGAAAAGCCATTTACAACTGATCCCAGTAACAGTATGACATATTAAAAACTGATTTCTTTGGGAGAAAGCTAGGAATGCAACAAGGGCACAACAGCAATTAGTTGCTTATGCAAGAGAGGAGCAAATTACTTACAGAAAAGTATAGGGCACAACTACAAAATGAAGGACTAGCTTGTTCTTGCTTTTCCTTTCTGCCTTTTGCCTCTATCTGCTTATAGTAGCAACCTTGTTTTTTCTTTGCTGAGCTTTATAAAACATCTGTGGAGGTAAATCAGCTGGATTGCATTAGCAGCTAGGTCTGGAAGACAGAAACTAATTGTCTTAATTATTGCTTAAGAACCAAGTGGGGAGATTTAGGACTCAAGACCAATCAAAGGGGACAGATGAAGACAGGACTTCTCAACTGGGGAGGGGGCTAGTTCATAGTTTGCAATAGTCTGACACGGGAATAGCTGAGATGTTTGTAGCTGATGCTGACAGAATAGATTACTAATTAGTTCCCTACTTATCTGGCACAAATAAATCCTTAGAGTGATTTGTAAGAAATGATGTAGTTTGACCTTTTTTGTTTAGTGAAGGAGAAATAAAGCATTTATTGTATGAGTAAGCCAGATGTATCGCTTAAGGTTAGCACATGACAGCAACCATTAAAAAATTGCAGGAGAATTTCTCATAAAGGCAATCTCTAGCCATCAGTCCTCCAGACCAATGAATCCTTAGGATTAATACAAAAAGAGCACCAAGAAAGGAACAACAAAAGAATATTTCAGTCCTAAAGAAATGTTGACTGTGCTTCTGCTAAAGACACGGCCTGACATTTTGGGGGTGGGGGATGGAGGACAGTAATATGAAATGCGTTAAACATGATTCCCAAAATAAAAGGCAAATCCTGATCAAACTATTCAAGGACCCAATTCTAGCAAACAATTTCTTCCTCAGATGAATCAGAGAGATCACAGTAGCTTTCTAAATCCCTACCAATATCATTAAGTATGTCTAGTGTAGCATAGCTTTCATGGTACCATCCTGAAGAAATCAGAAACTCTCATTATAATCCATAAATTTACCTGCTCAAGGTGGTACAGTGCTTTCTAACTTGTACAAACATAACAGTTGGACTTGATGATCTTAAAGGTCTTTTCCAACTCAAATGGTTCTATGATTCTATATATTTGATGCAGAATTGAGCTGAAAGTTTTGGGTGGCCTGGTTATAAACGAACCCTGGCATTTTATATGCAGCCTGTTAAACTCTTAGGCTTGTGAGAAGAGAATCATCCTGCTTTCTCCAGGACAGCGTGGCATAGTGTAAGCTCCCAGAACAGCTACTGTTTGGAAAAGAAATTGCACTTCCAAACTTGATTCTGTGCTCCAGTACTCTCTGTGATTTCTTGTAGTTACATAATCCTTGTTTACTGCAAAATGTTTCTGTCACATTGGTACTCAGAGCTCAGTCAGAGGGAACCATAAGCAGTCAAGCAGCACAGATGTTTCCAAGGTGATCTAACAGACCTAGTTTGTAAAAGCTCAAACTCATTTACAACAAACAGTATTTTTAGCTTCTATTAGAGGAGATATTTTGAGTTGTAAATTCTAGAGACCACTTTGTTACATGCGTTCACTTTAGCTTACTAAATTAGTGCACAAGGCTCAGCTCTTATCACCATCTAGCAATGGAGAACTCTCCTAGACAAGTAGAAAATCCTATTTGGCAAAACTCCACTTCCTCCAAAGAACCACATCCAAACCACATTGTTGCAGAGGACGAGTTCTGGGAGGAAAACCAGCTAGAAGTGTACCGGAAAAATGGAATAAATCAGAGCAGGCAGTGCATTTTCTCATATTGATATCACAACGCAATGCCTGACTATGCAGCAGTGAACAGCTATAAAAACTGCTTTGTAACTTGCTCCAACCCAAATGATTTAGTCTTCCCCCTGCACCCCAAAACTCAGGTTGATCCTATATTAAGTCAGTCATGAAGAGAACTAACTGAAAAGTTCAGATCCAGATCTGAACTGGCCTAAAGCTTTAAAAGTTTGGTTCTGTTTGTATTTGCTTTCTTACATTATATGACTCCTACTTTATCCTTAGCTTCCATAGATTAAATTGAAAGAATAAAGAGGAAAACAAAATAGAATATATTTTTAAAAATAAAAATAAGTCACCCATATGTCTATTTTGAGAAAGTGTCCCCCCTCCCAGGGCGAAGCTGCCTACACAGTGTGCTCACCCTTTCTCCTCTTTCACAGAGCTCTACCTGAGTTCAAGACATGCACTGCTGTGATCCACAGGCTGAGATTCTTTTGCAGTATGAATGAGGAATATAACTCTCATCTGCTGTATTTTACAAAACACAAATACAAGATGCACAGAATGTGAGAGACAGAAGAGTTTTCTGTAAACAACCCCATCATTGCCACTGGAAGTGGCATTGACTCTGGTCTGTTGCATGGCCAGGCCACAGGTCAGAAAAACAGTAATGAGGAAATATTTTAAAAAACTGAAAGGCAAGGATAAGTTTAGCAACATTCCCCTTTCCCAGTGAGTAACCAGATTTAATGAACCAAAGCAGAATGACTGCTTTTGCACATGCACTGTCTGCATGGACTTTCCCTTAGTCTGCCAGACCTGCTGCGTGCATCCAGCACCATTAGCATCATCCCTGCAGCTCTCTGAACTTTCCTGCATGGAACTTGCTTTCTGCCTAGTGAGCTGCATCAGAGACAGCTCAGAGCTGATTACATAGAGCAGAAGGTCATGTGGGGTCAAAAACGCACCCATATACCTGAAGCTGGTTTAGCTGCCAGGATTTGCACTATGATCTATGTACCAAGTTTTTATCCCAAGATCTTTACTGGTTCCTTATGATCAATTAAGTCAACAGTGTCTGTGCTAAGAGTCAGGATACAGTCTAAATTCTGTGGATTCAAAGACAGCTGCACAAAACAAACTCATTTGCTCTTCATGTCTTACTGATTTTTGCACACATGAGTTTTTGTGATCTAGATAGACACTGGACATTAGGAGCCATGAGCCTCTAAATCTAAGATTTCTCAATGAAACTGTGATTCAGTTCACCAGAAGGAATTTGTAGGGGGTCTGAAAAGGCTGCAGTGTATTTATTTTGTAGCTAAGAGTTTACAGGCATATTTTCTAAAACACAAACAATAACTTTATGACTCAGAAAATGGTCCCTAAATAGAAGGTTTCCTGAAACACATGTGTACTAGTGCTATTTTTAAAGATATATACACCACCAAGTTTTGCAATGCCAGAATTTATAAAATGAGCAATATTTACTTGTCTGTAAGGCAACATCTGTAACACTACTTTGTATATTTTGCTTTCTGTTACAACTTGGTAAATTACCTGTCAATCTTACAGTCAACAAAATAAATACAACAGAATTTCCTTTTATAGACCCTGGGCCTACAACCCCTAAAGTAGGGCTCTATTTGAACACAAGGATGACACGTGACATAGGACACTAACAGGTTTGTTTTCCACTATTAAAAAGTAACACCATGCAGACAATGAAAGTACGTAGAAATCAATTTGCTTTCACAAATCTGACCTTTTCAGTCTTGTCAAGAAATTCTGCAACTCCAGTACAACTTTTTTTTAAATGAATGTGATGATATGGGTTCAAGCTATTCAATTTTTCTATGCAGTGCTTTCAACAGTGCCATAAGCAACAAAGTACAGGCATGCGACTCACTCTGGCATTCACAGCTCATGTCTACGAGTCCTATAAAGAAGTAGCTTTAATATGTGCTCAGTGATTCCTATTAAAATATATCCAGTATATTATACTTCAATAGTGTATATTAAATATATCTTCAAAAAGTAGATCTGAAGAAACCTAACTTATGTTCTAGATCCCCAAGCCCTCACCATCATGCCTTCTCCATTTCACTCCACAACACTTCCACTTCTTACAGGGCAAGAGCTGAGGGGCTTCTTGAGGGCTGTGAAAGTACTTACTGCCCAGGCAGCTTCCACCTCTCAAAATGAAAGGCCCTCATGAAGACCATAACCTGGGCCTTTCCACCTGAATCAAATGCAGATTTTCACAGAACTTGTAGCAACCCAATATTGTGAAGATTCCTGCCCTATCAAATTAGATTGAAACTGGCCAATACTTTCAAAGGTTAGGCAGGGACAGACAAACTAACAGAGCATAAAACACTTCCTTAGGAAACAAAATCAAGACGATGATCAGCACCACAACAAAGATCTTTTGACACTGATAGAATAACCTGCACCATGGAGATAGAAAACCAGTATTTTTTTCTGGATAAAACACTTCTTGAAACGAAGATTTTAAAAAGCATTTCTTACCTTGGACATGAGTAAAACAGGAACAGTCTGACATAAAATCTCTAAATAACACTACATCTAAATGCATTTTTATGGGAAGTCATACTTAAGACCTAACAAATATGTTGCAAATTCTTGCTCTAGGTAGAATGAATTTCAAAGTGGTGTGTGGGAGGTATCCATAAGAGAATGATCCCATATTTATTAGCCACTTCCATAGCACTTTGAGCATGCAGTATTATTTTTCTGGGTATATGTACAAGTATGAATATGTTCTATGGTATTATGATGTAGTTCACAACACTGAATAAGGTAGGGATATATTTATTTATTTATTTAATATATTTTAACCTCACAGCTTAACTGAAGGCAAGAAATATAAAGTAATGGTCATAGAAAATCTGTTGAAGGCATGAAATAGCTTTCATGAAAATCATTTGGTAAGATGATGTTCTTAAAAAGATTCAACTTTCCAAGTAGCTACTTTTATTTAACAAACCTGTGAGAGGTTAACTAATGTATGAAGCAACGTATTTGTGCACAGCCACGTTCCTTTTAAAGCACTGCCCTCCAAGGCCCTGCTCTTAAGATGTTATGTGTGACAGACATCGAATAGCTTTTAATTGCTAATACATTCTGCACATTATGTTTAATCAAGGTTCCACGTGAGTTTTAGGACAATCCTAGCTTTCTTTAAAACCACAAACACCCAAATTTATAAGCTGAGAGCAAAAATTTCTACCATTTATCATTCAGCCTTTCAAAAGTCAGGGAAAAAGATAGACAACTACTCTCCTTTACAGTGTTATCAGTGTGAGAAAACTACAGAAGAGCTTACAACCTTTTTGCCAGACAACTCCCTTTTAATTACCTCAGACTTGTTGCATTGCAAAGGAATTCCCTGCAAGCCATCCCTCAGACAAACTCCAGAGGGAGGATGAATGAAGCTAGTTTTTCTTCAGCCTTCCTCTTCATGATGATTTGCCAAATATGGGATTACAAAAAATACCACTACAGTCTGGCAGGTCTACTCTCACCTTGCAAGGAAGATGGCTCAAAATCATCCAGTTGCAAGACTCTAAAGACCCAGAGAAGCTCCTGTTTCAAACCTTCACTACTCTACTCCAAAGGTTTCTCGTTGAAAACTAACCACAAGGAATTATTTCCTTTACCACCACTCCCAAAGCATTTTCTAATATTCATGCTAGTACCTTAAATAAGCAAATAATCCTTATTTATCATCTTGTTAAAATTAAGACACAAATACAGTGTAAGTACACACACACCATGGAAGGTGTTGAAGTGTTGGAAAACTCTTCTCAAGAGGAATTACTATATCACTTAGTTTTGCTTTGTGGACTACACTTACTATTTCCAAGGCCAGTATTTCAGTAGCTGTTTTATAAAAAGCTTTGAAATAAATCTGAAGCCTATTTATCTTCTCCTTTTTTCTGTCCTTTGTGTGCAAATAAATCAGCCTCCAACCTGGCACTTCTTGAGTAATGTTTCTACAACATATTTTTTTAATGATTTTTTGATCCTAAAAAAACCCAGCACTGGTCAGTCCTAATGACCACAGGTTTGGTACATCTCTGAAAATCTACAGGTGACAGGCAGATCATAGGACCAGATTAAGGCTTTGCTGCCTTATGCTTTACAGAGCTCAGGTTTCACAGGCTTTAAATAACCGGAGCTATGGAAACACTCTTTATGCCTTAACTTTGCACACCAAAAATGGTTTACCTTCGTTACTGTTTCACTTGATCTGATCACTGAAAACTGCATTGCCCTCAATTAACTAATTCAAGGTAAGAACATGTGGGGTGTTTTTTTCTGGAAGGATGAAAAGCTTTAGGGTAGGATTAGTGAAGCCCATTAATTTTTGAAATTAAGTGCTGTCCTTTTGCTTTCCCGTATCTTGGATTCTACAGTTCCACCAAAGACAGAATTAAACTTCTCTATTTTATAAGATAGCTGGCTGTAGCCTGAACACAGCCCATGGAAATTTGCCCTTGCAGAGTTAATACAAGTCCTGCTATTTGAAGTTGGAACGGACCTTGAAGCTAACATTTCATATTTTATCACTGCCACTTTAAACCCTCTTACATTAATCCATACCCTCATCAGGACCTTGAGTGCACCGTCGGGCCTTATTTTTTCTGGCCACATCTCCTGGCTAACTCCATCTCTGTGCTCCTTTCCAGGAGTCCCACTGAAGCCGAGCTATGCCTTGGGCAGGAGGGACCACTGGTGTCCCAGGCTGCTCCAGGTTTGCTGCACAAAGTGCTGCACAAAGTGCACTTAGTGCACTTTCTGCACTAAGATGGGACATGTCCACCCCTCTTGCTTGTCTGCTAGTCATTGGGTTTTCAGTGGGACCTGCTACTGCCAGCAGCCCTACCCTGCAGGCTATGGAGTGCTGTGGGGCTATGTCTGCATCAGAAAGGCCACTGCCTTGGGTCATGGCCACCTTCAGCTCCCTGATTGCCTTCCCTTATGGAGAAGCCTTGATCTTGCTGGTCTCTGACAATGCTGATGATGAAATATGCCCTAAGTACTGACATGCCATTTCAGAAATAGTTCCCTTCAATGCCCTGCTGCTAGTCTTGCTTTTGAACTGCTGCACATAAGATCATTTCCTTCCTTGTTCTCTACTTAGAAAAACTTCTGGAACAGCTTCTTTAAAAGTACCATATAAAAGCATTGTTGCATCCAATCTAGTCCCATATTCAACAAAACCTACAGCAAATCTACTCTGTGCAAATGCTACTAATTTCATATTGCATGCTATTTGCTAAATTAAGCATTCATAACGTTATACTGGTTTATCCACATTTTCAGAATTTTTTGTCCTTTTGATTCTTTATTACAGCTAAAGGAATGACCTGAAATGTGTGCTGCCAAGATCAGGTAAGGAATATCTTTTCTTGCCAATCTCACCACTTGGTCTTGTCAATAATTTTTCTTTCTGAGCCTTTTTTGTTGAACTGAACAATGGCAAGAAAAGGGCACTGAACTAAGGCCACGTAACATAAAACTCAAGACTGTGAACCGGGTTTTGAATGGCCAGTTCTTCTGACTCCTCTGTTGGTTTTTGCCTTTATAGATTGTAGCAGAGGCAACAGCAGAAACTTAGGCTTCTGGCAGAAGTGTAAGAAGAGATATTGAGTCATGAGATCACCTGCTGGGATAATCCTGTATGAAGAGGAGATCACCATACAGAGTGGATCCACTTCTAGATTATTCTCCTAATCAGTAATTATGTAGCAGATGACAACACAGCTGAGTTGGATTAACTTGTAAGGCTGATTGAGAAAGAGATCCCAACACAGGAGACAGGAAGTAATAATACAAAAAGTCACTTATGTCAATTTGGACAAACAGGGAGATGAAGTGAGGGCCTCAAATGGCTGCATGGCAGTGGAAATTTCATGTCCTGGTGATTTCAAAGAAGAAGGAAGGAAGAGGGACGCTACTGCACACCCAGCCTCTGACCTGCAGCAGGACTTTGCAAAGCACTGCAAGAGATGGAGCACTTGCAGAGGTTCGGCTTTGCCCTCAGCTCTGTATATTCCTTGCTACTAAAAGTAAAAAAGCTCTTAATTTTAAAATCTTTTTGTTTTCTATGTTACATGTTTCAGTTAACACTAGCCCAAAAACCAGTGAATAGTAAACATAGTGTCCAATTGCTGTAACACCAATAAGTGGTGTGCGTAAGCTACCGTGAGATCTGTTGGTGTCAACATTAGTTATGTGGCTTTGGTGGCTAAAGCCTAGAAGTTTTAGAAAATGGGCTGCTGGAAGAAGAATCTTTAATTTCACACTGTCAAAAGCAGTTGCCAGAAACAGATGGGAAGTACGTAGGCCTATTAAGCAGGACAAAAATTTAGCAATCAGGAGACTACTCAGCCAAGCAAGCTATATATACCAGCGTTGTGAATCAAGGACTGAAGGGCAGAAGTAATATTTGAGGAAGCCAAAAAACTTGTTTGATACAGGTGTGCAGATGCACATGCACACTCGTATTTTGTACATGAATTGAAAACCTAGATTTAAAGTCCAGTGCCTCAGTCATTTGAACTATTATTCTTGACATCTTTTCATAACTAAGCAGAAAAAAAATCACATTGCTATACAGCTTCAGACAATTATTCTGACACTTCTACAGTCTCAACATCCTGCAGTTCTCTCAGTTTTGGCTACATACTCATTACTTAGTTCAATCAATGGTCCTATCAGCAAATTAATGGCTGTATCCATTCCAACTCTGCAAGGCCAGGGCCACGTTCTGAGACATGTTTAAAGAAGTTCAGAGGCCAAATGTTGGTCTCCTATCCTCAGGAATATATAAAAGCCTACATATCAATGTAAGTGGAAATACCCGCACCAAGTCTGAACTTACTTGACTGTTAAAAAAGGAGCCTATACAATGTGCAAGACAGTCTGAAAGAGAACCAGATGACTAGGTGAAAGGCAAGCGAGCCCCATTGCTATTTTAGGATGCAGTAGGAGCACTGTACAGTGCTGGCAAATATGCCACAAGGCCAGTGCGAGAGATACATCCTTCCAGAGAGGTGTATGCTGGGCACACATTACCCTAAAGTCCTACACAGGTACCAAATGCCCAACTCTGTGCAACTGAATCCCATTCTGTTACCTAAAACCAGGATGAGCTGCCACAGCTGCTGACTTCTGTATTATGCAAATACATTATACAGTGAAGCTACGTGACTAACGTTAAGGAAAGCATTTAACTTTAAGGCAACTAAGTTTATTCTCATAAGCATTATCAATGTAGTCCATAGGATCTCTTGTGTATACATATATATGTCTTCATGATGAAAGCTGGATAGATTTATCAAGACAATCAATGAAAATGTCATCCTCATGGTTCCAGCAAAGCACAAATTAAAACAAATGTTTTTTTAAAACTGCTTTGAACTTTAGCTATGCTAATAAAACCAGAGGAAACTTCCCAATGGCTATTCAGTTGAAGTTGACTCTGCCCCTCTACCCTAACTGAACAGTAGTGTCTGGAGATAAAGATTAGTACTGTGATTAATGTTCAGGTATAGCACAGAGGAAACAAATGACTTCTCCAGCTTTCCTACCAATTGCGTGGCTTTGGGAAAGTCAATTAATTATGTCATGCCTGTATTTGCTAATCAATAGACAGTGATGGAATATCCTTGTCTCATGGGACCGATTCAACATTAATCTGATCTATTTTTATTGATGCTTTCAGAATCCCAAACTTGCTATGTAAATCCAAATAATTAACATATAGGGACCTCTGGCAATTAATATATTGGCAAAGGTATAAATAACTCAGTCACATTATGTGAAGTTATTATGCACAGAGTTATCTTACTAGAAACAGGATATCCTAAAACTTAAATTAACTCTATGAATTATAGACATTAAATGACAAATGTGAAAAGTAACACTGCAGCATCACATACAGTTGAAGGACATAACTATCAACTAGGAAAAGATAATAAAGGGTGGAGCAAAAGTTTTGAAGATCCTGCCACTACTGACACTGCCTACCTCACATGGGTAGAATAGTTCAAGTAGAGATTACTGTTTCACAGCTGAACAGTAGATTCACGCAGCCCAAATTAATTTTTTTTAATGTGCTATATACATTGCCCTAGATAAAAGTTCTTGGTACTGTAAACTTCATTATAATGTGAGCATTAAATATGAAAAAAATCCCAAAATCTAAAAATAGAAATGAAGAAACAGATTAAAAGCAAAGCAGCATGCTCCCTGCTAATTTCTTATTAAAAAAAAATAATTTAAAAAAGGAAGATAAGTAATCTCAACAAAGTTTAGACATAGTCTTAAAAACTACTTACCTCTTGATCCTAAATTGGCATAGTGAGTGCAGTAAAAATAAAGATCCTGTCCTGGGTTTTATACCCCAAACCAGATGCATTGAGGGCTAAATAATAAAGACTATGAAATATAGATGTCCAGATTTTTCAAAAGCTTGTGCCAGGGAACTGGCAGTCTGAGAGGCTAAAAGCCTTTTTGGCTCTTTAAGCACTCAAGACACTTCTACAAATTCATAGATGTTAAGCACAGAAGAGAATGCCATCACTGCAGATCATCACCTGGTAACTTGAACAGGAGGGAACAGTCGTCACTGTTTTCCTAAATATACATAATTGTGCCAAATAACTTGCAGATTAATTAGAACAAATACTTATAAAAGAGTAACTACCTTATGTATAATTTTTTATGTAATAATTAACTACTTTCATATAAATAATTGGTTACAATCATTGTAAAAATATTTTATCTCAATTCCAACCTAACTTTAAAAAAATAAAGCAACTTCCATGTGCTGACTCTTTCAATAACTTTCTCTTCTACAATAAACCACAATCTATTAATCGGTAAGATCCAGTGAAATCTGTGATGAAGTCACCATTGTTTTATCTCTAACAAGGTAATTCCCTCTTCATGTAGCAAGTTTTTCAGCTTGTTGGTGTTCTGTCACTTATTCAAATCCACTATGGCTTCCAATATCTTTTTTTCAGTATTACATAAACTTGCATACTATGTTTTTCCTGAAGGCAAGGTGAACACTTTAATTTCATGATTACGTACAGAGGTGTATTTTAAAAAGCACCTAATGAACCACACAGAAGCATCAACCTTGTGAGACAGTCATCTTTAAGATGCAACTGACACAACAATCATATTCCAAAAGATGTCTGTATCTCATTCCTCCATCTCCCAGCTGAGCCAAGAGGGTATGAGGTAGCACACGTGCCCTAGATTCATCTGATTTCCACTAAACAAACCTATTACCTCTAAGCAACACACTGGGGGACACAGGAACTTTTAAAACCTTTATTTTAGTCATTCAATACAGTTTTTGATACAGGTCCAGTCCCACGGGGTTCTACCTGCAAAAGATTTTTTAAGAGCATATGACTAACTGTACAAAGTGAGACAAAGATACATGCATTGAGAAGGGAGGGGGCAAAAAAGCCTTATATATCACTAATTCAGTAAAAAAAGGCCCAAAGAATAGTCACGTGTCTTTTTGACAGCTGATATAGAGCTTATAGCATAATGTTGAGGACCAAGGACAGACCATACTAGGGCCATTTGTGGTAAACCCTAAGAAAATCAACTCACCTTTCCCTGTTTTGCATGCAGATTCTTTTATCCATCCTGAGATCCAGCCCAGGAGCTCAATGGCAGAAGGTAAAGGGCAGAAATTCTGAATAGTTCTGCAAGGGATCTTCCTGATGGAGTCAGACAATTCCCAAATGCCATGGGAAACACAAGAGGAGGAAACAAATTACCTCATGACCTCTACCCAAATATAAAATGAAGTTAGAAGCAACATTCAAGAAATCATCCTGATTTTAACTACAATGCACATAAAAGACAATCACACACTTTTGTCTACCGGAGCACCTGAACACAAAGTTTAGGTGTGTGTCATTGCAGGTACCTCAACAAGAAGAGATGAGATCTTCTTAAGTTCCAGATTCACCTGTATGATTCCATCAATTTGAGGTCATGACCACTGTTCTCATCAGAGAAGTGGGGGAAAAAAATAAATATATCTATAAATAGATACATATATTTATATATATAAAAGAGAGTGTGTGTGTATATGTATGTATGTATATGAAGAGAACAGCATCTATCATTTCTATCATTACCCATCAGATCTGGGGGGTAGCTCATGGCATAATCATGATGAGAAGAATGAAGAAAGCACAGATTGAATAGTTGTGAAAGGACACTGAGAATGACAGTCTGTGACCAAAGCAGCTGATGAGAAGAAGCATCTATATGGGAAATACTCAGTTGTACCATGCCAAGATCTGAGCAACAGCTGCAATACTTCATAGAAACACTGTGAGTGTCAAGCTGCAGCAGCTTAGTAAAAACTCTACAGATGCGTATGGAATCCATTCAGTATTAAAATGTGTCATGATATGCCATGCTTACTTGAGTGGAATGAAAACCTACACCAGTTACAGACCCTTACCTCTGGCTACATATTTTCAGACTTGCTCATATGTTCATACGCTTTCATCAGTGCCCCATGAAGAGTAAATGTTGGCTGTTTACACAGCTCTCAAATACCAGTTTCCAGGAACTTTTCCTGATTGCACAAGAATACTGTTCTGTAATACTTTTAACAGTCAGTGGCTTATTTGTTATCCTACATTTTGCAAAATCACTTGATTGCTTTCTTTTGACTGCGTTTAGTAAACATAATGCACATTTCACAGCTTTCAATGCTTACCTACCTCACCACCTTGCCACATAACTAATGTGGATGCTGCTTTTTTAATTGTTTCTTTGAAGTATTCAAAACCAGTCACTGTTAAGAGATGAAATATAAGGCAGGAAGTTTTGATGGAACATATGGCAGACAAAACCTCAAGCAGACTGATAGGGATTATTGGAGGTTGTTCTTTTTTACTCCCTATTCTGCGGGCAATAAGATACTGCTAAAGAGCATCTGGGAAATCCACCTAGCAAATCCCTTGTTGTTGCAGGATCTAGGACATCAGCAATGATTCCAGTACCTCACTTTTTTCCTGTGGCGTATTACAGCTGCACCATTGTTCTTTCCTATAAGGGTGAAGGTTATTAATCAGAACTTCATGGATGTTGTGATGTTTAGTGAGCTGAACTGTTGCAGATCCTCTTGGAGTAAATGTCTATTACTAAGGTTGCCAATTCCAGAGGACTGGACTCAGTAATTCAGGTGATTCCTTACAGTCCTCTTTTCTGGTAATTGATATTACTATCTACGTCTATTTTCTTTCTAAAAATAAAATTTCAGATAGGTCTTCCTAGGAGTCTTTGGAAGCAAATGGAGGAGAACAGAGGAGAATTAACACAAAAAGCTGAAGCAGCAAAAGGAGGGTTAAAAGACTAGCAACAAAAAGAAACATGAAAGAGAAAAAAATAGTGAAATAGTTGAAAAGTTGAATTTTACTTCTTCCTTCATTCATTAAAAAAATGACCTATTCAGTTCTTTCACATCACCTTGCAAATCCAGTTATGTGAATAAGTAAGTATCCAAAAAAAGCATTCCGTGTTCTAGTGTACCTAATTATTCTCAGCAATTGCTGTAGAGGGAAAATGGAGAGCACACAAAAGCACAGTTTGAAAGTGTATCAAGTATTCAGCAAGACATTTGACGAGTGGCATTCAATCAACAAAAAACAAGATTAGCTTGTGAGATGTCTGTAAGACAACTAATAAAAATTATATTTATTTTAAAGCCTCAGCAATATGTTGTTATAAAAGTCATTAAAGAAAAAAAAAATCTTTGACTTCTTTCCGCCCTTTCTTCAGCAGGTGACTTGGTGTATAGAAAATAATTCAATACCAGAAGAAAAAATAGGGCTAACATTTTGGGATTATCAACTTCTTGAATAACAATATATTTTTGGAGGAGTCTAACATTTGTAGAAAGTGGCCAATTATCAAGCCGTTCATCACAGGTTAGTTGAGGATCAGCTCTTCAACCTCTGCATCTGAAAAATAAAAAAATGACAGTTCATTAGCTGTAAATAATATTAAGACTAAACATAAATGTAGTAGGTAGCAATTGTTGCTGCCCCATTATATCTCGCTCAATTTACCATCAAATAGTATTTAATCTTCTAAGAGCAATATTTGCTCTCAGTCTTTTTTCTAGCTGGTAGAGGAGCTGCGTATGTGATAACAGAAGGAGAAGAAAAAGCTGCAGTGAACCATTTGACCTGGTAGGACTTCAACACAAATTCAATTTCCTTCCTAAGACAAAAAAACAACAAACAAAAGACAAAAGCAAGAGTTAGGGATTGAAGGATATTCATTGTAACAAGGCCCAGCCTTCCAAGTATCTGTCAGGAACAAACCCTGGTTGAAGTCAACAGCAATTTGCCTGAAAGGTACAGAGTTGGGTTCCTGGGCTGTTGAGTTACAAAAAGTTCTTGGCTGTAAACAGGGAGGGAAGTAGTAATTTCGTACACCTTACCTCACTGATCGCAGATGCACTTGATAGCTTTCTCTCTTGTCTGAACAGATGTCCAGCCACTAAAATCAAGTTGGACAAAGTCCTGCATCCCCTCTGGGTACAACTGCTTCTGTTTCAGTTTGAGGGACCAATGACTCCAAAGGTGAGTGTAAATGAAGATAGACAGCTGGATCTGTGAGTAATACACATGCAATCTGGAATCAACAGCACCACTGTCTGATACTTGACCAATGTGCACTTGTTCCTTTAAAAAAAAAAACTTCTGAGAAAATTTATGAAAGGTCGCATTAAAAGTTATTCTTTTCCATGCCAGTTCTACATTAGCTGGGATTTCATACGCATTTGGAGCCAGACTGTATTCTCCATTACAGATATGTAAATCTAGGGTAGCATCATCAACTTCAGTTTAATTGACCTGGATTTCCATCATTGTAATGCATGCCCTGCAGGAAACCAATTTCATTTTCAAGAGCTTTCACTGAACATGAAAACCTGCTACTAAATATACTTCCAATGGGAAGAATTAAACATAGAATTGATGTTGTCATAGACAAAGGACTTTGATGAATGTGACTGTGAGAGAATGCTAAAGCATTCATATCTTTAGACAAACACTGCACTGATTTTTTCATGCACCTGTAGTTTTCTCTCTTCATAACACCATTCTATTTTGCTATTTATTATGGGTAACTCCCAAAATCAGAAGATTCAAGTCTGGACAAAACCAGTGCTTTATAAATTCAACTTCTTTTTCAAGGAAAAGGCTTATTAAACCATTATTAAAATAACATAATTTTTTTGGTACCAAAAAGGTACTCAGTGGTGTATAACAATTCCCCTATCAAAGAGCAGCAAAAAAGAAGACAGACCTTTTTTTCTTCATAGAACTATACTTCTTTCTCCAAACAACAAATAAACTGACTTTTGAAGCTGTAAAATTGTGATTTTCTCAGCTTTCTCCCTTTCTAAAAGTGGGGGAAAGTAAAGCCAAGGTGATTGATAAAAATGGTAGAGGAAAATATAACGGACTTAGTCTTTACAATGACACCAACCTATAAAACCCCTGTGTATGAAGTAGGCGTTAATAGGGAAAAAGAAAACAGGCTAGTTTGTCTTACTTGTGTAGGTGAGTGGGTAGGGAAAAATGAGATGACAAAACTCCTTGCATACACTGTTTTCTGTCCTTTCGTTAATATTTTCCATGCATAGGAGAAGAGAAGGGGCCTATCTCCCTCTATTGTAGTGTATCTATCTCCCAAGGAGGTGTGAAAAACACTGGCATGTCTACTACCTTTGCACAAACCTGAGTACAGCAGAGAAAGAAAAAGGTGCATACTTCAACAGAACATTTGAGCCTGCCTTCACACACCAACAAAGTGAGGTGCAAGCCAAAAGATGTTGTAGCCTTGTATTACCCACCATGATGGCAGCGGGGGTGGATTTCAACTTCAGTTCACTTCTATCATTTTCACTTTTGAATCTCAGTACAAACTGTTTCCAAGGACTTAGTGAAAAGCAGCAATGCTGGAATCTATAGGATAACAATTAAGGCACAGCTGTAAGAAGTCACCATCTTCTCCTTGGTGTTGTGGTTGGAATGGTGGAAGCAAGCTGGGATACCTGTGGAGCTGCAGGCTTTAGTCTGTGCTGATGTCTTGCTGCTCCACAGGGTGTATGTCATGCACTATCTTTGCATTCTGCCCCATTCTTACGTTGGTGTTTACTCAAACGCTAGTACACCACTAACTTTTGTAATGTCCTGCCTATACTTTTCACCACACTTTGCTTCCCTCCTCATATGTTATTCATTACAGTAGCAAACAGAATTTCACGCTAAGCCTCTTCCTAGTCTTAACAATTAAGACATAAAATAAGGCTGTCAAACATCTGGACTGCAGACACTTAAGATATTTTCATTAACAAAACAGCAGTCCGTAAAATACGGCATTGCTTTGACACTTTCTGTCCTGCTATGGAAATGAAATAAAATATAACAATTAAAACAAAACAAAACAAAAATCCAGTTTCCTTTTATGCCATACGTAGGTAGCAAGATCCAACTTGAAGTAAGAGAGATGAGTGAGAAGTTCTGCAGAGAGGATGAGTTGGAGTCAAAAACTCCTTTCTGAAAGGCTTAACTAGCTCCTAATTCAGTTTCATTATCAGTAACTTGGGCACTTGGCACCATAAACTAGAATGGCAAAAAGGCATTTTCTTTGAACCAAAAAAAACCCGGTATGCAGAGTTTACTAGTATCCTCAAAAGAGGAGGACACACTTCTATCTTACCCTTTTTAGCCTTCCTTCCTGCTTAGAGCTAAGGTAATCATATCATGTAAGAACCATATGACAATGTGCTCCAATTCAGCTGAAACCTGTCTGTGCCATTTGAATATAAATAATGAACGATGATGAAAGAAAAAAAGAAATGATAAATGTTTTCATTATGAAGTGAAAAAAAAGAAAAGAATGTCTCCAACACTGTTCTTCAACGTGCCAAATTCCCACAATCTGTATTTTACCTCTTGCTTCAAGTAGATGCACTCCTATTTCACAGTCCTTTAAGAATTTTTTTAACACATTTCTTACTAAGTGGCTCAATAAGCTACTACTGCTCTATATAAAAGCTCACTGTAACTCCTGAGGACCCCACTTCTACATGCTATATGCTATATGCTCCCTCATATACTGACCATTTCTCCAAGCGAACTTGCACTAAAAATATAGGCAAAGGGGAACTAGACAGTGACTTCACGCGCCGCAGAGACACGGTGTCAGATGTGATGATGTTCCCTGGATATTAGGAATGACCTTTCATATTTTCCTAAGATACAATCATATCTTTAAAAATGAGAGAGAGAGAAAGGAACATATTGAAACTCTACCTTACTCCTCAGAGTTCATGTCTGTCTGTGGCTAAATTCATGTGTACTTTCGGAAAACAGCTGGATTGACGATGCATCAGCAAGTTACAACAGACTAATCAGTATATTTGTATATTCAGGCCAGGTTGATTGGACAGTTGTGCCTGGCTTCCTTCTGTAATGATGAGCTTTGGCAAAGGAGATGTTACGAGATTCTACAGCTGGACTAACCACTGAAGATGACCAAAGTTTTAACTAGGGCATCATGCAGAATGTTAAATGACTCTTCACCCAGGATCTCACATCCCCTTTCAGATCCCATGCAATGTTACCGTCTTTAAATACCTTCTTAGAGCAGGACCTGTCTTATAAGTGGACAACCTTCCAGCCTAACCTGCTGTAGTGTAAATGCATCCATTACAGCACCAGTTTGAAGTTGCAATAGTTGGGAATACATGGCCCCTGGCACTGGCCCATGATGGTAAGACTGGTCTTTACATCAGGCTGAAGAAAAAAGCTTGAGAAACACTTTAAACGTCCAACATTAAAGGAGTGACAGAAAGATCTTCCTTTTAGAAACTACATGACAGCTCGGCCTTGCTGTGAACCACTGTAACTATAATGACATGAACATTAGAATGCAGTAGTATAATTAAAGGTCATTGTATGCAGCAATAATTATTTACTGTTCTCTTCTTTAAAACTTTGCTTTTCTTTTCAGACTTAGAGAAATATTAATTATCTTGTGCATTTCTCCATGAAGCCAATTAGACACTCGGCTAAACATAACGCATATTAACTTAGCCTACCATACATACAGAGGGCCTGGAGGTGTCCAGCTTTTCTATCAGAAATTTTGTCTGGTAAAAAGAAAAAAGACATTAATCAACTGCCTGCACTTAGTAGATATCTGGACAAAATGGACACATGGTATGTGTCCTCCTTATTACCTTACTTTAATATATCTCCCAGGCGTTCATGATCAGTAGTATGTGTTTCTGTCTGGGAAATCCCAAACAGAAGTTTTGCATATTAGGAACATCCTTTGCAATAGAGACATAATGAACTATTTATTGATCCAGGTAAGATACATGGCATGATATAAGTACAGCTGGTTAGCTCAAAACCTGTTTTCCCATACTGTATCACAATAACCTTGTTATGCAAATGCAGAAGAGACATCATTTCAAAGGAGTGGGCTTGCTGTATTTCATGAAATGATGTAGAAAAGATAAAGAGATAAAGCCATATAATGAGATTTTAAAAATAAAATATATGGTCTAGGAAAAAGCAATAACACAAGAATCACAAATCAAAAATCTCAGTGCTACAGAGACTTCACTGTGGTCATACAGAAACCTAGCAGTCTCACACGTAAGTATATAATAATCTAAAATAATCTATATGTGCACTTAACTATTTGAATTCATAGAATTGCATTTGCAGAGCATTTACACATTAGTTTTATAACTCTTTTGTCGTACAAAGAACCAGACCTGTTAAGGTAAATTTATGTATATATTTGTGCAGCTATCCAAAATTTCACTGACTTCAGTTTAGCCCTGAATGGTTGTAGAAAGTTCTGCTGCCGTGAACATCTCCATCTTATTGAAGGATGAGCTCCCTAATATCAGCTTAATAAAATCATATATATAAAGTATATACATACACATATACATATATACATACATACTTACATATATGTATATACCAAATTTTTCATTGCATGACATTTTTCCAGTGAATGGTAACACAATTTAGACCAGATTTTAAGGTTATGTTACAATTTGGCAACTCCATTTGGCATGTGGTCTTTTTACACAGAGGTTACCACACATACTCACTGCCTGAAACCGAGGATTCAAAGAGGAAAGTTACATTGTCCACTGAAACATCACACCTGTTTAAAGAGTGTTATCAACATCAGTTTTAAAAGTCATATTCTGAAGTGACTGAACAGAGTATTCTTTAAATAGTATACCCTAATAGTTGGAAAATTAAAATTTGTTCACAGGGTTATCTGATCTCCAGTCTTACATCAGAGTCTCTTCTGACAAGAAGACTTGATTTGTTATTCCCAAAAAACTACATTTCTTACAAATCACTAATGATTTCCTCTGTGTACATTAGAGAGACCTGATTTTAGGGAAATGTTAGGTAACCCTCTTTGGACATCCAAGACTCTTTCATAGACTGAAGCCACCATCTAGCAAGCCTTCCATATACCATAAGCATATAATTGCTTCAAATAGGTACTGACAAGATGAATATTCTAAATATTGAACTTCCACAAAGAAATAACCATTTAAAAAACCAAAACATTTGTCTATTAGCTGTCAGATTTGCAAAGAAAATATGATGGGAAAACTACAGCTTTTATCTCAACTGCTTCTTCTGATCATGTTTCTGCAGTATGTACAAAACTATCAATCAGAACTGTATTGTCAAACAGTGGAGCCCACCTCTACACATGCGAATGAAGTATTGTTCTTGTAAACAGTGTTGTACAGGCAAATACTTATAGTTTAACAAAACTGCTTGTTTCCAGAAAAAAATAAGCTCCCTTAAAAAAATTGTGATTTGGTCAGGAGGTATAATATGTTGATAATTTTCAACAAAAAAAAGTAGTCTTTTGTCTTTTTGTGGCTAGATTCAGCTCTGATATGTTATCTTTAGACCTAGTGACAGGTCAGAACAGATACAAGTTGACCAGATAAACTGTGGCTGCAAATTTAATAAAACATACATGATGCAGTATCCAAAAAGGAGATTCAGACGCAGCAGATAGGGAATATGTCAGCCAACAGATCTTCCCGGCTCCAGCCCTCTGACTCTGGATTTCACAGAGTCCTTGCCATCTCGAGCAAGTAACATCATCTGCAGGCTGAACGGGCTGTGGTAGAAGCTGGAGGAAGTATGATGTATTACTTCCTGCAATGTTAGCCCAATAATTAAAATATATTTCCCCTGCATTTAGAAACCAGGTATTTTCTTCGCTAGCTTCTTGCATAACTTTTCTCAATTCTTTGCCACATAAAGGTACTGTAAGAATACTACATTATAAGAAATGGCATATCAATTTGATATTTGGTGAATGCTGCAGATTATTTTTCTCATGAAACATGATTAGAGGTTACACTGAACACATTTGCTTACCCATCACTACCAATATTGCCATTATTCAGGTCTAATCATGCCTGATAACTGTATAACTGTGAATGGCTTGGTGGTTAGATGCTGCGAAAGCACTGGGAGAATTCCTAGATGACTTCAAAAAACAACCCATACACTTGTTGTATTCTGAGTAAAAAGGATATGTGAGATGTGGTTCCTAGTAAACTATAGTACTCTATTAACCTTACTTGTCCTTTATTTTGTTTCCTTTATGGCAGAGAATTGGAGTCCTGGCTAGTTCCTTGTGATACGGTATGCACGTGGGCAAGGGTGAGTACTGCACACAACTAGGAGTTTGATCTTCTGCATTGTTCAAAATTAATCGGCTCAGTAACGGCCAGAACACTCTTCTGGAAGGGCCCAGTAACCTGAATCACCATGGGAAGGCAAGAGGATCTCCTTGATCAGGTTTAGGGCTTGTAAAACATTATCTGACTCTTTAGCATGTAAGATACCACTTAAGGTAAAGCAGTAGTAATGATTTATATGAGTGTATATATATGCATATGAAACACTGAGATGCTGTACAGTCCCATTCTATTCTAATACACTGATGTTTTTTGTTCCTTCTAAAAATACTCTGTAACTTTTTTTAAATGTAAAAAGTAAGAGTAGAATTAATCTGTAAAATATGAAATTGGCCACAAAAACGTTATTTTACTCTACACTCAGCTTAAAAACCTTGTGACAATTTTTTGTCTCAGTAGTGTGTTCTTCCTGAAATCTGCACTCCATATTTAATAATCTTTACTGTATACCTAATAAATCATATACTTAAATGAACTGTAAACATCAAAATGAGTTTCACTAGTACAAAAAAGGGAGACAAATCTGCATATTGTTTGCAGTATAGAGTGGGTAGGATGACAGTGAGTGATGAAAGAATGTATCGATGTGGGGGATGATTCAGGCCTCTTAAAATTTGTAGAATAACAATAAGATGGCTTTGACTGTCATCTCAGTTCATTACAAACAGATTTTTAACACTTTTTGATACTTTTTTTTTTTTTTTTGCATCTGAGTTGGAACTGGTTAAAATTAGAAATGTAACACCAGACTAATGTTCTTGTCCTAGCTATAAATGAGTTCCACAGTAAAACTGTTCCATTTCTTCACCAAGCTTATTCCTGATTTGCAAGAGTAATGGCAGTAACTGAAGTGTACCTTAGGCAAAAGAGCCTGTGTGTCTATCAATATTTGGGTGACTGGCTTATAAAAGGTTCACTGGAACAATGTGCCCTGAAGCAAATGAAGATACCATTTCGTATTAGAGAGTTTGCGACTCACTGTGCAACAAAGTACTGAGTGAATCCAGCACTGCAATATGCGTGCACTCAGAGACTAGAGATCTTCAGAACATTTTCAATGAAACGAAAGTTTGTCAAAACAAAAATATTCAATGCAGATAAACAGTTTTTCATAAAGATTTTATGGAGAAGGTTTTGGGATACATGACTTGCTAAACTGGAACGGCCAAAAAAGACTAGCGATCTCCCATTTGGTCTTGAGAGCTTTCTTCTACCCACCAAAACCAGATACATGAGTTAAAATAAATTTCAAGGGGTTTTTGTTGGTTTTTTTTACTCCACAGGCAATGAAGACGGGAGTTAAAACTTTAACATCAATAAATGCTGTTCTCTAGACATCAGTCATGTACAATCCCTTTCTGGATATACCTAGAAAAAGCGATTTTCCCTATCACTCCTATTGCAAAGCTGTGCAAAAAATGTGGCCATTCAAAACATATCTATGTTGTCAGGTAATTTTGTGGTGGGCTACTGAAAGCTGGTGACTAGCATTAATAGTACTTGGATCCAGTACTCACATCCTATTATTGCTGCTGTAAAAGTGGCAGTCCGGTTGGGAGTTATCAGATAAAAACCAGGAACTTGTCACCAATAAGATAAATGGCTAAATTCTATGATAAAGGACATTTCTTCACCCTCCCTACAGTATTCCCTCAACACCCTCCTAGAAAGTTAGTATACCTGATCTATAGGATCCATCTTCATATACAATATAGCCACCCTTGCTTCTCCTTACCCACATGATGGAAACCACAGAGAAAAGCCCTCAGGGGATTACAGATTTACAGCTTCTTAAAGCAAACTTGTCATTTTTAATTCAGGTTAGGTGCCTGCATAACACAAACAATCAGGAAGGAAGCAAACCAGCTCCTTTCAGATGCTGAGAATTCACATGTAGTAATCGGCTTGGGCATACACACTTGGCATTCATACAGATTCATTCTACAGATATGTAATACATGTAACGAGATGGTCATCTATAAATATACATAGATATATGTATCTCAGTATGTATACATATATATGTATCACATTATATACATATTTAAATATACTTATTTTTTTTCAAATGGGTAACGTAGACAGTTCTCAATAAATGGGCTGATAAAATTCATGCCTGATGGAGAACTGCACTGTTTTTTTTCAGTGTGTCAGCACAATATATACGCCTATATATATGTATTCACCCATGTACATCCACATACACTTAATGTACGTATGCATCGTATATGTATAACAGAGCATACAAATCTATGTATAGCATTTGAGTAATGATGTGACAAACATTAGGCACATTGCATTAAGGGGAATAACCTTCGGTTTGGCCTCATAAATCTTTTCCTTTTCTAAGCTACACACTTCATATCTGGAGCATGTGGAAGCATCTTACCTTGCTTCCATTTTCTCTTGCCTCCCGTTCCATCTTGAGATCAGATATTAGGAGAGTCTTGTATTTGTTCTTTCCATTACTGCTGTGATCATCTAGTCTGTATTCTGAAGTCAGCTGAGCAGAGAGGGGACTGTCACTCAGGTTCAGAGGCTGCTCATCCTGCTCCAGATTTGTTTTGCCATTACTGTTGGTTTCTGCCATCTCCCTGCAGTGTGTTCCCCCTGAAGCATTGGAACTGTGTCCCACGGTCTCATTGCCATTAAAACTCTCTGCGGCTGAATCATCTATTAAAAAATATATATTTTCAGTCACATGCCACATCATCATCTCTGTCCAGTTCAAACATAATTTATACCTTCAAAATGTTTTCAAAATAGAATGAAAATTGTTTATATTACTAGCACCAGTACATTTCTGCAAAATGTGCACACACACTCCTCCATGTTTTCAAGTAAAAACTTTATGTAAATCCATAAAATATTACTAAGTTAAGGGAAATTATCTGGGCTGACACCTTAGTGTCACTGTGTACACAAAAGATAAGTATCACAAAGGATTTTTAGGGACAAAGTGACAAAGTCTGCCTTAATCCATCTGCCTGTCCATATGTCTATGTATCTATTTAGATTCTTGTACCATACTCGTTATTGCAGTATTGCATATTTCTGAAATCAACAGAGATGCACATGGTACTGAGAGAGAATCTACTTCTCAGGTTTTAAGGGTGCAGAGCAGCATATGTCATATCCATAAACACCCTCTTGCACAGATACGATGTAAATACATCTGATGTATTCACTGCTGGCAGTAGAGATTATACTGGAAAAGCTGACTCCAAAAAGAAAGATCCTCTCTTCATTTTGTTCGGGTGCTCAATCCCTTTGCTCATTCATTGTGTGTCATACTGTATTTAGAAATACTGTTCAATAAAGGATTAAATCATCAACCTGAAAGTTACACCTGAAAACTCTGGATGTGTTGCTGCTACCCCTAAGATTTTACAGCTGAAATGTATGATTAATCTGTGTCTTCACATGCTTATGGGCTTGTGTATACTGTGTTTGTCAGCACTGGAAATTGCAACCTGTGCTACTACTCAGTCCTTTAATTCTGAACAGCCTGGGTGCCAAAAGATTATCTAGTAGAACAATTCATCCTTCAATGGACCAATTGGCAGCAGAATTTGGCCTTACTTCTTGCTCTCTAAAGCACCTTTTTGCTGGCAACTTATATGGTTTTGCTAATGGTGCAAACACCTGCCTAGGGCTCTACAAGCCTATGCTTATCACAGACAGTGGGAAGAAGCAGCTGGAAACAAAACCAGGGAGTTAGCAGCCAGGAACACATACAGATTGAAATTGGAGATACGGGATGAGATGGACCTTAATGTATTAGTACCTTAATATACCATCTGCTCTCATGCTCTTCTAAACAACTTGCATGGAAAAGAAACAAACACATTTATATATACATGGAATGAAAAAAAAATAAGTATCAGACACATTATCTTTAAAGGATGGGCTTAGCAATACTCATGCTTGAAACAACATGATTAATCATATTGTTGACTCTCCATCATTAATACAGTAAAAAACAACTATTCAGTGCCCTCAGAACATAATTTTAAAAGTGAATAAAGTATTGTATAAATGGGTAATGATCTAATTCAATTAAGTACTCAGAGAGCCATTGACAAGCCATCCTACATCAGTGGCTTGCTCGCTGTACACATCCAACACTGTCATGTCATGAAGTATACAGGACTGGGCACACATTCTGAACATATTTTTCTAAATTGCTTTGTTTTGTAAACCTGTAAAAATAAATCTAGTATAATGCAAATACATAATTTAAAAAAACTTAATTAAAATGCTTTTATTTAAGGAACACTTTTTTGGTTTACAAAATGCTCTATAATTAATGGCAGCAATAAAAAATAAAGCTATGTTTTGGTATGGACCACTTTTAAATTACCTTCTACAAATATAAATGCACACACAATAAAATGCATAATATTCCTAGAATAAGACTTTTAAATGTGTGCACCAACCCGACTTGCAACACAGGAATGGAAATGTTCTAATTTAAAAACCTAGGACTGCTTGAGGATTTCAGCTCTGTAAATGAAGAGGGTGAGCATGATTTATCCTTAATAAACTTTCTATCATGCCCTGAGACTTATGTCTTACAGGCCATAACACACTAAAAAGGTTAAAATTCTAAATGCAGTTTCAGAAATAAATACGCAATTTTATTATTCTGAACTAGAAAATGGCATACTAATATTGGGTCTTTGCTTTTTTTAAAGAAAATAGCCATATTTACAACTAATTTTAAAAGCTGAGATATCAGAAAGAAATTCAGATTTCTTTGTTTAACAGAGAAGCACTTTGGTTACTGCTGATTTGTATTTAGTACTGTTAACAGGTAATTGGCTCCTTGATTATCAGTTTAACAAGTGACAGTTTCAAATTAATTAAATCAATTACTGAATTGGTCACTGACTGAGGGATGCTCCTCCCTTTGAACGGCTCAGAAAATTCCCTGCTGTTGGAGTACAGAGAGAAACAAGTGAGTAACAAGAGGATGCAGAGACCCACCTAAAAGCTGGGGGTACTGCCTACTCTGCAGCACACAACTCTGATCCCTAGGGAACTTCTGTGCACCTGCACTTGAAGGTTCTGGGCCATGCAGTGCAGAGCAGTCACTACTAGGACATAGATGGCTAAATGGGAATGGTGGAGTAGGAAGAGAGCTATGCCTAGAGCCAGATTCAGGAACAACCAAGTCCAAAACAAGGCTATTAGTTTTCCCTTGTAATCATGAATAACAATACTTTTTTTTTTTTTTTTCCCTGTATGATTAATGGCTGACAGCTAAAACTTACACATGTGTGAGAATGTTACAATACAGAAGAAAGAAAACCAACCACATTTTTCATATTTTTTCTAAAACACAACCGTTGAAAAATTCCTGTGCTGAATAAACATGGTCAAGCATCACAGTACTTTGAAACAATAATATAGTATTTACATTATTTTTGTCTTTACTTAGCAAAAGCTCAGTTACTTGAAACTCGGTTTCTACCATAAAGTCAAAGACCTGCTTTTACAGTCATTTAACCTTGCTTGTTAGAGATGGGAGCTATTGTCTAGTCAGGATGTTCAGGAGAATGGCTACAATGGCTATAAATCACACTTTTGCCAAGTAAATATACATATGTGCTGCCATAAACGAAATCAAGAAAAAAATCCAGTGGTTTAGTGCTAGTAGTTCCTTACAGATGTTACCATCCCTGGGCAGCTGGTCTATTTTTGCCAAGAGTAAGACTACTCTAAAGCAAGAATTTCTGAGGTATCAGAAACACAGACCATATCAGGAATAACTGGTTTGGGGAAAAAGGCAGGAGGGTCCGGCCCAGGAGAGGAAAGGCACGTTCACCCTTGGACATGGGCAGCCACTGCCCCAACATGTGCCAGCCCTGCTCACGGCTGCTGGGATGAGCCACCCCCAGCTCCTGAGCCCGCAGAGACTGCAGGCCCTCACAGCTGCCAAGGGGCAAGGTGGTTTCCTGGAGACCTGTTCCTTGGACCACCCTCCCTGGTGGCAGCTGCCTCTCCGGGGGGCAGGAGGTGTGACCAACTCACGCCTTCAGCACCTCCCAGGGCCGCAGCTATCCGCAGGCATCAGCCATGACAGCATATGATAGCCTCATCAAACGCTGCGGTTTGCTCTGGGCAGGACACGTCTCTAGAAACTGTGCACTTATCAAGCCCGTATCCCAGGATGCTGGAAGACTGGAAGCACAACTACAACTGGTTTTGTTACTTAAGCCTGAAAAGGGAGAGTCTGACTGCAAAATGTGTTATGTGCTTCACTTCTGGAAAACTGCCAGCTGGTGCCTCACCTACGCACAGATCCTGCCTCAGGGATTAAAGACCACCACCCCTCAGAGAAAGACTTGAAGAGCAGAGGGAAGGTGTCTTTGGACTGGGCAGTAGCCGCTTTCCTGAAGCAAGGAGTACTGTCCAGGCTTAGGCATGGACTTCTCAATCATGGACGAGTACTTCTTAAACCTCCTGATGTCGAGATCTCCTTCTCCCACCTTGCACAGAGCTCCACGCTGATCCTCTGCTCTGACCAACACCCTCTGGACACCTTCAGTCCAAGTACTCTCAGTGTTAGGGATAATTCTTAAAACAAGAACCGCAGTAATTTTCCTACTTCAAGTTAGTTTCTTATTATTCATCCCATTGCATTAGAGCTTCTACATCCCCTTGAGGTCTGCTAGACACAAAGTGGCACTAGCTTTGTTTCTGCACAACTGAGAAGTCCAGGCTCCTGAGAGAAAACTTTCCAGGCTTGTTGCAGCCACCACTGCGTTAGCTTCTCCCCCTGCTTTTGAAGAAAACTTGGAAATAGTGGAATAGACAATGCCAAAGAAAGCCCAAGTAAACAGATGCTCTGAATATGAGTTTTGATTCTCAAAACTGTTGCATCCTTCATTTCAATTAACTGCCACAAACATTTGCATTTCCATGGTCTAAACTTCTGCCAAAACCCAGTTTCTTTGTATTTAACACCTTGGATTCTGCAAGGTGATTTCTGTAGCAGTTGATAGTTTAAGGGCACTCTGATTTAGAGCAGAAAACCAGATCTTAATTTATAGAATTGTGTTCTCCTACCAAGTAATGCCTAGGTTTATGAATGGGCAAACAACATACACTGTTAGGATTCAAGATTCTTCTGTTACAGGTTAAAATACAGTTCTTCCACCCAGAGAGAACTCTTCAGACCAGATATGTCAAATGCTCAACACCATTCTCAGTAAGAGCGTTTTTTCAAAGGAAAGCAAGTTGAAGTATGCAGCAAATCTGGATGGAATAACAAGTCCTTCAAACACCATTTTTTCTGAGAGCACAAATTTAAGATCTGAACTCTGATTTAAGTGTCATTGAAGTACTGTGAATCTCAAACCTGGGTACATATATATAAATCTCACTTGTCTCCTTGAGAGAAAAATTTCCAGATGTTTTAAAGGATCTCTTGCACTACTCTTAGCAATCAATTTCATACTATAAATCAAACAGACTTTTCATATTCCTTGCCGGAAAGTTGGGAAGAAGTCAACAAGCCATTCCACATGAAGACAGATCTCTCAATAAATCCTCTCCCTCTCTCAAATTAATTCCCAGGCAGGAATTCAATTAATACTTAGAGTATGCTTAAATAGTTTATATAGCTGAGATTTCAGCTACCTGAAACTTACTGCATATTTTAGTAGTCAGTAATCCATAGTGTTGGCCTTCAGCAATAACAGTAGTAGTGTGGCACACTCGTGCAACCACACAGCCACACGGAAGCTCAGATCTGCTGAGAAGACAACATGGTGATGGGTCAGGGAGCTAAGGAATCCTCCACCAACACTAAGCATGAAGCAAGAGCCCCGTGACACCAAAGCAGCTCTAACACAGCTCCCCTTTTTTGCCATGAAACAAGGCAGATAGCCTACTTTAACTAGAATTTAGAAGAAAAAAAAATGTGGGAAAGGCAATTAACCTCATAGCACCTTTGGCTCTTTTGAGATATTCTGACTACACGGGGGCATTCAACAAGTCAAAACCATTCCTGGTGATAATGAGTCCAATTAATCACACTAAGTAAACTAGGCGATCGTTGGGGCCACTTCCTGCTTTATGAAGCAGAGAGCAGAGAGGGCCACATATGCAGCCCAAACAGACACTGATGCCTGCAGACTCCAAAGTAGTATGCACCCAGGTTAAACGAACACTTTGAGTGGGTTACCTGTCAACACAGCATCTCTGAGAGCAGCAGTTACTGTAAGGTGGGTAACTGCACTTTCTAAAAGGAGGAGATGGGATGTGAATGAGATGAGTGGGATGAGTGAGACCGAAGTTTCTGGCTGTGGAAGTGCAGACTGTCATAAAAACCACTCTTAAAGATCGTCTGCCAAAGTCCTGTACGATGAAGGTTGCTTTAATCTCTTTGGGCTGGACATCACCAGCCCAGACCTTGCTAAACACTGCCTTACACCCTATAGGATTCTGTTTCATTTGAACAGGATCACTTGCAAAAGACAGCACTGCAGACCAAAGACCGATAGACTCCAGACACTTTAGTTACTGTGCTGTTCTTTTTTAACCTTTGGCTTCAGTCATGCAAGTGTTTTATCTTTTCTATGTTAAAACACAACTTTAATGAAAATAATATTTGCTACATAAGCAAACATTTAAAACTAAGTTACATTCCTTCTGTAACTCCACAAACCCAAGGAATGCTAGCAAACCTTCCTAACAGGAACTATTGAAAAAAATGCTCTACTGGCAGCAACTGACGGCAGGCAGTTTTGGGAGAGGAACACCATGCATCAGACAAAAAGTGGTGCAGGGTGCT